>NC_063183.1:4636342-4960683 GCF_023159225.1 Perognathus longimembris pacificus | reverse complement strand
CTTGTCCTTTCCAACTGGCAGATGCCCCTGGAGAAAAGGCACCTGCTGTTGTCTGATTACTCCTTGGGCTTTTCCTTCTTGCTGGAACCTTATTCCCTCAAATTCTGATCATTTTGCTAACTTTGAACTCTAATTTTTATTTATTCAGCCCCAGGAGGTTGCCGGAGTTCCGTGTATCTGTCACTCTCTGCACTAATATTTGATTTTTCTTTTCCTCTGTGTGTGGTTATTAAAAGTCCAGGTGCCTGCAGGGACTGGCGATTGTAGGATCTTGACTCGCTGGATCCTGGCTGCCCTCGCGGCTCTACTCTGCTCTCCTAAAGGAGGGCTTTGCCCTGTACCGTATGCATCTACATCAGTAAACGTAATGCAATTTCACGTCAGGTATCAGTTCTTCCATTGGATCTCTGGCTCCTGGGCAAAGTTTACATATCTGTTGTTTAATGGTGTTATAAATATCCAGCTGGGCACCGAAGAGAAAACTTCCTTCTCTCTGGAGTGGAGAGGCCGGAGAGCTAAACGGCTGCCTTCGGAATGATGCTCAGGCCTTGTCCCCGTGTCACTGGTGGGGAGGATAGAAGCTTCCTGGGGCTCTGGTGTGACTTCTGCCGCTCTGAGCTGGACCTGCTCTAACTATGGGAGCTCTGGTGAAGTCAGCTGGGGGCCCCGGCCCGGGAGGATGACGGAAATGGAAGAAGTCTTGATGGAGAGCCATGCCTGGACCCTCACACCTCCGTACAAGCCCATACACGTCTGTCTGTATGTAACTCAACTTGTCCTCAGCAAAGTGCGCCTGGTCAGGATCCTCAGTGAATGACAAAAACGTGACTCTTTTCCGTGCCCAAGGTCTAAGTCAAATACAGGCTGGACTAGAGCATCCTCAGGGCAGAAGTGGGTGGTGGGGCCTCCAGGGCCAGAACATCCTCAGGGCGGAAGTGGGAGGAGCCTCCAGGGCCAGAGCATCCTCAGGGCAGAAATGGGCAGAGCCTTCAGGGCCAGAACATCCTCAGGGCTGAGGGGGCGGAGCCACCAAGTAACAGGTGCACTGTTCTTCTTTTATGGGAAGAATAAGTTCAGGTGTTCTATGGCTTAGGGCAGGGGTGGGGGAGTGGTGAATATAATTAACCACACTGCACTGTCTGTCTTGACACAGCAGAGGAATTTGTATGCAGCATATAAGAAAATGATAAAAAAAAAATTGAAGACAATACTTATGTTAATTAGCCTCCATCTATCACTACCCCAGGAGAGCATGAATCAAAACATCACACTGGGCTTCATAAATATGTACAAATATTATGTGTAGATTGAAATCCATTTTTTAAGAAAGATGGAAGCTGATACTTAACTAGGGCTGAAGCCTAAACTAAGATGCATGTACACACACACACACACACACACACACACACACACACATGCGTGCACGCACGCACTAATTGTTTCAGTAAAATAGCCAAATACTGGATGACCTGAGAATTTCACTTGAATTGAGGTACACCTGCTCTGACGGCTGTCACTCGGGTTCAACAACCAAAGCTCCAAGCTGGCTTCCAGCAGGAAGCAGATATTGAAATATTGTGAAATACCACTTCACTCCATGCTCTGAGGGAAATCGGGAAAGAGACGGCTGGCAACTGATTAGGTCAAAATCACAACCCTATCAAACATGACTATTGACAACCAAGCATGAGAGCCAAGGGCTTCCCATCACCCCCTTAGCTGCACCAGCAGCTTCATTGCTGTCTAGCCTAATGAGGGAAGGATTCGTACAGAGTTCAGGGAGGAAGAGAGCCCCTTCCCTTAAGCTGGCAGCCGAGCTCACTGTTGCATAAAGCACCACCTCTGGGAGGAAGAGTTGTTGCTTAAACAGCTGTGGGATCCAGAGAAGCAAACAGCCTAACTAGGCTCTCCTTGCGAAATTGGGGCTTATTAGACGAAGGAGAAAGCAAGATCTTCTTTGCCAATGTCTAAAGTAAAGATTGCTTAAACAACTGAGCTCTGTTTGGCTGTAGGTGTTTTTCTTTTCTGAACTTAACATGCAGAGCAATCTTTTCCAGCTGCTAAGACACAGGCAGGGAATACTTTAGGAGACACACTTGCAAGATTTGCTTGTGAATAAGCCTATGGGTCTGGGTCTATTGTACAGATAAGTAGATAAAAGCCAAAGGAGTAATGCACTTTCTTCAAAGTCATAGAGCTGATCAGTGATGTAGCTGAAATTTCAAAGGAGCCTGGGTGATTGATTGCATTCTTCTTTTTCCTAAAAGACAGGCTCTCAGCCCTACCTACATATTGTACCTATTAAGACACCTGTTTAAAAGTCATTGATGAGAGGGGGCTGGGCCTGGGGATGTGACTTCAATGATAAAGCCCCTCCCTAGCCAGGATGAGGCAATGAGTTTAAGCCCCAGTGACACCAAAGAAAGGAACACAAAAGAGATGTTTAGGGCCATGCATGGTGGTTCATTGCTGCAATTTCAGCTCTGTGGGAGGCAGAGGAAGGAGGATCCATGTGTGAGGCTGACACCTGGGCAAAAGCAGGAGGCTCTGATCTGAAAAATAACTAAAACCAACAGGGAAGGAAGTGTGGCTCAAGGGTTTGCCTAGCAACTGTGAAGCCCTGAGTTCAAGCCCAGGAAGTGTGTGTGGGGGTGGGGGTGCATGCATGTGTGTGCATGCGTGCATGTGGAGGCAGGGGTGGAAGAGAGAGAGAGAGACAGAGAGAGAGGGAGACAGAGACCACATCAATCAGAATACCAACCAACTAGAATACCAAGTTAGGACTGGGCATCATTGTTTCTAAACATCTCCCAGGTGGGGTAAAGTTGCTGTTGGAAGTGAGGAAAATGAGACACTTCAAGATTATGATGCACACAACTAACCAGGGACCATCCTCAAAGTTACAGGTCTGGCCTGGTTCACTGGGTCTGGGGTCTGTCTGAGAGGCAGCAATTCTAAGATGTTCCCAGGCCCTGTTGGTGCTATTGGGTGGGCGGGGGGGGGGGCGGTTAGGTGGTCAGAAGGGGATGTCTATGCTTTCACAAGAAAGGTTCCAGAACTTTGTTGGGTGCAAGAATGACCTGGGATGCTAATAACAAACCCAGTCCTTAAGCTTGTTAGAGTGGAACAGGACCTAGGCTTCTGAATTTATACCCAGTCCCCCAGACTCCCTGCTCCACTGTGTAATGCCCTGCTTCCAAACCTTGACTGTCCATTAGAAGCATTTGGAACATTTAAAAGAAATCCAGTCCCCACCCCCAGTGGTTGTGCTTTAATTGAACCAGAGACTAGTCATGGGAGTGTTGAACAATCCCCAGGAGATTTTGCCAGCCAGCTAAGTGGTGAATTCCTGATAGATGTAGCAATTACAAATTCGCCCAATAAAAAGAATAGCAAGCTTTTTTGGCTGTTTCCCAGACATTGTAAATTTTAGTTGATGAAAAAATAATCTGGGTCCTGTCCTCAGTCCTTGATCAAGAAAGATTCAGAAATAAATGCTGAGTCAGAACCAAATGACCCCAGAAAGATCCTGCCTGCCTGCCCCAGCCCCTGCCTTCCTTCCTCCCTCCCTCCTCCTTCCTCCCTCTTTCCCTCCTTGTTTGCCTTCCTTCCTTCCTTCCTTCCTTCCTTCCTTCCTTCCTTCCTTCCTTCCTTCCTGCATTTGTGCATTTCTCCTTCCCTTCTTCCTCCATTTCTCTCTCCCTTTTTCTCCATTTCTCTCTCCCTCCTCCCTCCCTCCCTGCTTGCTTGCTTCCTTCTTCCTTCCTTCTTCCTTCCTTCCTTCCTTCCTTCCTTCCCTCCCTCCCTCCTATCTCCTTCATCTTTCCTTCCATCTTACCTTCTCTCCATCCCTTCTTCCCTTCTTCTTACTACTAGGACTTTGGCTTGAACTCAGGACCTAGATGCTACCCCTGAGTTGTTTTTGCTCAAGGCTAGCACTCTACCATTTGAGCCACAGCTCCACTTCTGGCTTTTTGTTGTTGTTGTTGCTGGCTAATTGGAGATAAGAATGTCATGGACTTTTCTGCCTAGGCTGGCTTTGAACCACCATCCTCAGATCTCAGACTTCTGAATAGCTAGGACAGGCATGAGCCACCTAGACCCATAACCTCAATCTTAATCATAAGAAAAACACCAGACAAACCCCCAGTTGAGGGGCATCAAACAAAACCTTCAGAGCACTGCTCTTCAAAATTGTCAAGGTCAAGGAAAACCAAGGGAGAGAGGACTGAGAAGCCATCACAGGACGAAGAAGAAGATGAAGGCGAGAGGATGGAAATCAGCATGCTGCACTAGATCCTGGAGCAGGGCTTTCTCATTGGACAGAAAAGCCAATGGAATATGAAGAGTCCTTTAATAGAAATGTACCAACACTCATCCTTAGTTTTGATACATGTATTATAGTTATGAGACATAGTAACATTAGGGAGACTCCTATGAAAGATATTCAAGATATGCTCTTTGCAAAATTACTACCTCAATTCTAGAAATATTTCAAAACGAAAATTTTATTGAAAATGGGCCATTTCCTTGTATTAATCTTCATGGTAGTTCGGGAGAAAAAAAAACACTTCCCCCTTTGATTCTAATATTTTGATGGAGTTGAGACATACTTTTCCTAGAGAAAGGTTTAAGAAGTTATATTTTCATACTGTTTGAGACAATTATAGAGAGGTAAGCATAGAAATGCAACCTTGCTGTTAAAACCACTGTGCATTTTTGCTGTTGTGGGCTTTTCTTTCTGTTTTGTTTAGTTGTTACTAAAGTCTGGAACTCAGGGCCTTCTATTTGCTTGGCTGATGCTCTAAACTTGGGCCACATCTCCAGCCCAGCTATGTGCAGGTTTCGGTTTTATTTATTTATTTATTTTTGGTAAGAGATGTGAATCTTGAACCACATTTCTCCAGATCTCTGACTCCTGAGTCACTACGATATAGAGGCCAGCTGAAATTACATGAGACATATTACACCTGTCTCTCTTATTCCATAATAATGAGATATTTAGTCAGTCACTCCTTTCTTTTTTTACCCCAAACCATCAGCTTGTCACATCTAATTTTCAATTCATCCCCTGTCTTTTTCTCCATGGAACTTTTCGGGGCGGGGAGGAGTGTCAGCTTTCATTTTCTGAGCTAGTATTTCATGGATAATGCTGCGCTGTCTCCTGGATAAAAAGGTGTCCCATCTCCTCTTTTGTGGGCTGAAAAATCTTTCTCTGTTCCCAAGTGGACAATGCCCTGTTCGGAGGGGCTGCTCACACATCTGTGTTTAAATTTGATCTTTATGTTTCTCCACCCCTGAGCAGAAGAGCCACGGCCCCTTGCACACTGAGGTGAGGGGTCCTGTGGGCCTCCAGCAACACACAAAGAGCAGTTGGAGCATGACAGGTCTGTCAAAAGCACACTCACAGAGCAGAGATCCTGGATAAGGGGATCCTGAGGCTGGAGACACAGAGAGGAGAGTGGGTGGGCTAGACACAGTGTCTTCACTCATATCTTTACCCCGCTACTCAAGAGATGGTTGCCAGATGCAACCCCAATCGGATGGCTCTCGATATCCTCTTTACTCCCAGCCTTCTATCAGTTCCATTCTCATGGGAAACATTATAGAGCCATGAACTGTCATCCCAGGCACCAGTGTTTCTGCTGCGTCTTTGACCCCCACACCATTGGCATTGATCTGATTCCACCACGACCTCTTATGTCGCCTGTCATGGAGGGACGGCACCGGGCTCCATCCTACCTCAGTGCCTCTGGCCTGGCTTGTCTTTGTGTGTTTATACCACCGTCCCTCTTCTTTCTCCCACTCACCTCAGTGGTCCCTCCACAGAGAGGCCTAGCCCTGAACCCCGCTAGAGTGTAATTCCCTCCAGAGCACATCCCACCATCCGCAAATGCTTCTGTTTTATGAGGGCTCCTTGGTGCAGGGAAAGTCTGTAAGAATTGGGACCTAGATATCTGGTTTACCTCTGGATCCTTAATGTCTGACCCTAACAAGAGACTAACTCTGTAAATAGTCTACTGAGAAAGAACTTGTGGCTCATGCCTGTAATCCTAGCTACCCAAGAGGCTGAGGTGTGCAGATTGGTGTTCAAAGCCAGCCTGGGCAAGAAAGTCTGTGAGATTGTTCATCTCGAAGGAGCCTTCACAAACCAGAAGTGGAGCAATGGCTCGATTGGTAGAGCCTTGAGAGAAAAAGCTGAGAGACAGTGCCCAGGTCCTGAGTTCAAACCCCAGTACCAGTACAATAGCTGTCTGTCTGTCGGTCTATCTCTGTTTGTCTGTCTTATTGAGTAGATAAATGAATGGTTCAGAAATTATGCAGTATCCAACATAGTCCTCTGTTTGCGAGGTAGCAAGTTTCACTTACCAGTTTTATCAGTGCTGGTAAGACACTTTAGACCCAGGCCAAGAATAAAGGCAAGCACATCACTCCCAGCATAACAATGATCACAGCATTGATAGGCAGCCTGTTTCTCTGAGCCTCTGTTTCCACAGAGGCAGAGAGGGCAGAAAGACACGTGTGGGTACAGAAGGAGAAACTACAAGAGAGGAACCCCACTCTGACCCTGGGCATCCTGAACCTTTTCTAGCAAGTAGTAGGTCAAATCATCTTTCATCTCTCAGCTTCTCTCTGAGTGTCTTCTCACAGACGTCAGTTTGCTGTTTCTCTGATGCTTGGGCATCGACACCACACCCAGCAGCTCCATTTGAGTGTGGCATTGTTTGTGGTTAGAACACAGCACTCTGGTTAAGGGAGTACAAACTTCCATTGTTGGAGATTTCCAGGCCTTCTCTGGGTACCCCAACTATCCAGCACCTTGATGTGTTCACCCAACTATCAGGCTCCCCTAATCTTTTTGTTTAGGAGTTTTGTTTTTTCCTAAGGAAGTTCTATTGTTTTTTGTGTTTTTTTTTTCTCAAATTTTTATTATCAAACTGATGAAGGAAGTTCTATTGTATAGGTATAATTTATTATATCACTGGCCAGGAGTGATGGAGTGTGGTCTCCAGTCCCTGTCCCCTTCTTGGGCCTCCAAGGTGGGCTGAGAGCTCCGCCTCTCTCATCACTGGTTGCTCTGGCAACAACCCCCCCCCCCCCAACCATGCCCTGCTGCTTTCAGGGTGCCCACAGAAACCACCTCATCAGCATAGTTTCAGGAAGACTTGAAAGCCACTGGTTATGAATAGCAAAATATGCTCCAACCACCAGGGGACTCCAAGGGTTTTAGAAGTTCTGTGGTAGGGAGGAAGACCAGATATACTTTTTTGTTATGCCATAGGCTCTCTGTGTTGCAAGCTATATGAAAAACCTACCCTATGCACTGGAGGGGGGCATACTGTTTCTTCCAAGGTTGATGGTTATAGAATAGTCTTGAAAATACAACACAGAACAAAGCCAGTCTGTCTTTCTAAACTCAAGACATGCAGAAAAGCAAGAAGCCCCTGAAGAGTGGTCTCCTAACAAAAATGGATGGATATTCCATCGTTGCACTGCAGGCTTATATTATTATTACTACTACTACTGATAAATCTATTCTGAATTTTTGACAGACCTGGCACAATTATAGTGAATCTAGGCATTGAGACTATTCCCAAAGTACTCATATGTGTGTGTGTGTGTGTGTGTGTGTGTGTGTGTGTGTGTGTGTGTCTGGGTCTGTCTGTCAGTCCTGGGGATTGAACTCAGGGCCTGAGCACTGTTGCTGAGGTGTTTTGTTTTGTTTTTTTTTGGCCAGTCCTGGGCCTTGGACTCAGGGCCTGAGCACTGTCCCTGGCCTCTTCCCGCTCAAGGCCAGCACTCTGCCACCTGAGCCACAGCACCCCTTCTGGCCGTTTTCCATATATGTGGTGCTGGGGAATCGAACCGAGAGCTTCATGTGTAGGAGGCAAGCACTCTTGCCACTAGGCTATATTCCCAGCTCCGAGCTGTTTTTGCTTAAGGATAGAACTTTACCACTTGAGCCACAGCTCAACTTCTGCTTTCTTTTTTCTTTTTTTTTTTTTGGTGGTTCATTGGAGATGAGTCTCACAAACTTTCCTGCCTGGGCTAGCTTTGAACCATGATCCTCAGATATCAGCTTCTTGAGTAGCAAAGATTACAAGTGTGAGCTGTGGGCCCTGGCTTAGCTATATCTTTTTTTTTTTTTTTTTTTTTTTTTGCTTAGCTATATCTTGTTGCACAGTATGGATAGGAGTTGGAGGCAGTAGTGGGCTCTTAGAGAGGGCAGCTGAGAGCTTTACAAATAGCAGAGCCCCAAACTCTTGGCCTAGGACTCAAGGTGAAGTTCTTAGGAAACAGGTAAGTGACACAAAGTCAAACAGAATAGAAACAGCCCAAGTAGACTCTGATTCAATCCCTCAGGGATTCAAACATTTACTGACACTGTGGAAGATGGGGACAACTTTTATCCTTTCCCTGTGCCACCGGGACCCTGCATCATGCTTGTGCATTGATGTGTGTGTGTGTGTGTGTATGTATGTGTGTGTATATGTATGTGTGTATGTGTGTGTGTGTGTGTGTGTGTGTGTGTGTGTGTGCAGTTTCCTAAGCCTTGAATTCAAGGCCCTGCTTTCTCCTTCAGCTTGTCTCATTCAAGGCTGGTCCTCTACCATTTGATCCATGCCTCCAGTTCTGGCTTTTTTCCTGGTTAATTGGAGATCAGTGTCTCAGGGACTTTTCTACCCAGGCTGGCTTTGAACCAAGCTCTTCAAATTTCAGCCTCCTAAATAGCTAAGATTACAAAAATGGGCCACCAGTGGCTACTGGTATGGAAAGTTCCTACTAGTTATTTGTGCAGTTTTTTGTTTTTGTTTTAAATTTAATTTTATTGTCAAGGTGACGTACAGAGGGGCTACATTACACAGTCAGGTAATGAGTACATTTATTGTCAAACATTGTTTCCCCCTCCCTCATTTCTCGCCCCCCTTCTTGTTCTCCCCCCACTAGTTTCTCCCCCCACTAGTTATTTGTTGCATGGAGGTGTGGAGATGGGAGATAAAGCATAAGTCACTGTGCAAGGTTCTGCATTTCCTTCTAAATGTGGACA
The DNA here is from genome assembly GCF_023159225.1 of Perognathus longimembris pacificus. Taxonomy (NCBI): domain Eukaryota; kingdom Metazoa; phylum Chordata; class Mammalia; order Rodentia; family Heteromyidae; genus Perognathus; species Perognathus longimembris. The sequence continues at coordinate 4,951,634 of NC_063183.1, read as the reverse complement.
TCATTTTCTGTCTTGGGGGAAATCTTCTACTTGAGAAATGTCAATATAACTACAATCCAAGCCCCCATTCTGAGCCCTCAAAGTGGCCTTCACATGCCATTTTATTTTATTTTACCAAATTTGTCTAAGGAGTAAAGAAAATTTAAACTTGACCTTCAGTAGAGCTGGCTGGAGGGAAATGAGAACCTTGGAGACAGCCAAGAGCTTAACGACTGTGACCTGGAAAGAGAGGTGCTCTTCTCCTTACCCATAAATTTGGCAGATATCATTTTTAAAGTTTAATTATGAGACATGCCAGTGAAGCTGGAGAAAGAGCCTTTCTCAGTGTCACAGTGTTAAGAATTGAAGCCGATCATATTTATTTTAAAAACCCTATGTGAAAGCTGGGCTCGCCTGAAATCCTAGCTACTCAGGAGGCTGAGGTCTGAAGATCATAGTTCAAAGCCTGTCTGGGCAGAAAAGTTTGTGAGACTCTTATATCCAATTAACTAGAAAATGAATAAAGCCAGAAGTAGAGCTATGGCTCAAAGTGGTAGATCACTAGCCTTGAGCCAAAAAGCTCAGGGTCAGCACCCAGACCCTGAATTCTTTGGGGAATATGGGGAGAGACGATTGAATAGTTGATCAAAGATTTGCTCTACAAGGACATTCTCTAGTTAAATTGAAAAATAGCTATATGGGCAGTATAATCTGGGAGTTAAGTGGGTGTGCACACACCCACTTGGTTGTGCTGCAATGTGAACTCAGAGCTTTTTGCTTTGTAGGAAGATATTCTACCACTAAGTCATGCCTCTTTTCTGCTCTGTTTTTTTTTTTTCCTTTTGTCAGTCCTAGGGCTTGAACTCAAAATCTGGGCGTTGTAACTGAGCTTTTGAACTCAAGGCTAGCGCTCTACCACTTTGAGCCACTTCTGTTTTTTCTGGTGGTTAATTGAAGATAAGTGTTTCATGGATGTTCCTGCCCTGGCTGGCTTCAAACCACCATCCTCAGATCTCAGCCTCCCGAGTAGCAAAAATGATAGGTGTGAGCCATTGGTGCCCAGATATGCCCTGGTTATTTTTGAGACAAGGTCCACCTCTTTAGGCTATCCTGGACTGCGATCCTCCTGCTTACACTTCCCCATGTGTGACAGATGAAAACCACTGTGTCTGGCTATTGGGGTTTTGTGTGTCTGTTGACTATCTAGGATTATAGACATGAGCCCCTGGAACATGGCTAGGTAGATGCATAATCTCAGTGTCAGATGCCTGTGATTGAATCCTGACTTTTCCCTAGTTATGTGGCTTTGCATACAATGCGGAACCTGTGATCTGTAAATATGTCAGTGATAGGACATGTCATTTATAGGATATCAAGAATAATCAAACTGTTCACACAAATAAAATGCGTGCAAAGGCACCTAACATGTAGTAGGCTATCCATAAATGCTAGGCATTCATAGCATGTCTTGGTCAAGCAGAAATACATTTAAAAACCATTTAGGAAGGGGAGGAAAGAAGAAAGGAAAGAAGGAAGAATGGTTTGTCCTTTCCAGAGTAAATACAGGATTTGATGCCAGACAATGTTCTTTTCTACCGTTCTGAAATACCATCATCTTCCCCCAACCACCAGTATAATGAACATGGATGGAAGCTCTTACTTCAACATGTTCCTAACTACAAACATGGCAGCCACAGAGGTCAGAGACAGGAAAATGTCCCCCTCTTTCCCTCTGTCTTTCTCTCTGTGTCTGTATCTCTGTCTCTTGGCATCTCTATTTCTCTCTGTCTCTGTCCATCTCTCTCTATCTCTTTGTCTCTCTGTCTCTTTCTCTCCTTCCTGTTCTCTCTTGCATGTAATCTAAATATAACAAGCCCCTTACAGTGAATATCTCAACAGGTGACATTAACTGCTTACAGTACTTAATAAATCATACTCTCCAACAGAGGCTTCAGATATCACCAAGGAATGAATGCTGTATTATATTCGTGTCTTTTGTGCCTGTGGAGGTGTTAGATATTTAACCCCTCTTTGTGGACCCTCAAAAAAAGGAAAATAATGTCTATCACCTTTAGCTGTAAAGTTTGCTCCTCTCAATTCCCTTGACAATGGTGCTAGGGTTCTGGGATGAATCTTTTCCATTTCCTCCCACAACAAAATAAGATATTATTCCAATGGAGAGACAGAACCCCATGGTCCTGAGACCCTGACCCACACCTGAGATGGCCACATCTCTCCCAGGCAGCTATATTAGGTGAGCCACCTTGGCTTTGGGATTCTCCATGTTGCTTAACTGGAACAGGAAGGGCTTCAGGAAATGAGGGGTTGGCTTTGCTAGTGTCAGCCTCTACAATTGCAGTTCTAGCGTTGCATCCTTGCACAGGGGGGAGGGCAGGGGCGAGAATTTCCTCCGAACATACAGTCTTTGAATGTACACCCTTATATTCGCTGTATTCACATCTCCTTCTCTTCCTCTCTCCCTTCTTCCCTCCATCTCTCCCTTCCTCCCTTCCTCCCTCCCTCAGTCATCATTACCTCCCTCCTTTCCTCTCCTTCCCTTCCTCCTCCCCTTCTTCCTCTTTTTCTCTCCCTCCTTCTTTTTCTCTCTCCCTCCTTTCCACCTTCCTTCTCCCTTCCTCTCTCCCTTTCTTCTTCTCCTTTCCCTCTTTCTCTCCTTCACTCTCTCCCTTCCCTGTTCCCTCCATTCCTCATTCCTCTCCTTTTCTCTTTCCTACCCCATTTCCCCCTCCTTTTTCTCCTCCTCCTCCTCCCCCCTCTACTTGTCCTTCTCTTTCTTCTTTCTTTCTTCTTCTCCCTTCTCTCTCTCTCTTTCCTTTCTTTTTTTTTTTTTTGCCAGTCCTGGGGCCTGAACTCAGGGCCTGAGCACTGTCCCTGGCTTCTTTCTGTTCAAGGCTATCACTCTACCACTTGAGCCTTAGCGCCACTTCTGGAAGTTTTCTATATATGTGATGCTGGGGAATTGAACCCAGGGCTTCATGTATACGAGGACAGCACTCTTGCCACTAGGCCATATTCCCAGCCCTCCCTTCTCTCTTTTTTATCTTTTCACTTGCCTTGTTTTGTTGAGGCAGAGTCTCACTGTGTATCTAGACTAGCCTAAACTCACAATCTGCCTGCCACTGTCTCCTAAATGCTGGGACTGTAGGTATGTCCTACCACACTCAGCTTGAATGTCTCTCTGGTCTGAAATGGGATTTGACCCTTTAGAGCAGCAGCAGTGGGGAGGAGGCTCCTCCTCGTGGATACAAAGCACTGGAGGCGGACCTGGGGATCTGGGGGTGTCCAAAGAGATCCACAGATTTTGTTACCTGGCCACCTTTCCACATTTCTCTGTGTGTCTGGGTGTCTGTTGCTTGGCTCCATCTTTCTGTGATGAGATCCAGCCCTCTTGGAATGTGTCTTTCTCTTTGTCTCTGGTATTTCCTTGGGGCATCTGCTTCTTGATTATTGGTAAGCTGGTGTTTTTCCCTCCCCTGATGCTTTTGGTCTAAAATTTACTGACCTTTGTGGCTTATGGTTTATGTGGGTGTCTGAAATAATCACAGCTTTTTAGAGATCCAAAATGTACATCCAGAAAAAAGAAAGAAAACTCAACCTCTGAGAGTCTCAGAATAGCACTAAGCAGCAGCCTCTCCTTCTCTGGGGAACCCTCTGGTCAAAGGAGGTTCTCACCCGGAGGCCCAAGGGGAGGCCTAGGTTTCCAGAGGCCAGGAGAGCAATGCAGAACACTGTACATTATGTGTCCCTTCCTGCGGGGCCTCCTGGCTGTGTGGGCTGCTTAGGAAAGAGCCCCGGGAGGCCCCTACATCAGATGGCTGATGGCCTCATGTCCCTCTGGTTCCCAGGGAAATCACACTGTGGTTGATCCTGAGATTTTCCTGGGACACTAGCCTGGGCATAAATACATAGCTGAAAGGGATTGTCCTCCTGGGAGATGTCTGACAGGCTCCGGGGGTACTCGGATGAGCCATGGCTCCCCTCCTCCCTCCTCCTGTCCTCACCCAGGCCTGCTGCATAGAAGAGGCCCAGAAATCTGCCCAGGAAGTCACAGCCTTTTAATTCAGCCATCACTGCATCATTGCTGTCTGCGGCCTCCAGGATCGAGGCTATCCCAGCCCTTCCCCCCACCATTCCTCACCTCCCCACCCCAACCCATGATCTAACATGAAAATCAGATGGATTCACATTAGAATTTAAGCCAGACCAGAGAGACAACGGTTGCATGCTTTTTCTCCTCAAGTCTATAAATATATAAGTAAATGCGGTGGGTGGTATGCAAGTGCACACAAATGTCTTAAGTGAAATAGGGTAGATTCGAGGGAGAACTCACACAGTGTAGTTCCTTAGGAAGGCTAAATCAGAGCTTGATAAAATAACGACCAGGAAATGGGCACTTGAAAGGAGTGGAGTGGGTTCCAGGGGAGAGGGTTACGTGAATAAAGAGAAGAAGGGGGGTAGGAAGGCAGTCCCAAATCCAGTGCATGATGGGCATCACTGGCTCATGCCTGTCATCCTAGCTACTCAAGAGGCTGAGAGCTGAGGATCAAGGTTCAAAGCCAGCCCCAGTAGGAAAGTCTATGAGAACCACCAGAAACACTGGAAGTAGCTTTGTGGCTCAAGTGCTAAAGCACTAGCCTTCAGCAAAAGAGCTCAGGGACAGTGTCCAGGCCCTGAGTTCAAGCCCCCTATAACTGACACACACAAAAATCAATGCATATCCTACAAAATTGAGAAAAGGGAGCAGAAGGGTAGGTAGGGAAGAAATGGGTGAGAATGCTGAAAGGAATGACATTGATCAAGATGCATTGTCTTTATAAACAATTTTTGAATGGCGATTCATGTACAACTACTTATGATAACAACAACAACAACACTGAGAGATTTAGACCCCTGAAGATAACCAAAGGAGATGTTTCAGTCCAGGAGGCCTCACCAGAGTGCACTTCCACCTGCCTTCCTGCTCAAAGCTCTCTCCTCCGTTCTCTCCAGTTTTCCTTTTGCAGAAACATGGAATGATGCATGGGAGATGAGCAGTATCTGCTTCCAATAAGGGATTGGACACACAAGTTCAGTGAGAAAAGGGAAGTCATTTTGTCCATGTATAGAAATAATAAAATCTGTGTTTATTTGAACTATCGGGTTGAATTTAAATACAACTGTACAGGGTGAAAACCATACAATGTAAAACACTTTTTTTCCCAAATTTTTATTATCAAACTGATGTACAGAGAGGTTACAGTTTCATACATTAGGCATTGGATACATTACTTGTACTGTTTGTTACCTCGTCCCTCATACCCACCTCCCCCCACCCCCTTTCTCTTCCCCCCATGAGGTGTTCCATTCACTTAGACCAAACAGTTTTGCAAGTATTGCTTTTGTAGTTGTTTTTCTTTTTTTACCCTGAGTCTCTCAATTTTGGTATTCCCTTTCAATTTCCTAGCTCTAATACCAGTATACATGGTTTCCAATATACTCAGATAATGTTAGAGAGATAGTGTAGGTACAACCACAGGAAGGTGATACAAGAACATCATCTATAATAGATGCTACAGATACACATGGTACGTTGAAAGTAATTACAACTGTGATCTAACAATCGTTTCCATAACATGGAGTTCATTTCACTTAGCATCATCTTATGTGTTCATAAGGGTATAGCTAATGGGCTCTTGTGATCCTCTGCTGTAACTTGCCTAAACCTGTACTAATTACTCCCAATAAGGGAGACCATAGAGTCCATGTTTCTTTGGGTCTGGCTCACTTCACTTAGTATAATTTTTTCCAAGTCCTTCCATTTCCTTACAAATAGGGCAATGTCATTCTTTCTGATAGAGGCATAAAATTCCATTGTGTATATGTACCACATTTTCCTGATCCATTCATCTACTGAGGGGCATCTGGGTTGGTTCCAGATTCTAGCTATGACAAATTGTGCTGCGATGAACATTGTTGTGCTGGTGGCTTTACTGTGAATTTGTTTGTGGTCTTTTGGATAGGTACCCAAAAGTAGGGCTGCTGGGTCATAGGGGAGTTCTATATTTAGCCTTCTGAGGAATCTCCATACTCTTGCCAGAGTGGCTGAACCAGTTCACATTCCCACCAACAATGAAGTAGGGTTCCCTTTTGGCCACATCCCCTCCAACAATTGTTATTGTTAGTTTTCTTGATATATGACATTCTTACCGGGGTAAGATGGAATCTCAATGTTGTTTTGATTTGCATTTCTTTTATGGCCGGTGATGTAGAGCACTTTATCATATGTCTTTAGGCCATTCTCATTTCCTCATCAGAGAAGTCTCTTTGTAAGTCTTTAGCCCACTTGATGAGGGGGCTATTGGTTCTTTGCAGTTTTGTTTTGAAGGAAGGTAATTTTTTTAGTTCTGCATATATTTTAGATATGAGGCCTTTGTCCGTTGAATGGCCGGTAAAGATCTTCTCCCAGTCTGTGGGCTTTCTGTTTATCTTGCGAGTTATGTCCTTTGCCATGCAGAAGCTCTGCAGTTTGATGCAGTCCCATTTGTCCAACCTTTCTTTGATTTGTAGCCTTTCTGGGTCTTTGTTAAGGACGTTCCGTCCTGCGCCAAGGAGCCCAAGTGTTTCTCCTACTCCTTCCTTTAGTGTTTTCAGGGTGTCTGTTTTGATTTCGAGGTCTTTAATCCATTTGGAATTGATTTTGGTGCAAGGTGATATATAAGGATCTAGTTTTAGTTTGTTGCATGTGTTGAACCAGCTTTGCCAGCACCATTTGTTAAAGAGGCTATCTTTCTTCCAAGCTATAGTTTTAGCTCCTTTATCAAGGATTAAGTAGGCATAGTTCTGTGGGCTCATTTCTGGGTCTTCAATTCTGTTCCATTGGTCTTCAGGCCTGTTCCGGTGCCAATACCAGGCTGTTTTTATTACTATAGCTTTATAATACAGCTTGAAGTTGGGTATTGTAATTCCTCCAGCACTGTTCTTTCTGCTTAGGATTGTTTTTGCTATTCTAGGTCTTTTATTGTTCCATATGAATTTCTGGATTGCTTCCTCTAGTTCATTAAAAAATGGTGTTGGGATATTAATGGGTATTGCATTGAATTTGTAGGTAGCCTTTGGCAATATTGCCATTTTGATTATATTAATCCTCCCAATCCAGGAGCATGGGAGGTTTTTCCATTTCCTTAGTTCTGACTGAATTTCATTTTTCAAGCTTTTAAAATTCTCATCAAAGAGGTCTTTCACTTCTTTGGTTAAGGTTATTCCTAGGTATTTTATGTTTTGGGGGGCTATTGCAAAAGACGTTGCTTTCCTGATTTCCACCTCGGTCTTCGGGTCATTAGCATAGAGAAAGGCCGTTGATTTTTGAGGGTTTATTTTATATCCTGCAACTTTGCCAAAGTTTTGGATCAGCTCTAGTAGCTTGGGGGTAGAGTCTATGGGATTCTTTAGGTATAGGATCATGTCATCTGCGAAGAGAGAAAGTTTGACTTCATCTTTTCCTATTTGGATCCCCTTTATATTTTCTTCTTGCCTAATTGCTCTGGCTAGGAATTCTAGTACTATGTTGAAGAGCAGGGGAGAGAGTAGACATCCCTGCCTTGTTCCTGATTTTAAAGGGAATGGCTTTAATTTTTCACCATTCAGAGTTATACTTGCTGTTGGTTTGTCATAAACTGCCTTGATTATATTCAAGAATGTTCCCTGGAATCCCAGTTTATACAGGGCTTTTAGCATAAATGGGTGCTGGATTTTGTCGAACGCTTTTTCCGCATCCAGAGATAAAACCGTGTGGTTCTTTATCTTGCTCCGGTTGATGTGGTGGATTACATTAATTGACTTGCATGTATTAAACCAACTTTGCATTCCTGGAATGAATCCAGTTTGATTGTGGTGTATAATTTTTTTGATGACCTGTTGAAGTCGATTGGCCAGAATTTTGTTGAGAATTTTTGCGTCTATGTTCATCAGGGAAATCGTTCTATAGTCTTCTTTCCGTGATGAGTCCCTGCCTGGTTTTGGGATGAGGGTTATGCTGGCTTCATAGAATGTGTCTGGTAGTGAATGTTCTCTTTCAATTTCATTGAAGAGTTTGAGAAATATTGGTATGAGTTCTGTTTTGAAGGCCTTGTAGAATTCTGCAGTGAATCCGTCTGGACCTGGGCTTTTCTTGGATGGGAGATCATTTATTGCCGTTTCTATTTCAATACTGGATATGGGTCTGTTTAGAAGGTTTAAATCTTCATGGTTGAGTTTGGGGATATGAATTTTTTCTAGGAAATCACCTATTTCTTTCAAGTTCTCAAATTTGTTGGCATAAAGGTTTGCAAAATAGTCCCTTATTATTTTCTGAATTTCGGTTATTTCTGTGGTGATATTACCTGTTTCGTCTCTTATCTTGTTTATTTGAGTGTGCTGCCTTCATTTTTTGGTCAGGTTTGCCAGGGGTCTATCTTGTTGATTTTTTAAAGAACCAACTCTTTGTTTTGTTGATTCTTTCAATAGTTTTTTTTTTTCTCTAATTGATTTAATTCTGATTTGATTTTAATTATTTGCTTCCATCTATTGGCTTGGGGTTTGGCTTGTTCTCTTTCGAGGAGATTAAGGTGCTTCCTTAAATTATTGAGTTTCTGTTTCTCCAGTTTGTTGGTGTATGCACTCAGAGATATAAATTTTCCTCTGAGAACTGCCTTTGCTGTGTCCCAAAGGAGCTGGTACTTTGTGTCCTCATCTTGGTTGAATTCCATAAACATTTGAATTTCCGTTTTAATTTCCTCAATGACCCACTGATGGTTCAGCAGTACGTTATTTAGTCTCCATGAATTGTGGGATTTTCTGTGGTGTCTGTTTGAGTTGACCTCTAATTTTATTCCATTGTGGTCTGAGAGTATGCAGGGAATGGTTTTGATACTTCTGAATTTGTACAGATTTTCTTTGTGTCCTAAGATGTGATCTACTTTGGAGAATGTTCTATGTGCTGCGGAGAAGAATGTGTATTCTGTTGTTGCTGGGTGGAATATTCTGTAGATGTCGGTTAAGTCTAGTTGGTCTATGCAATTATTTAGTTCTGTGGTTTCTTTGTTCAGTTTTTGGCATGTTGATCTGTCCAGAGGTGATAGTGGCGTGTTAAAGTCCCCAACTATCAATGTGTTTGGGTCTATGAGTGTTTTTAGAGTCAGTAGTGTTTGTTTGATGAAGTTGGGTGCTCCTGCATTTGGGGTGTAGATATTTAGAATGGTTATATCTTCCTGTAGGAGAGATCCCTTTACTAGTATGTAATAACCTTCTTTGTCTCTTCTTTTTTTAATTTGAAGTCAATTTTGTCTGATACTAGGATTGCAACTCCAGCTTGCTTATTGGGGCCATTTGCTTGATAGATTTGATTCCAGCCTTTCACTTTTAGAAGATGTTTACTTTTGCTGGATAGATGTGTCTCTTGGAGGCAGCAGAAAGATGGATCTTGATTTTTGATCCAACTTATGAGCTTATGTCGTTTGATTGGAGAATTAAGTCCATTAATGTTGAGAGTTAGAATTGAGAGATGATCGTTTGTTCCTTTCACTGTCACTATCTTGTTAAAAGCTGTGTCTTCCAATTTCTTGATCTGATGTTTACTATTTAGGGTTCATTTCTCTGTCTGTATTGGGCTCTTGATTATTTTCCCTGTATAGTACATATTTAAGGCTTTTTTGCAAAGCTGGTTTGGTGGAGATATATTGTTTCAGTTTTTCCTTACTATGGAAGACTTTTATTTGACCCTTGGCTATGAATGAGAGTTTGGCTGGGTACAGAATTCTTGGTTGGTAGTTATTTTTATTTAGTGTTTGGTATACCTCATTCCAGGCTCTCCTTGCTTTCATGGTCTGTGCTGAGAAGTCTGGGGTAATTCTGATTGCTTTTCCTCTATATGTGATTGTTTTCTTCTCCCTAACAGCTTTGAGTATTTTTTTTTTCCTTGGACTCTACTGATCCTGTTTTGATCACTATGTGTCGGTGGGATGTCCTATTCTGGTCTGGTCGGTTTGGGGTTCTAAATGCTTATTATATCTGTATAAGCCTTTCCTTCTGGATATTTGGGAAGTTCTCAGCTAATATTTGTTAAATAGGTTGCCTATCTCATTAACTTCTTTCTCCAAGTTTTCCTCAATACCTATTATTCTTAAATTGGGCTTCCTGATTGTGTCTTGAATCTCCTGTAGTGATCTGTTTTGTTGATTGGACTGGACTTGTATTGATTTTTTATCTTTCTCCATAGAATCTAAGGAATCTTCAGCTCCTGAGAGTCGATCCTCTGCTTCAGTTAGTCGGGACTGTAGGCTAGCTACTTGATTTTGAATCTCTTTTCCTTCTGACTGGTCTTTCCTGATAATTTCCATGTCATTTCTTAGGTCCTGTATGGACTTCTTTACTTCATTAACTTCATTAATTTGGTTTTGAGTGTTGTGTCTCAAATCCTTAAGCTGAGTAGCTATCTTTTCATTTGACTCTTGAAGTTCATTTATCTTTCTATTTGTGGATGCCATGAAATTCTCCATTAATTTTTGCTTTGCCTCCTCACGCTCTAGAATAATTGACTGAAGAGACTCAACTTTTCATTTATCATGTTTATCAGTAGACTTTGTAGAGCATTTTGAGGGTTCTCTTCTATGTCTTTGATTGCCTGCTCTGCTTCCTGCTTGTTTTGAGTGGAGGATAAGACTTCATTGTTTGCCATCTTTCTTGTGTTCCTTCTGCCCATTTGGGTTGGGGATGCCAGTCTACCAGCACCTGTGAGCACTGTTTAAGACCCAAAGCAGCCCTTACCAAGCACTGTTGTGTAAATCTTAGAAGTTCACAATTAAATACACATACCTTTTATACCTTTGTATAAAATTAGACTTGGTATTCCTAAAGAATACAATTTCAATATAACAACCAATCCTGAGCCCTGTATTCAGTAGTTACTTATTTACTGTTACAACCCTATGAGCAATTCTTGTTCTTATATTAAGTTCCTTTTGGACTGGCTTTCTCTATGAACCCCTTTGTTTCACTCGAATTAAGCAGGGAAACCCTCTATCCAATAACCAGGGGTCAATGGGATCTGGAGGACCTAGTAGTTAGTCAGGAGGGTAAGTTAGAGGTAATAAAGAAACTAGAGTAAAATGTATGGGGGGTGATGATTTTGGTTTAGTTTCAGTGACGTGGAAATGTGGAGGAGAGTAGAATCAGTAGAAACAACAAGGTTAAAATGATATACAGTGGAGAGTTAGCCGTAAAGAGTGGAGATGTTATTAATAGGAAAGTAATTTTTAAAGAAAGAGAATACATAGAGAGAACTAAAGAGAGAATACTGGAACACAGATGCACATAACCGAGAAGAGTTATTTAAAAAAGAGTAATAAAAAGGAAATACAAAAAAGAACAGAGAAAGAAAAAAAATGGTCAACTACAACAACGACCACAAAAAAACAAAAAAAAAAAACAAAAAAAGTGATAGAACCAACAGGTGAAAATGGGAAACAAAAACAAACCAATTATGTTTCAGAAATGAAAATATGAGAAAAAAATAAAAATAAAAATGAAAGCTTAAAAAACTTTAGCGACGGGCTAGGGATATGGCCTAGTGGCAAGAGTTCTTGCCTTGTATACATGAGGCCCTGGGTTCAATTCCCCAGCATCACATATACAGAAAATGGCCAGAAGGGGCACTGTGGCTCAAGTGGCAGAGTGCTAGCCTTGAGCAAAAAGAAGCCAGGGACAGTGCTCAGGCCCTGAGTTCAAGCCCCAGGACTGGCAAAAAAAAAAACAAAAAACAAAAACAAAAACAAAAAAACTTTAGAGACAAAACAAAACAAAACAAAAGTCTTCCTTGTTTGGATGGGCTTTCTACGGTCTCTGGTTTCCTTGTGATGATCTGCAGTCTATTCTGCCACTTGGCTGATTTGACGTGCCTTCAGTTTGCAGGGGTGGGTCTGTTCTGACTCTCCTTCCCTGTTGGTGCAATCCTGGGTCTCTGTGGTTCCCACAGCTTGCAGGTAGGCCTTGGGCATCCTCTGTAGGTGGGGACGCTAGTGGTCTTGGGAGCTGTGGCACCTCCCATCTGCTGTGGGGCCGCTGTCTTTAATGCCTGGCTTTGAATAGGCTGCAGACTCAGTAGGGCAGGACGATTCTGGCCTGTTTTACCAGTCAGAGTCACTTGCCTTGGGGCGGTTCCACCCTCCTGGGCAGGGCGGCCTTCTGGGCAGAGCTGGGTATGGAATTCAGCTCTGTGGAACCATTTATCTGTCTCGGGAGGTTTGTTCTCCCGTTTGGCAGTTCCGTGCCACCAATAGCTGCTCGCTGCTTTCGCTTTTTAATTTAGGAATTCCGGCAGGCAGGGCAGGCACCTCTAGCCTGGCCAAGGCCCAGGACACGCCTCCTACCTGGGCAGGGGGCGTTCTCCTGGGCGGAGCTGGCTTTCCCTAATTGGTCCCTCTTGCCCTTCTCAAAGATGGCCGCTTTATCCTTGCTTTCCCCAGGCGGGCTTTAGCTCCCGTCTGGTCTGACCCTTTGCCAGGGTCAAAGATGGTGCTTTGCTCTGGCGGTTGGGGAAGGAGGTGCTTGTGGGCACAAGTAAGAATGTCCTTCGTGGGAGTACTCACTCTGTCTCTGCGATTTCAGCCCGTCCGTGCTCAGCCTGCGATCTGTATGTTCGCTGCCGTCTGGAGAATTTGTCCCTGGTCTCCTTTGAGCTGCGCGGGGTGCACGGCGCGGTGCTGGCGCCCGCACTGGTGTGGCGTTGGGACTCCGCCCAGAGCTCGAATCTGTGTTTTCAGACCAGCTATGTTGATTTTTCCTTCCTGGCCGAAATCCCTGTACTGTTAGAACTTATTTGAGCTGTCTATCTAGCGGTAAAAGTTTCTCTGGGGTGGGAAAACTGCGCTGTTGGAGGGAGCTCAGCTAAGGCACTGTTGCTCCTCCGGCATCTTCCTCGCTTCTCCCAATGTAAAACACTTTTTGAAACAAAGTACTGCTGGATTACTCAGAATTCCTCCTGGTAAAAGAACACATTGAAAAAGATGAAGCCAGGAGCCAGTGGCTTGCACCTGCCATCCTACCTACTCAGGAAGCTGAGATCTGAGGATCGCGATTTGAAGCCAACCAGGGCAGAAAAGCCCTTGAGATTCTTATCTCTAATTAACCACCAAAAAGAGCCAGATATGGAACTATCATGCAAGTGGTAGAGCACTATATTTGAGTACAAGAACTCAGGGACAGTGCAAAAGCCTTGAGTTTAAGCCCCAACTCTGGTACAAAAAAAAAAAAAAAAAAAGGTACTTCAGTGTTGACAGGCAGAGATTGGATTCCCCCATAGGAATCCCGCAACCTTCATAAACACTGCCTTCGGTGGAGAAAGACTGCCTTACTTGGTGGTGTAATTGACTTTGAGATGGACCATGCAGGTGTCCACCTCAAAGCCCTAAGCCCCGGGTTCTTCTAAGAGAGAGCCAGGGAGGACTAAGAGGAGTGAGGACAGAAATGGTGGGGTAAGAGGAGGGGAGGGAGGGAATATGGCCCTGCCCACCCATTTTACTACCTCTGACAGAGAGAAATGTGAGTCATGGTGGATCTGGTGAGGACCACTCTCTGTCAGTGTGCTAGATCAGCAAGAAAAGAATCCAAGCTCTTACTTCCCAGTCTCCCTTTATTCTCAATGATCCCTTCCATAAGCAGCAAACCTCTACATGAAAACACACAGATAGGTAACTGCAGAGGTAGATCCCTAAGTACAGTGACAGATAAGGAATGGCAGGGTTAGACACATGGATACCTAATTAAGAGAGATAGATACACAGATACATAATGGCAGTGATAGATACAAACCCATAGGGACAGATAGATAGATATAGAATTACAGAGGTAGATGCATAATTACACACATACACACATAAGTGCAGAATTAGATACATGAAAAAAATCTCAGAAACAAATACATAATTGCAGAGACAGACCCATAGATATGTAATTGTAGATTTCAATGCATAGATGAGTATTTAGGCAACAATGTATATACACAAAACAGAACAAAAAGATTCTAGCTTCATGTAAGTCGGGGCATATATATTTGCTTGGTTTTACACAAATTCTAAAAACCCTGTCTCCTTCTACACCTTCCTTTTCTCCCCTATGGTCTAGAGTACAGATCTTCCCTGTCAGTGCACACAGAAAACACTTCATTCCTCAAGAAATGGAATATAAAATACAGAAAGGAGTCAGCGAGGGATTTTTTTGAGATCCAGTCTGCTTGGCTTGCTTGCTTTCAGCTTTGCTGGTGTGGGAGGGGTGTTTCTCCCCCAGGATGTGTTCTCTTTCATTCCCTGAAGGAAGTGATGGATAATTCAGTAGCTGGTGACAGGGAGAAGGGGCGCCATCTTGTTTCCGATACCTTGCACATGGCTGTCTGCCTCTTCCTCGGCCCTAGTGTTTCCAGACACAATAAGGCCGGGTGAATTTGGGGTGGTTGATGCTGTGCACCTGTCCTCTAACCGTGTGAAATGAACAGTCTGAGCATCACTCCTGTCTCTGAAATCCCAGCTGTCCTGGATTCACAGTCCAGGAAACCACCTCCCTGACCCTTGGGCCAGCCCCACAGCATTGGCTTGAAGAGGACCTCTGAGAACGGTTACCTCTTTTCTTAGTGCTGTTGACTGGAGAATTAAGCGAGATGCTATGAACTGAAGGTTTAGCACCGTGACTGTGTTGGGGAATCCTAAGACTGCTCTTTGGTTGGGAATTGACAACTGACAGAATGCAGAAAAAGGCATTTTTACTCACAGCTATAGATTGTGACAGTAAAAAGATTCATGCTTTAAGACCAGTAGAAGAAAAGAAAATACACACATGTTAGCATCCAAGACAGAGGCTCATGGAGACCCTTAAATCCCCCAATAATTGTAGGAGACAGCATTTGCCAGCCTAGAACTCTCCTCTAACCCTCAGTGTTCAGAGTTTTATACTGGAAGTCAACCAACTAGATATTCAGCACCTCTCTGCCAGGCCTTAGTCAATCTCTAAATTCCATGCCCAGTGGGAAGGCAAGTTAATACAGC
Source organism: Perognathus longimembris pacificus (assembly GCF_023159225.1). NCBI lineage: Eukaryota > Metazoa > Chordata > Mammalia > Rodentia > Heteromyidae > Perognathus > Perognathus longimembris. The sequence goes on along the minus strand of NC_063183.1, from coordinate 4,936,587 downwards.
GCATCCCCAAATCCCAGCCTGTGAAGTGATGCTGATCTGTGAGTCATATTTGAGGTCCACAAAGACATTCCTAAAGGTCACAGGTCACCTGCCAGGAGTTCCAGGTGATGTGGGAAGGTACTGCGTTGGGTTACCCCAGCACTACTGTGTTAAACTTCTGGACAATGCCCATCAGTATGCAAGGGGAGGCTCATCTCTCTCCCTACCAATCTCCCTCTCCCCTGAACCAAACAAGATTACTGATAATCTAATAAAAACTTTCAGCAATGAGCTCTATCTTTTTTTTGCCAAACACTTTGCTCAATGTTATTTTATTTGATCTTGATGATTATTCTGCATGGTGCCACCTTTTTGAGAGAAGAAGGGAAGAAATTCAGAGAGCTTGAGCCATGTACTTAATGTCAAACTGCAAGTATGTTCGGGAACAGGATGGGAAATGGGCTTGTGCCAGGTGCTGGTGACTCATGCCTGTCATCCTAGCTACATGGGAGGCTGAGATCTGAGGCCCATGGTTTGAAGTCAGCCTGGGAAAAAAACCCGGAGACACTCTTCTCTCCAAAAAACACCAGAAGTGGTGTTGTGTCTCAAGTGGTAGAGTATGAACCTTGAGCAAAAGAAGATCAGGGGCAGGGAACAGGCTCAGAGCTCAAGCCCCAGGACAAATACCAAATAAATAAATAATAATAAAGTAAAAAGATAGAAAAATAGAATAAAAGAAATCTAGATTATTCTATTCTAGTATTTTGTGTGTGTGTGTGTGTCTGGATACTCTCCCTTGGCCTTTTCTCTCACAACTAGTACTCTACCACTTGAGCCCCAGCTCTGTTTACAGTTTTTGGGTGGCTAATTGGAGATAAAAGTCTTACAGATTTTCCTGACGGGGATGATTTTGAACTGTGATCCTCTGACTTCAGACTCCTGAGTAGCAAGGATTACAGGCATGAGCCCCTAGCACCCTCTTCATCTTTTTCCTAAGTGCCACTTTCACCAGGAGGAATTCTGTGGCTCTTCAAGGAAACTCAGTTCCCTTCTTATCACAGTCACTAGCAATTTGTCCTAAGGACTATCAGGAAAAAAACAATGTCTAAGTCATAGAAAGAAGCCATGGGAGACAAGTTGTCCCTCCCATTTGCAGCCAAGACCCAGTAGAGCATGTGTCCTTGACCAGCAGAGGGCGCCGCTCCGGGTGCCTGGATGAGTACCTGGGTTCCCTGGATGATGAGGAGGCTGGAGAAGTCATTGCTGAGGAAGGGCACATAGTCTTCAGAACCATTATTTCAAATGCGAAATGTTTCATCTTCTTGGACCTTGGGCCAAATTCTCAAATTACCCTATTATTTAAGGCTGTCATAGAGTGCATTTTATTGCATCTTTGAAGTACATAGGGTAACCATAATAGCAATGATTCCAAGTTCCTAATGGGTATTTTTCTAATGTGTCTTATAAGCCCATGTGAAAGCTGGAAGGAGATCATCATAGTATTTCCAATATCCAAAACAGTGCCTCAGCCGGAAGCCAGTGGCTCACACCTGTAATCCCAGCTACTCAGGAGGCTGAGATCTGAGGATCACGGTTCAAAGCCAGCCCCAGCAGGAAAGTCCATGAGACTGCTATCTCCAATTTCTGGTGAGAAAACCTCAAGTGGCACTATGGCCTAAAGTGGTAGAGCTCTAGCCTTGAACAAAAGAGCTTAGGGACAGTGCCTAGGCCCCAAGTTCAAGGCCCAGGACTGACAATACATACATACATACTAGTGCTTGACACTTAGCAAACTGGCAGGAAACATTTGAATGAGCAAACAAATCAAGTCAATATAGTCTGATGGAAGGATTTTCTGTAAGCTGGTTTATTCACTCTTTGGGAGAGATGACCACAGAGGGGGTAAGCTGCCGTGTCAGAAAGGCCCCAGAGGCCCAGGCTGAGGACACAACCTCCATTCATTTGCTCTGCAGCTCAGCAAATGTTGTCACCCTCAGCATAATGTCTGAGTGTCCCTTCTAAGTGCTTGGGACCAGACATGTCTTGGATTGGGTGCTTTTTACCCCATATTTTGCACATACACATTGAGAAACAGGAGTGCAAGGATCCAAATGGAAACACATAATTTGCCTTAGAAGCTATAGGCATCTGAGACCCATAGCCTAAAGATAGATATTGTTTTCTTCCTAATACACTTTTTATTGAACCTATACTCTGGCTGCAACTCATTGCATAAGGACAGGAGTTTTCTACAGTGACATTATGTCAGTACCTCAAAAAGCTTTGGATTTTGGAACCTTCTGGATGTGGGGACTGGGGGATTAGGGGTGCCCAACCTGTGTTGAATTATTTTATGTATGCCTCCACAAAATGGAGATGACATCACCTATCTTAGTGGGTTTTGAGGGTTCAAAGGCCCATTATCACAAGGCCTCTGCTTAGCTCAAAGCCTAGAACACTGGAAGTGGGGTATGGAGGAGGGCAAGGTCTCTGCAGAAGGCCACAGCAATGTCTCCTGTTCCATCTGCTCATCGGCACAGTGACCGCCATTCTCAGGAAGGAGAGGACTCAGGGCCTCCTTTCCTTAAATCTAGGTTTGTTTATGACCATCCCCCCAACCATGACCATATAGTAGAAGTGAGCTGAATAACCGCATCTTAAAAAACGTCGCTTCTCTTAGCCAGGTGCCAGTGGCTCACACCTGTCATTCTAGCTGCTCAAGAGGCTGAGGTCTGAGGATCACCACTCAGAGCCAGCCCAGGCAGAAGAGTCCATCAGACTTCTTTTTCTCCAGTGAACCAACAAATAGTTCTAAGTGGAGTTATGGCTCACACGGCAGAGCACCAGCTTTGAGCAAAAAAGCTAAGGGATGGTGCCTGACACCACATGAAGAAATTTAAAATAGAGCATCACTTTGACAATAAATAATTATTATTAAAAACAACAACAAAAAGAAAGAACACAAATATATTTGAAGTGAGTGAGTCAACAATGTAAGTTCATTCCTTTCACTTACAATCTCCCTACACTGACCTCTGTGTTTATTGCTGTGACTGATGCTGAAGGGAACTTACATACCTCCATCTTCTTTATAGGCAGGGTTGGTTGGGGTTTTTCTATGGTCTATCCTTATCCCACACGAGGAATTTGTACTGAATAGCGTTTGCATTTTATTCATTCATTTGCTTGTTTTATCAAGTGAATCATACATCCAGAACTGCAAAAAATAAAAAATAAAATAAAATGGAGTGGCAACAGCATAAAGCATACAAAGGCAGAGGCATCTTTACCTAAAGCACCGCTTGTGTTTCCCCAGTTTGTTTTAGCAATGGGAGTAAAGATGGAGAGGGCTAACTCTGCTGTGAGAAGAGACTCTTTTCTAATGGGAAAGAAAGAGATTCCTCAGAAGGCAAACACACAGAGCTCAGATGTGAGAACCAAAGCGATTCAGAAGGACTCCATCACATGCACAAATGGACACCCACCCTCAGCCGGCAGTGCACAGGAAGCTGGCACCCCCTAAGCAGGAGGTTTGAGAGTTGCTGTGGACCAGCCATGGCTATGAGCCTTCCTGCTCCCCTGCTCTTGTCTCTGTGTTTTATGCAAATGTGTGGAGGAATTTCACCGGATCAATAATAGGTAACACCTGAGGAACGAAGTCCAAAGATCCTCATTTAGCTTTTTCATTATTCTTTTTCCTTTTCTTTTTTAAATGCTAGTACAAAGGATTGAACTCAGATGGTGCTATACCACTTGAACCACACATCCACTCCCAGGTTTTCATTGCTTAATTAAAGTTGTGAGTCTCTCAGATTTGTCTTCACGGGCTGACTTCAAATCATTCGGTTCAGATCTCAGCCTCCTGAGCGGCTAGGATTACAGGTGTGAGCCACCAGCACCAGGCAATATGACTATTCTGGAGAGGGAATGACTGTGGATTGCATTTCAGAAGAACACAAATTTCAGCCATAGGAAGGACTGCTGAACCTCATTTTTTGACAGCTACCCCAAACCTCTTGAGGCTCTTGCTGATCAGAAAACATCAGAAACATGTCTGGGCTATTTTAATGTGGCATCATACATTAGCACAGAGCCATAGCCCAATATTCAGCATACCGTGAATGAGGCTTAAGCCACATTTAAATAATTATATTTTAAATGATTTTATGATCTCTGATTTTATGCTTTGTTTACAAGTGCTTTCTTGTAAATTTTAATTTTTTAATTGCACATGTTTGTGAGGCACAGGGTGATAATTTGATACATGTGTTACAATGTTTAGTAATCAAGTCAGGGGAAATAGAATTTCTGTCTCCCTAAACACATGACACATTTTTAAATGAGAAAAGGGAGGGTATAATGCAAGCCTGGGTACATACACACAAATATATATGCTTGAAATATAAAAGAAGTCAGGATGATAGAAAAATAACTTGGAAGATTAAACTCTCAAGTATGAAGAATATTTTCTTTAACATGTTTAGACAGGTAGTTACTGCTAAGTCTGTCTACTTGCACTTCTTGGGAGATAAACACTTGTAACTTGTGTATTTTTATTGCTTTTGTGTGTGCCACTACTGAGGTGTGGGACTTGAACTCAGGGTCTCACACTCTCACTTGGCTTTTTCACGCAAAGCTAATGCTCTACCACTTGAGCTGCAGCTCCACTTCTGGCGGTTTGCTGATTAATCAAGCTTCCCAGGCTGGTTTTTGAACTGTGATCCTTACATCTCTACCTCCTAAGTAGCCATAACTCTGGGCATGAGCCACCAGTGCCCAGCTATTCCCATTAAAAAAATATTCCTGTTGCCAGATGCTAGTGGCTCATGCTTGTAATCCTAGATACACAAGAGGCAGCAAACTGAGAGCCCCAGTTTGAGGCCAACCTGATCAGGAAAGTCTGTGAAACTATTGCCTCCAATTAACCATCAAAAAGCCAGAAGTGGAGCTGTGGTTCAAGGGGTGGAGCACTATCCCTGAACACGATAGCTAGCCCAAGGACAGCAGGCAGGCCCTGAATTTAAGCTCTAGGATTGGCACGTGGGCACGCCTCTCCCACCCCCACATACACACAGGACTCCCTTGGTGGTTTATTTTTCCTTGCCTTGTCTCAGCTTCACGCTGGAGTCAATGGAGAGAAATGGAAGCTTTCTGTAATTCCTTGCCACTCAGCCTTTGCTTCCAGCAAAGCACCTGAGCAATTCACCTTTTACCAAGTCTGCCAGAACCCAAATCAAGTCCCAGATTGCTCAGGGGGTCTGGGGGGGGGGGCATGCACAGATGACACAAATTCCTGTCAGAAGACATGATGGCATTTAACAAGGATGAATGCAAGTCCCTGAATTTCTATTAAAATCTCAGCTGCCCAAGGACATGTGGCTTAACAAAAACACGAGGCTTAAAAGCTCAGCTCTTTTTTCTTTCTTTCTTTTTGGACATTAAGCTTACAAGTACAGTGAGAGTGATGAGGCTTCCCCTTCAACCCCACCCCAAAAAATATCTGATATGAGTGTAGATTCTATTACTAGAAGCAAAGATGTTCCAGTGAAGAAAGCTTGGTGCTCCTCTTGTGCACACAAAGGCACTGGAAAAGCCCAAATGAACAAGGTGGTGACAGAGGAGATCTTCCAGGTAATTATACACACAGGAATACCACCCCCCCCCCATATCCATGGCAGGTATATCCCACCATACCCAGATTCTATATGCTGGTTTCCATATAGGCACATGCCAATGATGAAAATTTAGTTGGTAAATTAATCACAATAAGGTACACAAACTAATGAATTACTTCTACCATAGATCTCAGCCATCTTGGCATGCAATTTGTTTTTTCTTCCCTTACTCAATCATGAACTTTCACTTTTTTTAACTTAGAAAAAACACTTTATGATCATCCCTTCGGCATCTGTGAACTACTTTCCTTTTCAATTTCCTTTCAATTATTCCAATTTTTCAAGGGAAGCATCTCATTTGTCTTTAATGCTTGATGCTTAGTTGGCAATTGTTTTTTTTCTTTTTCTTTTTTATGAAGGGAGATAAATCCTTAGATGAGGATGGTCCTGCAGGTAATAGAGTCTTGCGTGACTTTTAAAATGCTTCTTGGCTCTCAGCTTTGTTTATGTGTGTATTAATTTATGTCTTGCAGGAGAGTGCTGTGGGCTCTGAGTTTACAGCAGGAATATCATGCCGGCTTCTTGACATAAATTATGTCATTAAAGATTCATAGTGATTACAATAAAAATAACCACATTGAGAGGATGAATGTTATATGTTATGGATTATAATGATGGGGGAAATCACCATTGAGTCATAGGCAAATAAGTGACACTTAGCAAACCCTGGTGCAACCCCAGAGTCTTCCCAACCTTGAACTTCTTATGTTCCATGGAATGACAGAAAAACTGGACTGCTTTGCTGATTTTTTTTTTGAGCAGCCAAGAAAGCAGAAAGCCAGAATTCAGCTGTGACCATGCAATTGAGAGAAAGAGCCATCTGTCTCTAGGGATTTACTGTCCCACCATGACATCTTAGTGGCAAGGCAACAAACCCACCTGTAGTGAACTTTGTGTCTACATGCCTAGACCGCAACAGTCTCCCATTTGGTGAAGTAACAGAATCCATGTTCTTCTGAAGGGCTTTTTGCTTTTGTTTTGTTTCGTTTTGAGCTGGGATTAATAGTTACAATCAAGCAGCTTTAGGTAAAGCAGATTATCTTCCCTAGTATGGGTGGGCCTGAGCCAATCCATTGAGAGACTTAAGGATGAAGGGAAGAAAGTCTGCTTCTAGAGCAAAACAGAAAGTCTCCCAGGGTTCCTTCCCAGCTCTTGGACTCAAGATTGCAGCATCGTTGAATCTTACTCTCTGAGGATCAGATATAGGGTCCTGCAGATTTTAGACTTGCTAGTGATAGAAAAATGGATAATAGATAATAGAAAGAAACATGGATGATAGGTAAATAGAAACAGCCAGACAGATGGATGGACAGTTAGACAGACAGATGGATAGATAGATAGGTAGATAGATAGATAGGGAGATATCTAATATTTAGAAAAATCAAACTACAAAATTACAAACAATATCATGAGAAGAAACATGATATCTTAGAGAAATTTCTTCTCTTTTACTAATTACTTGAAGGCAGATTTCAGGCAATATTTGATCTGGAGGATTAAATAATTCTATGCAGATTCCTTTCTACCCACTTCTTATTCCATAGAGTCCATTTCTCCCCACCCCTTTGGATTAAAAATGTTGTTATTATAAAGGTGATAAGTCAGGTAAAGAAAATGTTTCCTTTTGAACATCACCCCTGTCCTCACGCTCTCCCAGTTTCCCCCCTCCCATTCCCACCCACAAATTGTATAGTTCATTTTCAACATAGTGTCTAGTGGGTACCACTGCTGCATTTGTTCGCTGTTCTTGTACCCCGCCCTTAACATCCCCAAAACAGATAAATAAATGAACAAGACAAAAAGAAAAGAAAACAAAAATAACAACAACAACAAAAACCTCTAGTTTCCATTTCCTTGAGTTTATTTCAATAAATATTATTTTGTATGATGTGATGCATAGACATTGTGCCTTTGTGTTCTCCTAGAGTGTCCTCCTTTGGTCTCACTGTGTGTGGCTGCCTAGAGGCCTGTATAATTTGTTATATTACAGTGTATTTTAGATTTGGCTTCTACATATGAGAGAAAACATGTGCCACTTGTCTCTCTGAGCTTGTCTTACTTCACTTAACAGGATTTGTTCTAGGCCCATTCACTTCCCTGCAAATGGCATTGTTTTATTCTTCCTAATGGCTGAGTAAAATTCCACTGTGTATAGGTATCACCGTTTTTTATACTCATCTATTGTAGGACATCTGGGCTGTTTCTGTAACTTGGTTATTGTGATAGTGCAGCAACGAACATGGATGTGCAGATGTCTTTACAGAATCTTGGCTCGTGATGCTCTGGGTAGATGCTTAGGCATGGCATGGCTGGATTGTAGGGAAGGTCTATGTTTAATTTTTTGAGGAACCTCCAGACTGCTTTCCAGAGTGGTTGTACTAGTTTACATTCCCACGAACAGTGTAATGGGCTTCCTTTCCTCCACATCCCCACAAGCATTTGTTGTTGTTGGAAGTCACGTATTAGCCAATCTTACGAGGTAAGATGGAGTCTCAGGGTTGTTTTGATTTGCATTTCCTTTCTGGCCAGGAATGATGAGCATTTCCTTATGTGCTGCTTTGCCATTCTTACCTCTTCTTCTGAGAAGTCTCTCCTTAGCTCCTTTGCTCATTTAGTGATGGGTTTAGAGTCTATTTCTGACTGTACATGCACTCACCAGGCTTTACAAGGTGAACCATGGCAGCTCCAGGCTCCCACCTTTCCAAAACCAAATCCAAGAGCAAAAATAATACCCCACTTCCAATACCTAGCAAACAGTTGCCTGCCCCCAGTCGGTCACTTGCCTATCCCTAAACTCATCTATGTGCTGAGAGGACAGGCCATTTTGATTTCTTCACTCATGAGTAGACTGGTATTGTCAAAGGAGAAGATTCACAATACTTTTGCTTTTTTCTTTCTTTCATCTCTTTATCTCCTTCTCTTCTTCCTTCCTTCTTTTTCTTTCCTTCCTTTCTCTTTCTCTCTCTCCCTTCCTTCTTTCTTTCTTTTTTTCTTTTCCTGCTAGTCCAACAGGTTGAACTCAGGGCTTGGATGCTATCCTTGAACTTTTTTTGCTCAAGGCTAGTGCTTTACCACTTTTGAGCCAAAGCACCACCTCTGGCTTTTTGGTGGTTCATTGGAGATAAAAGTCTCACTGACTTTCCTGCCCAGGCTGGTTTGGGACCTTGATCCTCAAATCTCAGCCGCCTGAGTAGCTAGGATGACAGGTCTGAGCCAATGGCTGACTCTGAATATTTTCATTAGAACAGATTGGGAGGTTTGAGACAAGAATAGGAGAAATCCATTGCCCCAGCAGTTCTCAGACACTACTAAGCATTCAAACTACACATTAGAGTAGAGCACTGGTGGCTCAGGCCTGTCATCCTAGCTACTCAGGAAGCTGAGATCTGAGGATTGAGGTTCAAAGCCCGCCCAGGAAGGAAAGTCTATGAGGCTCTTATCTCCAATTAATCACCAGAAAAACCAGGAGTAGAGCTATGGCTCAAGGTGATAGAACATTAGCCTTGAGTGGGAAAGCTCAGGGACAGCTCCTGTGCCCTGAGTTCAAGCCCCATGACTGACAGAAAGAAAGAAAGGAAGGAAGGAAGGAAGGAAGGAAGGAAGGAAGGACAAAGAACTACATGTTAGGCTAAACGTGATTCTAATCCACTAGGTTTCCATCCACAATGGGCTCCCTGGATTCTGATACCACTGGCCCATGCTTGATGCTCTCAGCACCAATGCTTCATATACTGTGTGCCAGAGCCTGGCTGGTGTATTACAGTGTGGTGATCAGGCCCTGAGTGTGGCTTTCTGCCGCCACACTAAGTCTTACCAGTTGTGTTCTTGCCTACTATGAGCTTTCTGTCTGCACATCTCAAGGGAGCCCCACAGGTCTTCCTGCTGGCGGCACACATGAAGCAGTGTTCTGACACATGCCTCCTGCAGCAGGAGCCCCAGGGTGGCTCCCTCCAGCTGGAGGTGTAAGGGAAGACAGATAAAGATGTCCCTGCTTCCTAGATGCCTTTGTACTCTGTACTTTGTACAGTACTCTGCATGCCTCACGATGTACACCATCCACCGGCTGGATCACTGAAAGCACACTGAGCCGCTGTTTGTATTCAAGGCGTGAGATTCACTGGAGAAAATCAGAGGTCAAGGCAGAGTCATATAATTTCATGGTTGAAGACTTTAGCCCGTGCTGCATACTTCGCAGATAAGGTATTTATTGCTGTAGGGGAAATTTGAACTTTGTTGGACAAAGGAGACCGAAGTCTTTTACTTTTTTAAATACCATGTTCGTCTTTCAGCCAAAGGCTTGTAGTCAGGCTTCTCAGTGTGGATTTTTAAAGAGTGCGGAATTTAGGTGTCTGACACAGAGAGAATCACAGAGGCGTACAGAAAATGTCTACAATTGGATCAACTGTCCCAAGGTATTTGCTCAACAATCGATAACCAGTTCAATCAGGATTTTTTAGCTCTAACAAGGAATAAGTACCTCTTTTTTTTGGCATTTGGGGAATTTAATGAATCTTTCTTGTTGTTGACTCAACCCTTAGATATTGACAACAATGATTGTCATACAAATAGACAAAATAAGCTCACTCAAAAAAAAAAAAAAAAAAAGAAGACAGCTCAGATGCATGTTAAATTAGTGGAGATTTAGGTCTCCAAAGCCTGCTGTAACTTAGGATAGACACTTTTTGCCATGGTTCACCAAAAGGTAGAAATGTGGCAGAAACCTGCATGGGAAAAAAGATATGAAGTGAGAAAATTCCTGGGAGATCTGAAACTCATCTTCTTTATTAAAATAACTTAGCAATGATGGAGGATTCTGTCCAAAGTATCTTAATTTAAGCATTTGATTTTTAAAAATCTTTACACACGTGTTATCTATTGATTTCCAAGATGAAACCAAATCTTAGGGCAAGAATAATTACTCAGAAATACTAGGCATTCTCCTTGTTTGAATATACTTTTTGTAAGAGCAGAGAGACTCTATCTTGGTCAAGAAGAGATCTATAAACCAGCTCAGCAGTGACTCACAGAGAGGAGATATTGACTGTGTTATGAAAAAGAAATGATCTCTTACACAACTGGGATAAACTACCTGGAAAGACTTGTTATTCTTTTCATACAATTTGATTGCTGGTGGGAAAGATGGAATGGTGTAAGAAATCAAAATCTGAGCACATAGGAATGGAAGCAAAGTGTGCTTGGTATGGTTCACACAAGGCAAAAGATGTTATTAAAAGATAAAGTAGCTTGTTGGGTGCCAGTGGCTCAGGCCTGTAATCCTAGCTACTCAGGAGACTGAGATCTGAGAATCATGGTTCAAAGCCAGCCCAGGCAGGAAAGCCCTTGAGACTCTTATCTCCAAATAACTACCAGGAAACTGGAAGTGGTGCTGTGGCTCAAGTGGTAGAGTGCTAGCCATGAGCCCAAGGGCTCAGGGGCAGAGCACAGGCCCAGAGTTCAAGACTGACCATAAATAAATAAATAAAGTGGCAGTCAGGTGCTAGTGGCTCATACCTAAAATCCTACTCAGGAGGCTGAGATCTGAGGATCAAGGTTCAAAGCCAGCCCAGACTGGGAAGTCCATGAGATTCTTTTCTCCAGTAAATCACAGAAAAAGGCAGAAGTGGCATTGTGGCTCAAGTGGTGGAGTTCTAGCCTTGAGCCAAAGAAGCTCAGGGACAGTGGCCAGCCCTGAGTTCAAGCCCTAGAACTGGCAAGAAGCCAGAAATAAAATACAATAAATAAATGAAGTTACAAAATGTGTGACTGGGGGGTAGGTAGTGCGAGGTTAAGTGTGAAACACACTTAGAAACTGTTTTTGCTGAAGAGCCCTAACTGCTCTCTTGGGCCTACAATAGGAGATCTCATTAAGTACATAAATGCAAATAGTCCAAAACTTGAAAGTATTTCAAATATATTTGTTGTTGGGATCCATCTTTCCCCTTGATGGAAGGGGCTTGATGAACCTCCCCCAACCCTGGGGAATGCGGCCCTGCTACCCCCTCTGGATTGGAATCCAGAGAAACCGGTTGGGCAAACAGCCCCCAACCCAACCCGCTAGCCAGCCCGGCGCCTACCAACCCCGCCCTGGTTCGGCGCACTGGAGTGACAATATCTCTTGGGGGTCAGGTGATACCTTTCACCCTATCGACATCCTGGCCAAACCCCTCCCTCGGAATCATCTCCCCTTGTCCTTGTCTCAATAAAGTTAGTTCGCTCTAAGAAGCTAGACCCGTTGCATGTGTACCTCAGACTTCTAGCGGTAAGGAGGCGGGCACACATCTGCGGCCTGGCCACGTGCACGCCAGGTCGGCGCTGACTCCCCCATTCCACTCTAGCTTATCTGCTGGTCGGATGACTAGGGGAGAGGGCGAGAAAGGGAGGGTGGAAAGAAAGAAGTAAGTACCCGAGCCAGGAGAGGCTAACAAGCCCAACATTTGTAATGGAACGTATCGTGGCTCTGTGCATTGCAGATAAAGGATGTGCAACTTGTACATCCATCCTTTAGAGGGCATGGCCACACAATGGATGGAGTCATTCTTGATTGTTGTTTTCCTCTGCCTGCCACAGGATGTTAGAACAAGCCAACAGTAACTGTGCACTCCCTAGGAAAAGAGTTCCAAATGCTGTGTCCTGCTGAGTACTTACCACATAGAACATATTCTCTTTTCCTGAGCTCTTCCTCTGTGGTGATTTGGAAAACCCCTGCTCATCCTTCCTGACTGGACAGAAAGGGAATTCTCTTTGGCAAATGTTCTTCATCTCCACACATCACACTCTTTGGTCATTCTGAGTTCTCTTGTTCCTCTTCTATCAGATCCCTAATCATTTCTCCCTGTGATGATTTCTTCCTCTTCTAATCTTCCCCAATACATCAATGCATTCTCTCAAAGGCCAGAGAGCTTGTCTTTTGCTCTCTATGGTTATTACCAAGCTTTTCTCACAGTTATGGGGGCTGCTGTGGTTCATTGAATAGAGAGGGAAGCTAATTGGCTTTTGCCAGAGAATGAAAGTGGGGCTTTGGCTTTTTATTCTCTGTGCTGACCGAGAGCATTTGCATGCCTTTGTTAGGCTGGGTCAAAGGAACCCTGCAGTTCAAAGTATGGAGGGGTTGAATACTGTGGAGATGGGACAATGCGCCATTTCAGTTCCACAAAGGGGACCTCATTGATGAAGTTTCTGGCCCCTTTGCCTTTTAACAATAGTTTTCTGAGCAGCGTGTCTGAGAAGGTGATTAACTCCAGCTCCCGCTGAGGAACTTCAAATGGATCCTAGTACAGGAAAATGTCATTTCCCTGCCCATCCCTTGGGCTTCAGAGAGAAAATATGGGAAGGGAAGTTCCAAACAAATTGGAACTTATATACAAGATGCGCATAAGGAAAACAGAGGATATGGAAGATGGTCCCGGGGTAGAAACAAGCAAGCCCATCCATTCAGTAATGAAAATTCATTTCCGTTCCGGCACAGTCTGCGAGTCTCATAGCCTCATCCCTCGTCAGCTGGCATGTGGCTCTCAGCCTCACAGACTGTAGATCGCGCAGGTGCATTCATTCATTTTCTTGTATTCATAGAGTGTACACCACTTTCCTGACCCCATGCTCCGTTTGGAGAATGTGGAAATGGATGTGACACCGTCCTAGCCCTGGAGAAACTCCTCCTCCTCTTCCTCTTCTTCTCCTCCTCTTCCTACTTCTCCTCTTCCTTCTCTTCTACCTCTTCATCCTCCTCTTTCTCCTCCTCCTCTTCTTTCTCTTCCTCCCCCTCTTCCCTTCCTCCTCCTCTTTCTCCTCCTCCTCCTTCCTCCTCCTTGTCCTCTTTTTTTTCTTGTTCCTCCTCTTTCCTCCTTTCTTCTTTCTTCTTTTGTGCTGGTCCTGAGGGCCTAGCACAGCCCCTGTACTTTGCTGCTCAAGTTGGCACTCTGCCACTTAAGCCACAGCTGCACTTCTGGCTTTTTGCTGGTTAACTGGAGATGAGAATCTCACAGACTTTCCTGCCCAGGCTCACTTCAAACCACAATCCTCAGATCTCTGCCTCCTGATTAGCGAGGATGGCAGGTGTGAGCGCCCTACCCTTTCACTTTTAAAAACCATCTTTGCAACTGGCAAGGCCCAGAATCATCTTATCTCTCTCTCCCCAGCGCCCAGTGCACCCCTTCCTATCTACTTCAAAGAGAACCCAAATCGTTCTTTGGACTATTCATCTTAGGATTGCAATTTACCTGGTATCCCACTGTGTCTTTCTTCGCCTATCAATAATGAATAACAAACTAGTTATCTCATGGCTCTTTCATTTGAATCTCTGACTAAGAACCCCTCAGACCAAGCTGCTGTTTTGAAGGTTTTGCATCTTATTTTAACTGAATCAGGCTCCCCAACACCTCTGAACTGATGAGATATCGGGTCACCACTATGCCTTCTTTCCACACAGAGCGGCATGGGAATTTTGATCACTGGGCTCCTGGCTCTGGTGACTGTAATCTTGTCCCATTTCCTAGGCAATCCATTGTACCAGGGACGTGCTCTAATCCAGTTTCTATCCCCCCCCCCCCCGCACCCCATCTCACAAGGATGTCAACAAACCTTAGAAACCCATCCTACACATCAGCTTTTTAAAAAATCATACCTGTGTGGTTTTCGTGAATATGAATAAGAGCTACACTATTAAAGAACTATTCCCCCAAGGATGCTCTTAAACCCAATTCAATATGTTATCAAAGTGACAGTAGGGAAAACTATATGGAGATGACCATTTATGAGCTAGAGATTCAGTCCTATAATCCCTTCTACTCAGGAGCTACTGAGCCCTGAGGATCACCATTTGAATTCAGCCTGGGGAGGAAAGTCTGTGAGACTCTTATTTCCAATTAAGTACCAAAAAAAAAAAAAGCCAGAAGTGGAGCTGTGGCTCAAGTGGTAGAACATTCATCTTGAAAGAAAATGGTCAGGGACAGTGGTCAAGCTCTGAGTTCAAGCTCCAGTACTAGCAGAAAAAAATATAGAATGAAGTGGAAAGAAATAAAAGAAGATAACAAAACAAACTAAAAATGCCATTTATGATTTCGGAGATTTCAAGCTATTTGTCTGGACAAAACCAAAAGCACTAAATTGCTAAGAATTAAAATAATGTTTAAGGAAATGCTTAGTAAAATTGCTTTTTCTCCCTTCAAAATTATGCTTTTGTGAAATACCTCCAGGCTTTATGAACAATCATCATTAACAAAACAAAAAACAAAAAAAAATGTTATTATGGCCGTTGTTCTTGAGATCATAAAAACCATTTTTATAGGGGTCTCAGACAAATTCCTATCTGTTCCTTGTGCCATGTTTTCTTCTCTTGAACCGTGGCTTGTTTTTACTTCACAGCCTCATAATAATATGGAAAGCCATCAGTGTTCCATGGAACTCAAAACCCAGTATTTCCCTCCCTCAATTCTGGATTGCAGTACATGATGGCTACTTTTCACCTTACTCCATTTGATTGTGTGCATTCTAAATTTTTTCCCCACAAACTTTTGTTCTCTACTTCTAATTTGTTTTACTGTATGGTGTTACTTGAATTATTAGAAACCATTGGAAATATCTTCTGGAAAATATGGAGTCATAATAAAAAAATTTTAAGTTGATCATTTCTAGTGTCTTGGAATTGTTATACCGCTCTTTATGGTGTTGAAAAAGACCAATAATGAATGTCAATAAATGAGCAGAACCATTTAAAAAAAAAAACTGGACCTCTGAACTTGTGCTTAGCGTTTTCTTTTCTTTCTTTCTTTTTTCCTTCCTTCCTTCCTTCCTTCCTTCCTTCCTTCCTTCCTTCCTTCTTTCTTTCTTTCTTTCTTTCTTTCTTTCTTTCTTTCTTTCTTTCTTTCTTTCTTTCTTTCTTTCTTTCTTTCATTTCTTTATTTCTTTATTGCCATGGGCTTGAACTCAGGGTCTGGGCACTGTTCCTGAGCTGTGTCACTGAAGACCACCACTCCATTTCTGGCTTGGGGTAGTTTATTGGAGATAAGAGTTTCACAGACCTGCCCCCAGCTGGCTTTGAGCCATGATCCTCAAATCTTAGCCTCCTGAGTAGCTAGGATTACAGGTGTGAGCCACAAGCACCTGGCTATACTTAACATTTTCTTGAGCTAACTATGTCTAAGTTTGAAATGAGAATGACAGATAAGGCCCCTTCCTTTGGAAGTCTTTCCTCTTTTCTTAGAATAGAGTTGAATAAAGCTGAGGTTGTGTTTGCTGGGAGGGTTTAGAGATGGAGTATGTTCTAGTCCACATAATATCATGGATCAAAGAAAAGCTTTATACTGGTGAGTAGGACTCATCTGGAGGAAAATAAAGCTCTGAATTATTAAACCAATCTCTCAGAGCAAGAATGAATAGATGAAACAAAAAACCAGTTGGAATATTTCTCTTCTATTTGTGTCTTGGAAGGAGATGAACAGCCCCACAGTCAGAGTCACAAGAGACAAGGGACCAAAAGGAAGCTGATTTTAGCCTACTGGGGTCGGAAGATCAGAACAGAAGTCATGCACTCAGTTCAGAATCAGCAAACACGCTGCCTTCTCGACTGCACATCCTGCAGAATATTATGTTGAGGTGCAAAAATAGCGCCTTTTATTTTTCCTACCAGGATGTTGGAGAGCCTCTAATATAGTGTCCACACTTTTTTGCAAGACAAGCTCTCTCAGGCTCCTGTGGAAATTCTTCTTTGGCATTTTCCCAGTTGATAAAGGTTATTGGTCGAGTGAGCCATCAGGGTTGGGTAAGGAGAAATGGAAAACAAGTTATATCTCTGCAGTTGGTCCACGGAAGTCCTCCTGCATGGTTGCCTCGGTTCTGATGTGCCTTCTGAAGTTCATGTGTTGAAACTTTAATGCCCAGTACAAGAGTATTGAGATGCGGGACTTAAAAGGTAATTAAGTCCTGAGGGCACCACCATTATGAATGGATCAAGGCAGTTACCATAAGGTTGGGTTAGTTGTGATGGGAGAGGGCTGGTTATGAGAGTTAGTCGTGATTGGAATGGTTTTGTTATTATGAGAATGGGTTAGTTATGATGGGAGTAGATTAGTGGTGATGAGAGTGGGTTAGTTATCATGGAAGAGGGTTAGTTAGGATGGGAGAGAGTTAACTGGTAGGAATGGTTAGTTATGGTTGGGGTGAGTTAGTTCTCATGCAGATGGGTTGGTTCTAAAGAGAATGAGTTGTGATGGGAATGAGTTAGTTATGATGAGAGCTAGTTATGATGGGAATGGGTTTGTTAGCATGTGAGTCAGTTATTATGGGAGCAGGTTAGTTAGCACAGAGGCAGGATCTCTATCAAAGGAGGTGCTCAGTGCTTTCTCCTTTCTTCCTTTGGGGTGTGATTTTATGATGTGTCACATCTCCATAGCCTCAGTTCAGTCACTCTGGCAAACTTCCAATCTTGGTAGGTAGGAAGACTGTGGGAGCAGAAAGTCAGGAACTCCCCCCAGGCTGCCTTCCTTTTTCTCTTACCTCCTAGATAGTCTCTGGCTCTGATGAGACTTGAGGACCCCGCGAGCCTTTGTGTCCAGGCAGGGGACAGTGGGCTTTCTCACCCGATCACCATTCTTTCCCAGGTGCCTTAGCAGACACAGGCCAGCACACAGCGAATGAGCCCTAGGGATGTGTCTCTTCATTTACATGTCTTGACAATTTTATTCCAGTCGTGTCATTCACATTGATTGTGTGTCTACTCTGCATAATGATCATATTAACAACTGACATTGATACAGTCTGAATAAACCCTCACATTTGCAAGCAAGCACGAAGGTCACCCAGCCCATGGTGGCGCCCACCCCCCTGCTGCCAGTGTGGAGCCTGCTTGTCGAGCCCTCCTGAGCAATGTGGATAAAGCCAGCCAGTTCCTCTCATTTGAAGATGGACAGAGGTCCAGGGGTGACACACCAAGATAACCAGAAAATAAATAAACATGTTGTAGCAGCCCTGAACTCAAGCCATTGTCCCCATAAAGCCACATAATATGAGCGATTTGATCACAGCCCACTGACTATATGTTATGAATTCATTTGCTTTTTTACTGCAAATGGGAAAAAAAAAACTTCTTCAAAACCTGATGACTTGGAAATGCAACTTTCATTTAACTCCATACACCGTTAGCAAATCAGGCTGATTCAGTGGAGTAGTGTTTGGGTCTCAGCAGCCATTGGTAGGGTATTGTGGCAAGTTGCTAGGAGCCATCCAAAGATGGCTTTAGCTGACATGGTCATCTGTAATAGACCTTCCTCCTCCAAAGACTAGCATAGATTCCTGGATGGTAACTGACATTGTCCAAGATGGATTGGCAGGTGCTGCAGAGTCAGGCCTTCAGTTGGAACTGGAATATGTTGGTTATGGTACATTCTACTAGCCAAAACCAAGTCACAAGTCCCAAACTAGATTTAAGAGAAAAGGGTACTAACTCCATCTCTTGATGGGATACAAAATCTTGTGTTTGAAAGGTGTGGAATTAGAGGAGAGAAGCATTTATGACTCTTTTTTAAAAAATCTGCAATAGTATCTTTACCAAGAATGTGCTGTTTAACTTGTATTTTTTTTGTTTGTTTGTTTTTTTGTTTGTTTTGGCCAGTCCTGGGGCTTGGACTCAGGGCCTGAGCACTGTCCCTGGCTTCTTCTTGCTCAAGGCTAGCACTCTGCCACTTGAGCCACAGCACCACTTCTGGCCATTTTCTGTATATGTGGTGCTGGGGAATCGAACCCAAGGCCTCATGTATACGTAGCAAGCATTCTTGCCACTAGGCCATATCCCCAGCCCCACTTGTAAAGACTTGATTCCTGCTGTCGGTATATTTATATTGTGAAGAATAATATGTTTGCTTCCCAGCACTAACACAAAAGACTCAATACTTAACTTATAAAGAGAAACGGTTCCTTTTGGCTCAGAGTTTTGGAGGTTTCAATCCAGGATCCCTGGGGCTCATGGCCTTTGGCCTCTTTGATGAGAAAGCACATCATGGTGGCGGTCTGTTGCTTAAAAAAAAAAAAAAAAAAAAAAAAAAACCTCCCACCTCCTCACAGTCAAGTGTGCTTTTTTCACAGATGTGGGGGAAGACAGTGGCTCCAAGCTCCCAGTTCACAACCCAATAGTCCATAAGGAAATCAGTAGAAAGAGGCATCTAACTCCTGGTAGCACTGGCAAGTTTCCAGGAATGTCCTCATTGGATAGGCTTGAAGCATGGGTTCATTTCTAACCAATCACATTCTCTTAAGGCATGCAGACCTCTGATTGGAGCAGAGCTGGTTGATTGACAGAAGAGTTGGGGGAGGCTCAGCCTTTCAGAAACAAAACAGAGCAATCATTGGACAAAGAAAAGTCAGTTCCCTGAAGGAGGAAATAATCAAAAGAGGTCTGGGATGTTGGGTAGAAAAACATGAACAGAGATCTATAACAGGTGGACAAGAACAGATTTGTAGTAATGAAATGGTTTCTCTAAGGTGTCCCAATCTGAGACTTGGTCAAAGAATCATAGTAACATCGACATAATGGATTTATGACTGTCACTCTTCTACACCTTTTACCTGTTGGCTTATTTCTATTTTATGTTTTAGAGGCTCTAGGGATCTTGCATGCCAGCCAAGCACTCCACTTACCTGTATTCCCATATATTACATTATTATATGATATCTGTATATATTATATTATATCTGTATCCCATGTATAAACTTATGTCATCTTTATTGCACGCTTACTAGGCACTATTGTCCCTGGTACTATTGTTGCAGATAAGAAAACTGAGTCATCAAGATTTTTTAAACTCTATCCATGCAAAATGCTTCTAAAGCCAGGGATGAGGGAATGCTCAAATTCCTTCCCAGTCACCGTTAAATGAAAATCTCCTGTTACATGTTTTAAAATTTATGAATCTGCGCATTAGGCTAAGAGTGAAACAAGGCAGACTTAAATGATTCCATTTATACCATATTCTGGAAATAACAAAACTATAGAGACAGAAAACAGATCCGTGGTGGCCTGGGGCTGGTGGGGAAGGAAGAAAGGTTGATTACACAGAGGCACAGACAAATTTTGGGGGGAGTGATGGAGTTTTGCATCTCCCTTGTGGTACTCATTACTTAATGGGATGCATTTGCCAAAATTCCCAGAAACTCTGTACTGAAAGATTGGATTTAATGTACGCAAAGTGTACCTTAATAAAAATGAAAAGAAATAAGCCTCAAATAAGCCTGATCACACTCCTCTATAAACATATGAGCACATACTTGATACTGGAAAGTAAAACACTAATATTTTAATATATTTACCAGTAGATAAAATTAGCAAGGGGGGTGGGGGATGTCTGTGGTTTCTTGGTTATCTTTGCATGCAGGGGTTTTAAACCCATCCATCTGCTCTGGAATCCAGCTGACCTGAGATCAAGTGTTGGCCAAGCCGCCCAAGAGCACCACCTACAGGCACGTCTTCCTGTCTCCTCATAGGACCAGAGGAATGCTTTGCTCATCTGGATTAACAGACATGGTTATGATGGTTTATGTGTTATAACATAACACATGGTTGTGATGGTTTCTGGGGCAGGGACCGTCTCCAAGGCTTCAACTCATCCTGAACAGATAGACCACAGCCTAGGGTCTGCCATGTGTCCCCGGGCTGTGATGAGATCTCTTCTTTATCTCTCTGGACTAGAGCTGGCAGCAACTTCCTGTTCTTGCTTCTCTCTGGATTCATGATACCCACTCACTCCTGAACCATCAAGGCAGTGGTTCCTTCTACTAGAATCCTTCTACTTATTCATTTATCTTTTTTGTCAGCACTGGAACGAGATTGAACTTAGGGGCCCTCAACCACTGGAGCCACGTCTCCAGTGTGTGTGTGTGTGTTTGTGTGTGTGTGTGTGTGTGTGTGTGTGTGTGTGGTTATCTTCAAGGTAGGGTCTGTTTTTGTCCAGGCTAGCCTGGCCTGAGAACCTTCTACTAGGTATGCACTGGTAGGAATGAGTAGCATGAGCCTTTGTACTTTTCTCATAGCTGGGATGACAGGCATATGCTACCACACTCCGCCTTTGAGTGAGATGGAGTCTTGTGAATTTACATGCTGAAACTGGCCTGAAACTGGGGGTGGGGGTGTCCCCTGGTCTCTGCCTCTCAAGTAGCTAGGATGACAGGCTTTAGCCACTTCCTTGAGCTAAATTTCTTCAATTTTCAATACTTGAAAATAATTTCCATTTCCCTACCCAGAAACAGAGTGGCAAAAATCATCTTTTATCTGAGTTTTGGGGTTTTATTTTGCAGGCTTCCAATTGAAAATCAAACATCAGATTTCTGCCTCTTCCACACATCAAGGAGTCCACTGTGTGGTCTCGGCTAAGGCCAAGACAGCAAACGGTGCTGATGCTCACTTCCAAAGCTGGAGCACGTGGTGCTGCTGATCACTAAGGGCCGTTATTGTGCTAGAGTGTCTCCCAGGCCGGCACTCATTTTGTCCTCATTAGTCTTAGGAACATACATCTGCCTCTGCTCCACCAGCAGCTTCTGATGATGTGGTTTGTCTGAATTGCTGAGTCAATTACTAAATGAGCTGGGCTGGGTCCAGGTGGTGGAGAATGAAGGTGGAGAATGGAAGCCTTTCTCATTTCATTCTGTAATAATCAGCCTGACAGAGCATCTTTGGGGCTCAGCAAGAGGCCTGCCCTGTCCTGCAGCCATGGGCCCATTGCTCTCTCTCTCTCTCTCTCTCTCTCTCTCTCTCTCTCTCTCTCTCTGTGTGTGTGTGTGTGTGTCTCTCTCTCTCTCTGTCTCTCTCTCTCCCCCACCCCACACACACATGGTGAGACACATCGCCAACAGGCCTACTGATCTACCCATGGCACAGTTGAAAAACCCTGTAAGTGGGGCTATACTCCCCTGTCTGTGTTAATTAAGATTTCAGCTTCCTGCAGCTGCTATGGTGATGGTAGAGAGAAAGCAGTGTTCCTTTTTTTTTTTTTTTTTTTGGCTGAGACCCCCCATTCTTAGCTCCCCTGAGACTCTAGTGCAAAGAGTCCCCCCATTCAGCTGCAGTTTTCAGGAACCCATCTGTGTAAACAGTGGCCTCCACCTTCAACCCCAACAAGGGCAACTTTAGCTTCCTAAGTCTGGCCTGTCTTCCACGCACCTTGCCAGGTGCATTCGCCTTTAGCACACATCAAATGGTCACCGCAACCTAACAGCTACATCCCAGGTCGCATGTTTTCATTGGAAACCAATTTTAGAAGTTATGTCTGTGCTCAAATGCCTGTCACCTCAAAGAGAACCCGCATGGCCATCTTGTCTACAATAATCGCACACATGCACATAGTTTCACTTCACCTGTTGTACAAGTGCCTTTTAATCCTTATGGCCACCCAGCATATATATTCTGCTTTTGTGATACTGGGATTTGAGCTCACAGCCTTACCCTCACTTAGCTTCCTTGTTAGGCTGGCACTCTACCATTTGAGCTATGCCTCAGCCTGGCATACTTGCTAGTTATTTTGGAGATGGAGTCTAAGGAGCATTCCTTTTGGGGGTAGCCTCCAATCTCTAGCCTTCAGATCTCAGCCCCTGAGTAGCTCAGATGACAAGTATGAGCAACTGGCCTCCAGCTCTAGACATTTATTTATTTTTTATTGTCTATCTTCTACCACTGCAATGCAGATACTATGGGAATCTGTGTCTGTTTGACTTCATTTCTCTAGCTCCATCGCCAGTTAAAAACCCTGGCAAACAAGAGGTGCTCAGACAATATCTGCTGTAAACAAGCCATTTTCTGAGTACCATTCAGTACTATCTGAAGTGGTTTAAAATATTTCTGATCATTGTTGTCATCTATCTCCACCATGATGTTAAGTCCAGGAGAACAACATATCCTTGCCTCTCTACTCACTACAGGATTGCTTCTACCTAAAACAGTGCCTTCCATTCAATAAGATGTCAACACGTTTGGTTTCCTTGAAGCCAAATGCATTGCATTTGTCCTCAGGTTTCAGCCCTGTCCTAGGGTCCTCTGCATCACAAGCCCCCTTTGGAGCAAGAGTCAGAAGGTGACAGCTCCTTGCCATTCCCCTCGGGGGCCCCCACTGCAGGTCTTTTCTTTCACCACCGCAGCACGGCCACCACGGCAACAAGGTCCAGTTGAAGATAGACAGTGGGGAGTGATGATGGACAACCACATCTTCCTGCCCTGGAAGCCTAGGAATTCTTACAGTGTTAGCAGCAGGGCAGCAGTGAGCACACCCTTATGGAATCGATCAGCAACAGAGAGCTGTTGGGTAACTCAGAAGTGTTTGCTTGCGCACCTACTCAGTGGTAGGTTCTATTCCAGGAGCCAGGGATCAGCAAGAGCCAATAGGAAACGCATTGTTGGCCTTCGTGGAGTTCAGATTTCGGTCACTTGCTCCGCAGCCCCCAAGCTCATTGCTGAACTCAGGTGCGTCTAGCTAAGCTATGCATTTCATCATCCCAAAGCTCATGTGAAATCTAAGGGTCAAAAGGGCCGAATGGAAGTTCACAGAGTCAAGCACAGGCCTATCAGCTTCAAATGTCCCAAGCATGGCCTACCCTAAGAACAAGGCTGGTGGGTCCTGCCTACAAGGACCACAGTCCCCCTGCTGCCAGTCCTTTTCCCCCCATTCCTCCTTCCTGCTCATTGAACGTGGTACACCAACGCGGGAGTTCTGTCCTCCACCACCAGGGGGCCTCCAACACTTTCTTCTCAACTAGGAATCAGACTGGTCCAGTCAACCAAGGCTTCATGATGGAGAGGACAGGAGATCAAATGGATGACTCAACTTTGAAACTAGGTCAACTTTTTCTAGATGGAGATGATGGGAGATGAGACGGTAGACTCCTACATCCTCAAATCCACAGTTGTCAGAGCAGATTTTTTTAAAGGAAAGAAAGGAGGGAGGGTGGGAAAAAAAGGGAGGGTGGGAGGGAGGGAAGGGGAAAAGGAAGGAATGAGCAAGGAAAGGGGGAAGGAAGGATAAAAAAGAAAGGGAGGTAAGTGGAAGGGAGTGAGGAAGGAAGGAAAGAACAGGAGGGAGGGAAGGAAGAAGGAAGAGGGAAGGAAAGGTTTGAGGGAAGGAGGGAAAAACAAATGCATATAGAGATAACCCAATCTATCAGAGCATTGAGCCACTCTTCTCTGGCCAGTGACTCTGTGCCTTGTAAATCACAGGAGAATCACATCTCAGAAAGAAGGCGCTCATGAGGAAATTTTTTTTTCCTCTTCTTAAGTTCAAGTACACATTCCTGGTCTTTCAGATCACAGGTCAGGTCCACCTTCAAGTCCATCCAAGCACTGGCCCATGTGGTCTCTGGGTCTTAGGACTGACACTCAAGACAAGCAAGGACTACAAGCCAGGACTACTTATCCCAGAATCCCCCACTGTGTTGTATTCCAGAATTCTCTACTCTGTCATATCCCAGAATCCTCCACTGCATCAGGCGCAATTCTCTCTCCCATTTCCAGGTAAGTAAGCTGGGATTACTGGCGCTAGCTGGTTGATCCAAGAGTAGGTAGCCAGGAAGCTGGACTCTGATGCTAACCCTGATTCATCTTTGTCTACTAAGAGTTGAGTGGCTAGGCCCTAATCATGTTATAAACCCAAACTCCTGACCCCAAGAGATCTTTGAAATAAAGGTTTATTCAGCTATTAAAGATGCCAGCCAAAACAAAAGAAGGATGGACCAAGTGCTAGAACAAGGTTCTTCAATGGCTAGCAGCCGGCAACAGCTGGAAAATGTTGGCTAGACCTCCAATGAAGAGTGTTTTCGTGAACTTTGGGGAAGGAAGGCACTGTTAACATTGAGCCTACCTTAGTTATGGATAAGAGAGGTGGGATTTACAGGCAATGCCGGAAACTCTAGAATAGAAGCAACACAGGAAGAAGGAACTGTCACTTCTGGATTGTTCAGAGGTAAGAGACATATTATCTGTAAACAACACCCATGGGCCTGGTGGCTAACTTGCTGATGAGATCTGAGTTAGGGTTTTAACAAACATACTCAACGTGGTAAAAGGTGGCTTGTTTGGGTTTTTTTTTTGGTGGTGTGGGGGGGTTCATTTGGGCTTATAATTTGTTAGTGATAAACTTTATTCCACCCCTAGGTCCTTTCCATCTTCTGGCCCTTTATAATTATGCAAAGCCTCTTGTAAACATTTTTGCATGCAGAACCTCTCATAAACATTTTTGCATTCAATGAGTGTGTGTGTGTGTGCACGCGCGCACACACGTGTGTACACCAGTCCTTGGGCTTGAGGGCTTACCTCTTTTGCCTGGCTTTTTTACTCAAGGCTGGTGCTCTACCACCTGAGCTATACCTTCACTTCCATCTTTTTTTTTTTGTTTTTGTTTCAGTCCTGGGGTTTGAACTTTACAGAAATAGGGAACAGATCATTGCACAAAGTTTAGGATATGGTAAAAGGCCCAGGCAAGGCCTGGGCGCTGTCCCTGAGCTTCTTTTGCTCAAGGCTAGCACTCTAACACTTGAGCCACCGCTCCACTTCTGACTTTTTTTGGTAGTTCATTGGGGAAAAGAGTCTCACAGACTTTCCTACCTGGGCTGGCTTCTATCTGCATGTCATCCTCAGATCTCAGCCTCCTGAGTAGCTCAGATTACAGTCACGAGCCACTCTTGCCCAGTTTTCAATAATTAAAGAAACTGTACATTTGAATATGGCTGTAAATATAATACAAAGAGAACTCTATCTTTATCATCTCACATGCAGTTTCAATAATGACATTTTCCTAAGCTATTGGATTAATAACAGGAAGTATTGACAAGGTAATAGTCAAGATGGAGAGTACTTCCACCAACTCAAGGTTTATCAACTGCTTATTATATTTTATTGTATCATATTCCAGACACTTTCCTCCCACTACCTCCCAGATTTGTGCAGCCACTGATCTGTTCCCCATTTCTGTAAAGTTGGCATTTCACAAACCTTATCTAAATAGAATCATACAATAGGCAACATTTTTTAAAAATTGTATTTTCACCACTCAGTATAATTCTCTCAAGGTTCATATGCATTGTTCTGGATCTCACTAGTTGATTCATTTTTATCAGAGAACTATAGTATCCAACAGTACAAATGTATCACAGAGTTTCCATTCACTCTTCCAAGGACGCCTGGGTCATTTCAATTTTGGCAATGATAAATAAAGTTGCTATACACATTTGTGTTATAGGTTATTGCATGAATGCAAGTTTTATTTGTCTGGGATAAATGCCTATGGGTGTAACTGCTGGGTTGAATAGAAAGTGAATGTGGCTTGTTTTATTTTTTAATTTTTGTTGGTTATGGGACTTGAACTCCAGGCCTGGATGCTGTCCCTGAGCTCTCCTGCTCAAAACTAGTGCTCTACCACTTTGGGCCACAGCTCCACTTCCCGTTTTCTGGTGGTTAATTGGTGCTAAGAGCCTTACAGGGTTTCTTGCCCAGGCTGGCTTTGAACCAAGATCTTCATATCTCAGCCTCCTGAGTAGCTATGATTACAGGCCTGGGACACCAATGACTGGCAATGTGTTCGGTTTTTAAAGCAATTGACAAAATGATTTGGGCAGAGGCTGTGCTATTTTCTAGGCATATCAGCCATGGGCGAGTGATCTGTTTTCTCCGTGTCTCATTGTTTCATGTTGGCCTTACAAAAATGCCATTATAATAGGTTTGAATTCAGGGTAAAAAAAGACAAACAACTACAAAAGCAATACTTGCAAAACTGTTTGGTGTAAGTGAACTGAACACCTCAGGGGGGGAAAGGGAAAGTGGGAGGAGGGAGGGGGGTATCAGGGACAAGGTAACAAACAGTACTAGAAATGTATCCAATGCCTAACGTATGAAACTGTAATCTCTCTGTACACCAGTTTGATAATAAAAAATTTGAAAAAAAATAGGTTTGAATTTGAATTTCCTTGTTGGCTCTGAGCAGCTTTCTGGGTATTTACTAAAGGCCGCTTATATAACCTCTTCATGTCTTTTGTCTATTTTGCAAGTGGGTATTTTTAAATGTGTATGTTCCCACTAGTGAGTAGCAAGAATCTTTGTATATTTAAATACTAGTCCTTTGTCAGATCTGCATATATTTCTTTGTACTGTTTTTCCTGTGCCAGTACTGTGGCTTGAACTCAGGGCCTGGGAACTGTCCCTTATCTGTTTTGTTTGTTTTGCTCAAGGCTAGCACTTAAGTGGAGCCACCATTCTACCTCTAGATTTTTGGAGATTAAAATGTAACAGATTTGTCTGCTTAGGTTGGCTTTCACACTGTGATCCTCAGATCTCAGCCACCTTGGGAGCTAGGATTACCTTGTACATGTAAAGGAGTTCTTCATGGAGAAGATGCTATTATTTTTGGTGAAATATAAATTTTCCTTTATAGATTGTACTGTTGATATTAAGCTTTCAATATTTCCCCCCTTATGTTTTTTTAAATTTAACACCAGCTATCATTTATGTATTTAAATGCATGACCTGGCTTAAATAAATTATGATAAAGATGTGAGTTTTCAGTAGAGCTTCCCCCACATTTCTTTTTATTTTCAATGTATGTCTCGACTTATTCCAGTACATTTATATTGGAACGCTCACTTTCCTCTACTGAATTGCTTTTGCACCTTTTCCAAGAATAAGTTGGCTAGGAATAGGCTCCATAGGCCTATTTCTGGGATTTCTATTCTGATCCATTGACCTATAATATGTCTCTCTCTTTACTAACACCTCACAGCCTCAATTCCTGTGGTTACACAGTAAGCTTTGAGATAGAGAAGAGTCCTTTCATTGTATTTCTCTTTTACAGAATTGCTTTAGCTTTGTTCACTCAGGTGACTTGCCATATGCCTTCCACAACTGCTTATATGAAAAACACTCTCATGAGGGTTTTGCTAGGAATTGTGCTAAGCCCCATTCTATTAATAAATGAACCCATTAATTACTACTTACGAGAGAATGGATATTCTTTTACCACTAAACGGTGATAGACTTCTTTTGAGAGTATTTGAGTATTTGTCAACTTTAAAATTCATTTTATTTTTCTTACTTTTTATTATTTCTGTTTTAGTAACAGTGTACTTTCTTGTTGACTAGTTATAGAGCTATTCGAATTATTTATTTGCTTATTGAGTAAGTTCTAGTTATTTATGCTTATTTTTTCAAGGAATTGGTCCATTTTGTACGAAGTCAAATTGGTGTGTGGATGAAATTGTTCACTGTGTTCTAATATTATTATTTTGGTGTCTGCAGACTCGACAGAGATAACTCTCTATCATTCTTGACATTGGAAAATTTTCTTTTTTTTTTAAGCTTTAGGTAGTTGTAAAATGGAGTTTCATTCCAACAGGTCAGTTTCTGAGTACCGTGCATCTTGATCAGTGCCACTTTTAGTCTTTCTAGAGTGTTTTCAAACAACCAGTTGTTTTATTTCATTGACTTTTCACTATTTTTGTTTTCAATTTCACAGATTTCTGCTATCATCTTTATGATTTCCTTTGTCTACTTCCTTTAGTGTAGGAAATCTCCTATACCTGTGCCTCCCTCTTGTAGTATTGGAATGGCACATTTACCTATGAGCTTCCTGAGGGGACTCAGTGAAGAGTTAGTCATCCTTCCACCCCAAGCCCTCATCCTGGTTGGCGGGCACAGAGTTGCTGACATGCTGAGTCTCCATCCACCCTCCAAAGCAAGGCAAGGCTTTTCATCTCTGGTCCTGCAGGATCCATACGCCTCTTTGAGAGCTCTATCAAACACTAGCAGTTTGTACACTGCGATCTCTTAGAGGCTGTTGAACGCCCTCACTTCCTGCTTTCCACATCTGCTCTGTTCCTACCTGTACCATGTTCCCTGCTTTAAACTCAGCTGCAGAGAGTGACTGAATGCTCTGAGTGAGTTCATGCACTCATTACTCTACCTGTCTCCATTTTCCTAATAATGAAGCTATGATGTTTTGGAGTTAACCAGGAGAAAATGTACATGTTTGAGAGAAAGCCATCACAGGAAGGTGAAAGTCAAGGACGGGAGACAGAGCATTGTGGCTCAACTTCCAGCTCTGCTCTCCACTGATAATAACCATTTTAGGACAATCAAGACCTTCTGCTTGGCATTGCACATATCCAAACAGTGACTGCCTTATCGTGACATAATTGCTGTGAAATAACTATGGATTTCACAAGGGCGTTACAGGGCTCAAATAAAGGGTCTTCTAGTATCCACAGTTTTGATTTTTGTAACCTCTGCTTAGGAATTTTCTGAGACAAGGGACCTCAGGCATGGTGCTCTCACTTCCACCTCAAAAGTTTTAGTAACACAAGTGTCAATAGATGTGTGAGTCTCAGGCTTGGGGAGAGGAAAGAAGGTAAGAAATGACAGAAAGTCAGAGAAAAGATGCCTGGGAGTCTATTAAGGACTCCCCACCTACTGCAAAGAAATAGATATTTGGGCAAACAAGAAATCAATCTGCCCACAGAATCACGGGCTAGAGTCGCCCCCTTATTAGTGCATGGCTGTGGCTCTTGGCATTTGGGAGGAGAATGGATTTTTACTGCTTAATTCCCTGTAACTGAAGGGCTAGTGAATTGTAAAATCTTGTTGCTTAACATGTAACATTAAGTTAAGTATTGAACTAGCAAACAGGAAAAGAAAAGGAAATCAATGCCTGGTTTGCTTTAGGAATGGAGAGTAAATGCCTTTACTGCTCTTCTCTTTAATTTCGAAAGCCCTCTCTGTGCATGAATGACTCCATAACAAACATGGTTCCCACCCAGGAACGCATTTTCCACCCAACAACTTGTGTTTTACTGATTGTACTTGGGACTCTGTGAGTTCTGTGAGCTATTAAGGCAAACGTCAAACCCGAGGAGGTGTTTGGAGGAGCCCCAAAGTGTAGACGAGTGGGGCAGAAGTTGGGGTCACCTGGGCACCTGTTCCTTGCAGTGGTACCCGAGTGGCAGGAAATAGTCTTTAACTTGCAGGATGGGTGCTTCCTGGATGGGTAATTCATGTTTGATGTGAATTAATATGTGGATCCAATTGGTCTCTCTCTCTCAAAGAACAGTTCTGCTGGTGTAGAAAACTCATGAAACTGGTGTCGGAACTGTCATGAGATAAGGAGTAATCTCCCTTTACTATATTAATTTTTTAAAAAAATCCTAACATAAAGGAGTAGTTGAAAATGTTCTATTATGGTGTTTTACTCACCCTACCTCCAAGTCTCATAAAAAGAAAAACCACACACACATGCTAACTAAACAGCTGCAAGTTCTTCTCTGCTCTTCTACATTTTTGTGGAGGTATTTGGGAACATATGCACATGTATACATGCATCTTTCTTGACACAGATTGATGAATAGCAGTGTTAGGATGGAAAGCACATTTCTCTCTTCCCTTACTTGACAATGGCTCTTTCTATTACAGCCACAATTCATTCTTGTAAGGGGCCACAGCATATTCTATATATAGATTTTTTCAACCCTGTCTTTGTCTTTGGATTTATTTTGCTACTATAAGCCATGCCCCCATAAACATCCTGGTGGAGGTGTCCTAACCCATTGATGCTTTTATTGCTGTGGTTGGATTCCCAGAAGTGGAATTGCTGGGTTGAACAGCATGTGTATTTTTAATTTTAAGAGATATTACCTTTTTACTTTCCAAAAGGACTATAAACATTTATACTGCCTCCAATAATTTCAGAGACAACTACTTCCCCCTTATACCCACAAGGAATACAAGTTATAATTCTTAATTTTTTGTGTGCGTTAAACTCTTAAGAACAAAGTGCAATTTGTTCTTGCATTCGTTTCAATCTTCCTGATGGAAATAATTATGAATTCCCTCCCGCATATCATCCAACAAGGTAAATTTGAATATTCATGAATTTAAAATAGTTCCACACTGGAAAAAACCTGAATGAAGAATGGATAGATTTATAGATAAAACCTATATTATGGACTGGGAAGGTGGCTTAGTGGTAGAGGGCTTGCCTAGCATGCATGAAGCCCTGGCTTCGATTCCTCAGTACCACAGAAAAAGCCAGACATGGTGCTGTGGCTCTAGTGGTAGAGCATTAGCCTTGAGCAAAAGCAGCTCAGGCACAGTGCCCCGGCCCCCAGAACTGGCAAAAAAACAAACAAACCTATATTATAATATTAGAAAAGAATCTGTGAGACAGCTATATTATCTTATATACATGTATCTTAGGATAATAAGGCTGTATTAATGGGAATAGTATATTCAAAGCTACAAAAAGATATAGAGACATTTGGACTAAATGCAAAAATGTATAATTTTTGTTGTTTTTGTTGCAATACTGGGGCTTGAACTCAGGACCTGGGCACTGTTTCTTAACTTTTGCACGTAAGGCTAATGTTCTACAACTTGACACACAGCTCTACTTCCAGCTTTCTGTTGGTTAACTGGAGATAAGAATCTCACGGATTTTCCTGCCTGCACTGGCTTTGAAACTCTATCCTCACATCTCCATTTCCTGAATAGCTAAGAAGGTCAGTATGAGCTATGGGCACCAGATGGAAATTTTATATTTGCTTGTCAAAATATATTTTAAATAATTAGAAGGCAAAATGATAGGTCTGAAGAACATTTTTAACAGAAATGATTTGCAATGTGCAAAAAAAAATCTTACAAGCCTTTGCAAATGGATCATAAAGAGGCCAATTGCTCAACAGAAGTCACAGAAAATAAATGCATACGAAATCACAGAAAAGAAAATGCAAGTGGCCCTGGGGTAACATGTAAAAGAATTTTTAATTAGAATTAATATGTAATTACTATGTTCAGAAGAACTGAAGTGAGCAAACACCGGAGTAGTTAGAGCTCAGATGCTTTCACCTCCTACGTGAGGAAGCAGATGACTGGCCGTAGGTTTAGATGAAGAATAAAGGCAGGTGCAGTCCACGGAGACGTGAGCACGGGGCAGGCAACACAAGTGAACTAAGGACCACCAGCAGCAGGTAGTTGCTATCACTCCAGGATCAAGGTAGCCATAAAGAAAAGAGTTGATGTTTCTGAGCCTGCAGGTGGACTTCACCTGACTGTGGCTGTGATCAGAAGGGATGCAAGGCTCCAGTAGATTCACATCAAGGCATGCTGGGAGAGGGATGACATAAAAACCCATCACCTATTTCCTCTGACCTGTTGGCACACATACTCCCCCAAACCTAAGGAAGCCCAGGCTTACACGCACACAGACTCAGCCACCTGATGTGCATGCTGAAACAGAGGAAGGGCAGAGGGCATTGGGCTAGACAGGCAGTCATAGGAAAATCTCTCTGACTTCTCGTCTTAGGTCCTAATCCTCAAAGATGGAATAGCCAGCCTTCATAGTTTGGGTTTGAAATGCTCATTTTGTATCACTAGTGTTTCCCCCAAAGTGAATACATGTGGTAAGGCAATTACACTGAAATAAATTTGAATTTATATAAACTTAGTAGATCAGTAAGGAAAACAGAAGAAGAGCCAAGTGGAAAAGAAGAAAGGGATGTGAGTTGATAACCCGCAAGTGGGGAAAAGGCAGGTGTAAAGGTATCATCCGATTTTGCATCACGTAGATGCAAGTCAAAGCGCCAAATGAAGTGCCACTGCTCACCCATCAAACTGACAGAGTAAGTCACAACGCCTGGAGGATCTCTTGCTGTCCAGTGGTAAGGCAGTGCGAGTATGCTCTGATGGAGGGAGTTCAAATAGTGCTGTTATTTCTAGAGCATAGTTCAGAAAGCAGTCTGGAAAGTTTCTGAGTATCCTCCTCTCTAGCAGTTCTACTTCTAAGAATTTATCCAAGAAAAATATTCACAAATGAACACGTGATATTATCCCACTATTTATATAATAGCGATTAACCACAACATATGAAGTATTTCTCAGAAGCAATTTGTCAAATAAATGATGATATGATTGCACAATGAAGTATGTATGAAGCCATGTTATGAAGTCATGGTGAAGAGAAAGGAGTATGCACAGACACAAGATCATGAGTGTGTTCTATTGGGTGTAATATTCTGAGTGAAAGCTTAGGTATGTTGTCTATTCCTTGATCTGAATTTTGAAAGGAACATTGTATCTATGGGATATGGTTGTAGTTAATTTTTATTATTAATTTTTTTCTTCTCATTTATTATTATTATAGAGTTTGAACTCAAGGCCTCATACTTTCTAGTCAAGTACTTACCACTTGAGCCACCTACTCAGCCCCAGTTTTTTATGTTCTGTGTACTTTTCCTTATTTTACATAGTAGGAATGTTTTGCTCCTCATATACATTTTTTGAAGACAGGCAGAATAACTTTACCAATCAACTCACCTTCTTTTTGGACACGCACAAAAAACCATTTCTCCTGAACTGGTAGTTATGTTAAATTTCCAAGTAAGATTTATTTTTTTAAGTCTTAGAATTTGAAAGAGGAATGGCAGTGCTCTTTCAAACACATAGACTATGAAGCAACTCGTTGGATTATTTTTGTATTTACATAAAAATAAAGAGAAAACATACATATGCATTATATATACATATGTAATATACATACACATATATAAACATTACATACACACAGATTTAATTTATGGCACTGGACTTTGAATTCTCAACAAAACAAAAAGTCGATTCTTTGAAAAATTAATAAGCCTTAAGCACATCTGCCCAAAGTCAAATCAGAGATGAAAAAAGGGATATCCCAACAATTATGAGTAAAATTCGGAACATTATAAAGGAATACTTCACAAATCTTTATGCCAACACACTGGAAAAAAATCTGGTAGAAACAGATGCATTCCTAGATAACATCAATGTACTAAAACTGAATCTGGAGGATGTAAATCATTTAAACAAATCTATAACAAGGAACGGAATTGAGATGGCGATATATATAAAAAGATCTCTCAACAAAGAAAATTCCAGGTCCTGATGTCTTCACGGCTGAATTCTCTAAGACCTTTAAAGCAGAACTAACATTAATTCTCCTCAAACTCTTCCATGCAGCAGAAAGAGAGGGGCAGCTACCAAGCTCATCACATTCATCTCATTCAGAGGTCCGACAATAGTATACTTGGCCCCGTGTATCTTTGAGCTCCACACTTAAGAAATTCAATGAGCTTTAGAGAGAAAAATATTCAAACACGGACTTCTTTCCTTTCTCATTATCCTCTAATCAATACTGTATAACAACTGTTTCTGAGGCATTTACGTTGGATTAAATATAATAAGTCATCTAGGGAGGACTTGAGGTGTGCAGGAGAAGGTACAAACATGATAGGCCAGTTGTGTGTATTATGCCAGGTGACATTATTGACATGAGCACTGGGACCTTAACATTTATCCCCAGGAAGGCCTGCAACTAACCTCCACAGACAACTAGATATGAGACTGTGCTCACCCAAGAAGAGGGCAAGAGATGACGGCATTTCTGAATTTCAGACACACAAGCGCAGAGCTTTTCGCCTTGCTTCTACAATTCCTTTTTTGTTTCTATGACTCCATCCACCAAACCAGAGTAGCAATACAGGAAAATACACAGGCACAGGCTCAGATATGAAAGAACTATTCTTCTGCAGGAAGGTGTGAGATTCTTGTGATTTGAGCTAAAAGAGAGAAAACAAAATGAATGCAAGTTAAGAACTAGCATCTCCACTGTCTCTCAACCAGGCTAGACTAGATCTCTAAAAGCCATGAATGCATTTGTAGAGATCTCTAATGGTCAGTGCATAAAAAAATAAATTCCCAACCACTGCTGATAATAACTGAAGTGAAAAGATTCTTTAAAACAGGTTATAGTCAGGGCATGCATGCAGCTATGAAATAAACCTGGCCTATAGTGTTCTGTTCATCTCATGAGGGAATTGACAGATGTTGTAACTGATTTAGAAGAAAAACGTGAGAGGCACAAGTATACTAATCAAGAACACCGAGATGAATATATAAGTAGAGGTAAAAATTGCTTTTATTACAGCAAGATAAGGTGACAGCTGAACCTCTAATGAAGAAGATCTGTGACATAACTCCCAGAGACCTAAAACTTAGGAAATGATGGTCAAATGCTCCAAAACAGAGACTGGGGCTATAGCCAAGGATAGAGAGTGTTTTAGCATGTTAGCCCTTAGTTCAATCCATGGCACTGGAAATAGAGGTGCTCAAAACCAATACATTATTGGAACCATATAAGCTAGAAACATGACTTTTTTTTTTTTGGTCATAGAACTTGAACTCAGGGCCTGGGTGCTGTCTCTGAGCTTTTCTGTTCAAGGCTGGTACTCTGCCACTTTGAGAAACAGCATCACTTCTAGTTTTCTGATTTTTAATTGGAGATGAGTCTCACAGACTTTCCTGCCTGGGCTGGCTTTGAACCATGCTCCTCAGATCTCAGCCTCCAAAGTAGCTGGGATTGCAGGCATGAGTCACTGGCACCCAGCATAGGAACACGACCTTTACACAAAGCAACAGAGTTTTCCATTAAGATATATATACATTTGTGCCTACAGTGATAAATTCAACTAGAAAGTGTTCTTTCTAGAAACAGATCCAGTCATGAGTGTGACCAGATTCCTGTCACAGGCAAGAATATACCCATGAGTGCCTAGGGGTCGCAAGGTGAAGGTCACTGGGAGTCATAGTTGAAGGTCACAAAGACTTAGCTGGGCAGTGCAGGGCGGAAGCTTGGGGACAGGGGAGATAGAATTCATGGCAGAAGGTGATGAGCACCTTTGGATTGCCATGCCTGAAGAATCCCATTATCGTTTTAATTGATTCTATTAGGTGGCTTTAATTTTGTTTTCAGTAGTATCTCACTGTTGAGATTTGACCGTATTTCCATCTGAAAAAGCTATTTCTGGGGTAAGAACTCCTTTGCGTGAAGGCAAGCGGTCCGGTGGCTGGGGGAAGGTGAGGATTGGTGTGTCTGGGTGATTCATGGAGATCTGCACCACCGTGCCTCCGGGCCTGGAGGTCACCGACTTGCTGTGACTTCTTTCTTTCCAATCTTTATTTATCTGAGTGGAATCTAGAAACACCAAGCTCCACCAATACCGAAACATCAGCAATATGGTACCTATTTGTCATTTTCTCCTTTTAGTTAGTTAAGTTTAACGGGCAAGATTTACTGTGTTCTGCCAGTGTTCTCAGTGTGCACAAATGAGCTACTTGGTGATACAAGTTTTGCCATCACTTGTCTTCACCTATGGGGAGGGGGCCGATGGCACAGAGAGGGAGGTCATGCTGCCCAAAGTCAGTCAGCTAGCCAATGGCAGCATTGAGATGAGAAACCAATGGCCGCTATTCACAGTAGTCAACCTCGGCAATCCAGGTGGCCTACAGCTCATGAATGGATAAAGTGTGATGTGCGTGTGCAAAGAAGTATTAGCAATAAAGAAGAATGAGATTGTTATTCACAGGAAAGTGGATGGAACTGGGGATGATCATGTTAAGCTAAGTAACCCAGGTTCAAAATAACAAAGAACACATTTCTATGTGGAATTTAGACGTGTGTGTATGTGTGTGTGTGTGTGCATATACACACAACTAATTAAACATAACCAACAACTGACCTTCAAACAAGAAAGAAACCAGCGCAGCCAACGCTCCCTTCCAGGGAAAGAAGCGAACACTGGTGTACCAAAGTAGCCTGAGCTATGGACCACGATGTGTGTATGTGTATCCCCAGAAAACAGTGACTTTTGGGGGGTGAAGGAGGGGTTCTTCCAGTCTCTCTATGCCTTTTCTGATCATGGCTAGAGCTCTGTTCCCTTCGCCAGGCTTCCCCTCTAGCTTTTTGCTGGTTAACTGCAGAGAACATCTTGCAGACTTCCCCTTCCGGCTGGCTTTCAACTGTGATCCTTCAAATCTCAGCCTCATAAGTCAGCAAGGATGGCAGGCAGGCGTGAGCCACCAGCCCACAAGCACTGGCTTGCTGGGATTGATTGATTGATTGATTGATTTTTAAACAGAGTTGAGCCCTTTTTGTCTTTATTTTCTGGAATCAGATCATGGTTGGCAGGCCGCAGAGCTGTGACTTTTACGGCCTTGCTTCACTGAAGGGAACTGCATCCTTTCTGGCTACTCAGGCCATGCTGATTAACACATAACCTTTGCAGCCAGAGGGGGAAAGGTCACCCTGAGCCAAAGAACAAAAGAGCTCCCAGAACTTGAAGAGGGGTGAGGGACAGTAGGCAAGATGTTCATTGCTTCAGATTCCCTATATTATTAATTTTTTTCTGATTGCCATGTGGATGAAAGTTCAGCTACCATCCTAGGAATCCAATTACTTCTGCAGATTACACAAAGATGATCAGAACTGTAAACAACAGGCTCTTTGCAGTGATTGCTGGAGCACGCCGGAGCTCCGGTTTAGCAAGCGGAATGGAAAGAAGAGCAGCTGCAGAAGACATTTCTGATACTGATGGGGAAAATGCCACTCCACCACCAATGAAGGTTAAGATGTAATTGACATGGTGGTAATAGCAAGTACTTTCTATGGATTCCTTGTACATGTGTGTGTTTGAGTGTGTGTGCTGATCTTGGGGCATGAACTCAGGGCCTAAGTACTGGTTCTTAGCTTTTTGGCTCAAGGCTACTACTGTTCTACCACTTGAACCACAGCTCCACTTCCAGCTTTTTTGCTGATTAATTGGAAAGAAGAGTCTCATGGACTTTCCTGCTTGGGCTGGCTTCAAATCCCAGTCCTCAGATCTCAGCCTCCTGAGTAGCTAGGATTGCAGGCATGATTACAACTACTGGTGGTGGGCTGATTCCATGCACTTGGAGAGTGCGCTTCTCATTTCCTGTCTGAGCAAAATTCATTTGCCATAGGCAGGTGCACCATGAGGTAGGTGTATTTATTATTTTGCCCACAGTGAAGTTTGCCTTCGGTGGATGGTGGCAAATTTGATCTTCTTTCTGCAAGGGAGTTTGTAATGGATTGGGCACAAATTCTGTCGGTTTCCCAAATTCTGCAGACAGAGGTGAGCTATGAGCTCCATCCTCTGGGCTCGCTCTTATTCTAGGTGAGGAAAGTTCAAGTCATTTGAGTCATCGAGTTCAGAGTCACCTCCTCTGTGAAATGGAGAACCTATGGAGGGTTTTCATCAGGCCAATCTCACTGATTTCTTAGTGTTACACACACACACACACACACACACACACACACACACACACCCTTACGTCTAATCCCTGACATATTAGCCTGGTTTCTAGCACTATAGGATTTTGTTCATTTGTGTAATATTTTCAAAATGTCATGTCACAAAAAAGTCATCAGCCAGGTGTTAGTGGCTCAGGCTTGTCATCTTAACTACTCAGAAAGCTGAAATCTGAGGATTGAGGTTTCAAGCCAGCCCTTGCAGAAAAAAGACTCAATCTCTAACTACCCAGGACCAGCTGTGCCAGAGGTATGGTTCAAGTAGAAAGGTGTCAGCCAAGAAAGCAAGATGAACAAGTGTGAGACCCTGAGTTCAAACTCTGGTACCTGCGATAAAACAACAACAACAATAATAATAGTAAAGTAATTCTCTAGGTAAAGTAATAGTAATAGTAATAGTAAAGTAATTCACTAGGCTTTTCTCAGCCTAGTGCCTTTGGGTTTAGCCAAGTTTAGGACTTTACCATTTTCTCTCTCTCTCTTTCTCCTTGATCTCCCTTCCTTCCTTTCCTTCCTCTCTCTCTTCCTCCTTCCCTCCCTCCCTCCCTCCCTCCCTCTTTATTTTGTACCAGTCCTGGGCCTTAGTGCTGTCCCTGAGCATTTATTTTGCTCAGAGCTGGTACTCTACCACTTGAGCCACAGCTCCATTTTTGGTGGCTAATTAGAGATAAGAGTCTCAAGGACTTTCCTCTCTGGGTTGGCTTTGAACCCCAATCTTCAGATCTCAGGTAGGATTATAGGTACCAACCACCGACACCTGGATTTAAACATATTTTTTTCTTTTTTTTTGCCAGTCCTGGGGCTTCATGTATACGAGTCAAGCACTCTTGCCACTAGGCCATATTCCCAGCCCCTAAACATCATTTTTAAAAAGAGAAAACATTGAAGTTACAGCCTCTCATATTTACAATAGTATTTTTTAATGAAAAGATGAAAGGAGAAAAATCTGTTTACTCGCATATTTATTTAATTTTCCTCTTGTTACATTTGTGTTACCACCTGGCAGAATTTCATCTCTGTGAAACCAACTTTTGGGCTCTCTTTAGTTATTCTAGCAACATAGTCTCTTGCTTTTAGCTTCCCTGGGAATGTTTTGATTTCATTGTTGTTTCTGTTGCCTACATATGTTAATAGTACAGGGGAGCTTCATTGTAATAATCCCATAGATGCATACAGGGTATTTTGAACAAGTTCACCCATTCTATTATGTTCCCTGAACCCTTTATGTAATCTTCTAATAAGACATATTTGGTTATAATAAGTAAAAGATATTTCAAAAATAAAGCTCAGAGCTGGGCACTGGTGGCTCATACCTGTAATCCTAGCTACTTGGATGGCTGAGATCTGATGATTGCAGTCTGAAAAAGTCAGCCCAGGCAGAAAAGTACCTGTAAGACAAATCTCTAATCAGCTACTCCAAAACCAGAAGTGGTGCTGTGGCTCTAGTGGCAGTGTGCTAGTCTTGAGTAGAGGCTCGAGGACAGCACCCAGGCCCTGAGTTCAAGCCCAGCACTTAAAATCAATCAATCAAGAAAGCAAGCAAGCTCAGTTACAAGGCAGTAAGATTTTCTCAAACTATCACATGACCACTATTGCATCAGAACCTAATAAGATTGCCAGTGGCTTTAAAATGCTCTTAGGAACACAAGCCAGGTGAGGCTAGATTAGATGAATTTTATGACACAGTGCTGTGCAGACATAAAGCAATTCCCTCAAAATTATGTATGGAGAGAGTGAACAAGCGAGCGAGCGAGAGAGAGAGAGAGAGAGAGAGCGTAACTGCAGTGAGGGATGGGAGCGCATGTGAGTTCTGGGAAATATTGGAACCTTGCCACTCCACTGATCATATATCAGAATAAGGACATTAACTGAGCATTTTATTTTACAACTCAGTCACTTCCCAATGTGTATCTATAAGAATTATATCACGTAATCTTCACAATATCCCTATACCACAGGTAGTCGTGTTCAATAGATTTTACCAATGGGTAAACAGAAGCTCGGAGGTATTACTAGGTACTTGAGGGGCAAAGTCTGACCTCAACTTCCCGAGTCTGACAGAATTGTATTTCAACTGATCATCACAATCAACAAGGCTCCCCTTTTCCTATTGCTGTGGGTAACTCCATCTGCATTCTTCTGCTCGGGATCTCCTGCATTCATCATTAGCCATAGCTAACCAATACAACTTTATTCTTCAGTATGGGGAATGCAATTTCAATCTATTGTTGGACACATACACAATGTGTTAAGTATTTGTCTGGAAGGCAGACACACGTGCAATTGAATTTCCTGGCTATGTGATTATTTTTAATGTTAATTAACTTCTTAGACCCCCACCTTTTGAGACATAACTAGCCATTAATTGGATATCATGTGGGTTTTGACAGTTATTGGAGTTAATGTGGCTAAAGAGAGATACTTAGCAAATAATCAATTAATAGACAAAGTCACCACTGGGACTCAACTGCCATTCCTTTCAACACAGATAGCTCGATGCAGCAGAGATGTCTTTCTTAGAGTATACAAGACTATATCTGATTTTAATGTCCTAAAATTTGTTGTTTTGCTCTTACTGAAATGCTTGATGTGGCACTGCATATCTGTTTGGGACACATTTAGAAAGAAAAGATGAATACTTCTACTGAGCTTGTTCTATTTCTGAGAAAAAATTGGGGAAGTTCAATGAACACTAATGAGAGGGAGAAGAGAGAAAAAGGAAGGAAGGAAGGAGAACAAAGAAAAACAACTATTGGTTCCTGTAATTGGGAATTCAAAAAATCTTCAAACATGGCTTAATATATATTTTCTATATG
This sequence comes from Perognathus longimembris pacificus, assembly GCF_023159225.1. Classification (NCBI taxonomy): domain Eukaryota; kingdom Metazoa; phylum Chordata; class Mammalia; order Rodentia; family Heteromyidae; genus Perognathus; species Perognathus longimembris. The sequence goes on along the minus strand of NC_063183.1, from coordinate 4,895,982 downwards.
ACTGTCATCAGGATGTTTTTCTATTGTCTTTGTGTGTTTGTCTCTGTCTCTCTTATCTCTCTGTCTCTCTCTCATAGTTCTGTCTCTGTCCTCTTCCCTTTTGGCTATTTTATTGTGTGAAATCCCCTCAAAACATGGCACAGACATCCAGTTGTTGCCCTAGGCTTACACTCTATCAGCTTAGCCTTCTTATAAAAAAAGAGAATGCCACTTTCCCAGCAGTGCTTGCAAAGTCAAAACTCTACAGAAGAAGTAGCTTATAAAGGGCTTTGTGTACTATATCAAAGATTTAAGATTTCTTTTTCCTTGCAATGCTGGAAATTGAAGCCAAGGTCTTGCCCACACTTGGCAAGTGCTTCACCCCTGAGTTATATCCCAGCCCAAGGAATTTTGTCTTCATTTTAAAAGCTACAGAACACTCTAGAAAGTTTTTTCCCATGCCTAAACTTTCATTCTATCTCCTAAAAATAAAATATAAAAGAATAATAAGACTAAAACTAAGAATAAAGAGATCAATTAGGAGATAGCTTCAGAAATGTAGGTAGGACCTTGAACTATAATTATGGGCAAAGGAAGACAAAAAAGATAATTCTTATTTGAGACAAGATTTTCTGGTGAGATTTTCAGGGTAAGGCCACCACTGAGAGAAGGAAAAAGCAGAGGGGTGGGTTCAAGATATTTACAATTTGGACAACTAAGCAGATTTTAATGGATTATCAGAACCTAGAAAGGAGACAGTAGGTGATGGAGAGGGAGGGCTTAGTTGGAATATCTGGGGTTACTGATGTCTCTGTTAGCAGAGACGGAATGCAAAATGTATCCTTAGCACTGTACGGATGCAGAATTTGGAGATAATGTGTAACACAATACTGAAAACTCTCAGATAATCTATTCTCAGTTCAGGTATGTGATTGGCAAGTTAGAACACACTGAGGGCAAACCATGATGCTGAAATGCCTGAGAATTATGCTGGGTGGGCAAGCTGCCTTATCTATCTACTTATAAATATTATGATGACCAATCAACTGCTTTGTAAAATGGCAACTCCTTTGCATAACTACTGAAAGATAATAAATGTTTTTTTGCCAGTTCTGGGGCTTGAACTCAGGGACTGAGCACTGTCCCTGGCTTCTTTTTGCTCAAGGCTAGCACTCTACTCTACCACTTTGAGCCATAGAGCCACTTCTGGCTTTTTCTATATATGTGGTGCTGAGGAATCGAACCCAGGTCTTCATGTATGTGAGGCAAGCACTCTCCCATTAGGCCATATTCCCAGCCCCAGTAAAAATATTTTTAAAACAATAAAATAAAATTGTGCAGGATTATCCTTCCCAATAAGATGAATTCAAATGCAAACAATATCATTGTTAAAGATTAGGGAGAGAAAGAGTTTGGCTCTAAAAGCCAATGACAGTATGGCAGTCATTAAACGGTGGGATAATGAACTATTGTAACTTTTTTTTTACTATTGTAACTTTAAAAAAATATTATTATGGTAAAGGTGATATATAGAAGGGTTACAGGTTCATAAGTCATTCCTTTTTGGACAGTGTCACTCCTTCCCTTGCTCTCTCCCAGTTTTTCCCTCCCATCCTCACCCACAAGTTGTAGTGTTCATTTTCAACATCATGTCTAGTGAGTACCACTGCTGCATTTGTTCACCCTTTGTCCCTCCATGTCTGTGCCCCTCCTTACCCTCCTAAAGACAGGCAAATGAACAAACAAGACACAAGGAAGTGGAAACAAAATCAGCAATAAAGAAAAACCTCTTCTATCCACTTCCTGGAATTCATTTCAATCAATAGTATTGTATATGGTCAGATCTATTGCAACTTTTAAATATTCTCAAGGGGTAAGAAAAGAAATCTATTCTCCTTAGCTTAAATACTTCTGCTCTTGCCCATTGGGACTCTAACAATAGATTTATATCAGTTATAGAAAAGCAATGTCTAGTAAGGTGCATTAGACCCAGAGAAAATTGGGAGGGGAACCATGTCAATTGTCATCTGTTGGTGATGGAACACATGGACTAGAGAGCTTATGTCGGGCTAAAGAAATTTGGTATTGATAGCATTTCTATGGGAAATGAATCAGAGATGTAAACCTATGGAAACTGTAGTCCTGAGAGATGTTTTAGGAATGTTTGTGAATGTGAGTGAGGCCCAGAGAAGTGAAAGGACATTTTCAAATTCTTCAAGTTTTGGGCTGGGGATATGGCCTAGTGGCAAGCGTGCTTGCCTCATATACATGAGGCCCTGGGTTCAATTCCCCAGCACCACATATACAGAAAATGGCCAGAAGTGGCGCTGTGGCTCAAGTGGCAGAGTGCTAGCCTTGAGCAAAAAGAAGCCAGGGACAGTGCAGGCCCTGAGTCCAAGCCCCAGGACTGGCCAAAAACAAAACAAAAAAAACCACCAAAGTTTTGCAGGAGGGTAGGTACTGGCACTGGGTCTACTTGAAAATGTCCGTCTGTCTGTCTTTGTGAGGAATACACTGCTGGGTGGAGCTGCACCAGATGACCTGGCTGTTTCTTTCTGTGAGGCTCTCACACTTCAGAAGGGGAACATGGTTTGATTTACTGTTAAGAAAATGCCTCTCCTGTTGTTGATTTGGAAGAGACATATGGAGCACCTAACTAATCTACCTTAAAGTTTTATGAGGAAACACATTCCTCTTATAACCAAGCATCTTAGATTCTCTTTTGGTGCTTGAGTGAGGCAAACAGACAAAAAAGAAAGAAAAATAAGAAAAAAAACAGGATAGGTTAAGGTTTATTTAGGAAGAGAAAAGTGGGGAAGTAAATAGGGAGTGAAGAAAGAAGAAATACAATGGAAAAGAAAAAAGTAGTGTAGAGAATATTAGAGAGAGGAGGAGGAGGAAGAGGAAGAGGAGGAGAAGGAATGGGAAGAGGAGAAAATGAAGGAGACGAAGAGGGGGAACAAGAAGAGGAAGAGGAAGAAGAAGAAAAGGGAAGGAGGAGGTGGAGGAAGGATAAAGAGCAAGAAGGAAGAGGGGTAAGGAGGAGGAGAAGAAAGGACAGAAAAGGAAAAGAAGGAAGGGGGTGAAGGAAGAAGAAAAAGAACAAGAAGAACAAGAAAAAAAAGGAAGGAAGGAAAAACAAAAGTGTAGAAGGAAGAGAAAGAGAAATAGAAGGAGGAGAAGGAGAAGAACAAGGAGGTCACACAGGTACAAGGAATAAACTTGAAGAATTCTGTAATAATTATACTAAGTGCTGTCTGTCCATTCCTGTCAGAAATGGCATCAGAGAAAACAATGGTCCATTAACACTCACTTTGGACAATCTTTTCTACTTATTACTAAGAATGTATTGTCAACACCTACCATTTCCCAGGTTCTAACACATCCCAGGTCATCTCCAAAGATCTTAGTGAGCTCTAAGCTCAGAAGATCACAGGATTATTACCATATTTTCTGCCCAGAAAATCAAAACATTGAGAGATTACATCATTTGCCCAGATTCCTCAGCAATCAACCTGCCTTTTTACACTCAAAAACTTGTATAATATGTGAAATGAGATTTCATATATTTATAAGGAAGAACTTTAGTCTGTAAAAAAAATCTATGTAGGGATGTTAGCATATCCTTCCCCTCTGTAATTCATCACTAAAACTGATATTTAAAGTGTTTCAATGGCTCAAGGCATGGGAGAAAAATGAATGAATGAATGAATGAATGAATGAATCTACTTGTACTCCTTGAGCTTATGACATTCCATACTAAGCCCTGGAGATGCTGCAGAGATAATAGCTCTGTGAGCAAGTATAACATAAAAATTAAACAATGGGTAAACCAGTGCAACAGTGATACTTACAAGACAGTATGTTGGAAAGTAACTGTACAATGCGGGCTGGGGGGAGATTGGAGGGGAAGGAAAGTGGGAGAAAAATGAGGGAGGGGGTTACAAGTTTGACAAGAAATGTACTCACTACCTTACGTATGTAACTGTAAACCCTCTGTACATCACCTTTACAATAAAATTAAATTGAAAAAATACTTAAACATATTACTTGTATATTTTGTATAAAAAAGGAAAAGCACATAATGTGTATATATTTCAGTTGGAATTGAAATGGTGATTTGTCTCAAGAGCTTTCTTCCCACTGTATTTAGCTGCTAATTCTTAGACTTTTCTCTCCAGGCTATTTTCACTGAAAGTATCCTTTGACCTGAATTGAATAAACACCTTTTATTTTATAGCAATTTAAATATAGTTGTCAAACATGATAAGAAAATTTCTCAAATTGCCAAAAAATAATAATTCAACTTAGAATTACAAAACAGAGGGCGCCAAATCCAGTTATAGAATTTGGGGGTCCTTGAGCCTTAGCTTTTGTTTTAAGGAAAGTCAGAAATCTAGACTGCAAAAAGCATAGTGTTAAAACTCTTAATGTAAATTTTTGTAGTGGAAAAAGCTCCAGTCAAGAGACTCATCAGCACATTAAAGTTGGCAACAACCACTTGATGCACATTTTCCCAAATTTGCCCAGTGAGAAAAATTGCTTCGTCTAGGCTTGCAGCCCAGCCTAATTGGAGTGCTTTGAAGGGTTGAGGACCACGGATGTTAGTTTGTTTCTTGCAGGACAGCTGGAGTTTGCCAGACATAGGCTAAGTGTTTCTGGACTCAATGGATAGGTCCCAGCAGAAAAGTCCGTGAAAAATCATGCTAATGGCTAATTCCAACTGTACTCTCTTTCTTGGTTGCAGTTATATTCTTTAAATAACTCCAGAACCAGTATTTCTATTATATGTAGACATATTTAGGGCTATTTTCACCACAAAGCATGAGACCAGGGTGCTGTTTTGCCCAAACAATATCTCATAAAATTCTCACTCTGGTACTAAGAAGTCAATAAGGGTATGCCCTTGTTAGAAATATGGAAACTGAGGCCTTCTGGGTTTGAAAAAAGTTGTGACACAGGTCAGCAAGTGAGGACTAAGAGAACCTGAACTCCAATCAGGTAGGTCTGATTGACTGGGAGGAAGTCAACCACATTTTTTTTTCTACTCTTAGCTTCTTCTCTGCTTTGAGCTTCCATTTCCAAATTTTTCCTCACCAAGAATTTGGTTTGTTCCAGATTAATTGTTCCCCCATTAAGATCTTTTGGGTTAACTGCCTTTGGGGTGGGGGATGTAACAAGCCAGAACAAGGGCTGGAAATTGTCAGATCACTTGTGGATCGTATTAACTGTGATTGGACCCATTGCTATTTCATCTCTCACAATGGGGACACAGAGGCATGCACTGCTAGCATCCCCTGTGAGGATGGGAGAGAGAGTATGCATGGATTGTCCCACACATGTGAATTCCTGCTTCTTTTCTAACTATCCCAGCAGGATCCTCTCACCATTCGGGAATGGCACTGCCTGGGGTTAAGTGGAGGAAAGAAAAAGACTGGTGCTTTTAGAGAAATACCTGATGACATGTTAAGTGGATTGAAGATCACCTCCCTCCATCGGTTCCTCCCCGAAGCTTCCAGGCTTCCTTCGTGGGGCAGCAATCAAAAGTTTGTTGAGCAAACAACTTTCCCCATGAAGCGAAGGCACACCCACGGCCTCCCTACATCCCCTCAAAATCCTGAAACTCAGCCATTTACAGAGCCCAGAGTGGCTTGGTATACAAAGCCCTCAGAACAGGGCTGAAAGCACATGACCATGTGATTAAAAAAGAAAAGCCCGTTATCTTCCTGGCGATGATCTCTCCATTTTGCACATGAGGAGGTAAAGGTTAGGGTTGTCCCAAATGGCTTATGCATAGCCCTCAACAAGGCACTAGCATGGTCACTGTCTTGGTCACTGGGTCCTGGATTCGGCGCCTTTCTCTGGACTTCTCCTTTTTGTCCCTGGAGCTTGGAGTCCTGGCATGGAAGTGGGCAGATGCAAAGAAGGAATGAAAAACATTTGCCAGAGAGGAGTCTTGGGTTCCTTCCCCTTGTGAAGTGGGAAGTCCTCCCTCCTGCCTTCCTGTCTCCCATCCTTCCCAGCCCACACCTCGAGTGCCTTGTTCTCACGGTGGGTCCATGGGTGGCAGGATACCATGTGTGCACTGAATGAAATGACCTGTGGTAAGCACCCATGCTGTTAACATAGCTTTATTAGAAACCAAGTCACAAATTATACCACTTGCTGGGGAAAGACTTGCTTTCCTCCCAATTACAGTTAATAGAAGAAAATTAATGTAGCAATTAATGCGGCTGCTCTTACAGCCCCAGAATAATACATTCAGGGCCACAGCCTGAGAAGAGGGGGAACTGGGGCCTAGAGTTTAATAAAGTTTTGCTTTTCTCTGTGTTTAAATGCTCAGGCTATCACTTACTTAAGAAACATACAGTGGGGGGAAAAGAGAAGACATTATTTAACATTTTAGAGGTTCCCACAAGTCATAAATCATTCTCACACATGCCATATTTGTTGAAAAGGACAGAATACATTCAATTTTACAGTATATTAAACTTCATCTAATTTGAACGTAAGAACAGACCAGCAAAATAAATGACCAATTTCTGAAGCAGAAATTACCATTTGGTTGGTGCCATTACAGAGCTGCCGGTATTTTATCATGTTCTTAACATAATATTGCTTGTCTAGCGGTGCATAGTTATAATGCTATTCCAAATTAGAAGGCGGAGAAATAGAAGTGCACAGAGGTTTTTTCTTTCTTTTTTTTCTTCTCCTTTCTTAAAAATAGGTGTCATTTGTCAGATGTTATTCTGAGGGCTTTATGCTGATGAGCATATACAGATTAAAGCAGAGGTCAATAGGGGGAAAATAGCAGCCATTTCCAGAAAGCAGGTGGATTTCAATCCTAAACCAATAGAAGTTTCGCCATCAGTAAGAGAGGGGCCTGGTAACAGGACCTGGACCCAGGTAGCAGGAATTCGTTTGCACTGGGGATTTTTTCAGAGAAAGGAAGCATATGCTGTCCAGCCTAAAGTAAAATGCCATCAACATTATGACAGGTGGTCGCAGCCTTCCGGGGACAATGGCCATAAACACACTGGCGGAAGGCGCTGTCATTTATAAGCAACTCTCGGATCTGCTATTCCACAGGATGTACAAAGAACGGGGAGAAAGAGAGAGAGGGAGAGAGAGCGTTGTCACCTTGGGTCCTAATTGAAGCTCAGAGAAGAAGAGAGCAAAGCTTGAAGCAGGAGGATGGACGTTTGTGAAACACAGCCAGATTGGTTCTATGGTGTCTGCCACTTCAGTTATTTGTTCAAGAAGTATGGATGGAAGGAGCGATGTGGATCAAGATGCATTGTCCACATCCACTGAGATGTTGAATCGAAGTCCCTTTGTGCAACTACTTAACGATAATACAAAAATATGCTTTAAAAAAAAAAGAAGTATCACAAGCCAGGTGCTGGTGGCTCATGCTTGTAATCCTAGCTACTCAGGAGGCTGAGATCTGAGGATCATGGTTCAAAGCTAGCCTGGGTAAGAAAGTTGGAGAGACTCTTATCTCCAATTTGCCACCAGAAAACTAGGAGTGGTACTGTGGCTCAACATGGTAGAGCACTAGCCTTGAGTGAAAGAGCTCAGGGACAGCGCCCAGGCCCTGAGTTTAAGCACACAACTGACTATATATATCACCGGAGGTTATCTGTGCCAGGTGTTAGGATGTATCTATTGGACTTTCTGAAAATTCATGGTCAAGCCAAGCAACAAAGCATATGAATGAATTAAACGCATGTGGCTTTTAGAGACAACTTCCTGGGTTTAAGTCCCAGCTCTGCCTCTTTCAAGCTGTGTGATCTGAAGAAAGTGACTTAATTTTTCTGTGCTGCATCCATCCTTTTCCTGTGAAAAGCAGCTGTTGGATAGATTTGTCCAAATCAAATTTGTTGCAGTCTGCTTCAGAGGCGATATCTGGCATAGTAAGTGTCAGCTTTTCTGATCTGCTTTATGTACAGCCTAGAACATTCTGGGCCCTGTCCTTATCTCGGCCGATGTCATCTGACCCCTGGAGTTCTCTGCCTTGCACTTTGGCCTTCCAACTTCTTTTGGTCCCTTCTACCTAGATAAGCTCTTGAAAGCTGTGGTGTGTGAGGTATGCATGTGTATGTGTGTGTGTGTGTGTGTGTGTGTGTATGTATGTATGTGTGTGTGTGTGTTGATCCTGGGGCTTGAACTCAGGGCCTTATGCTTTTTCTTGGCTTTTTCGCTCAAGGCTGGTGCTCTACCACTTGAGCCACAGCTCTACTTCCAGCTTTTGTTTTGCTGGTTAACTGGAGATATGTCTCACAGAACAAGTTTGATAAGAAATGTACTTACCACCTCATGTATGAAACTGTAACCCCTCTGTACATCACTTTGGGAATAGATTAATTTAAAAAATAAAAAGAATCTCATGGACTTTCCTGCCTGGGTTGACTTTGAACCATGATCCTCAGCTCTCGGCCTCCTGAGTAGCTAGGATTACCGGAAGCGACAATGATGCCAGCACCTAGACTCTTGGGAACTCTTGAAGGAGAGAAAATTGGATCACCCTGTCTTGCTAGCTTCCGGCCACCCTTTGGATGAAGCTGAAACTCTGAGAAAATCTGGAAAGATCTCTACTGTATCAGACCCCTGCCACCTCTCCAGCATCTTCTTCCACCTCTTCTCTCTCCACTTCTCTCCTCCAGCCAAACCAGAAGACGCTCCATGGCAGAGCTTTCTATCTTCCCTCTTTTGTTCATTCTCTTGCACATATCTTCGAGTTGGCATTTGTCATGTGAGGATGCTACAGTAAGCCAGGTACTGGCAGTTTATATCTCTAACCCTGGCTGCTCTGGAACCTGAGATCTGAGGACTGGGCTTGAACCCAGCCAGGGCAGTTAGGTCTGTGAGAATCGTATCCTCAATCAGTAAAAAGCCAATGGTGGAGACGTGGCTCAAGTAGTAGAGCATTAGCCTTGAGCAAACAAAAAAGCCAAGGAAGAATGTGAAACCCTGAGTTCAAGCCCCAGTACCAGCACACACACACACACACACACACACACACACACACACACACACACACACACACACAGATTCTGTGGTAAGAGGATAGAAAGCACATGGCTGGTGCACTGCCAAGGTGTGCCAGGCTGAATCAAGGCATCTGCAAGCCTTGGATTTATACCCTAAGCTCATGGCTATGGGATCAGCCTCCCAGATCACATAAATCACAATGCTGCAATCTGGCTCCTGAGCCAAGACACACCTAAGCACAGAGCACTTTTGCACAGGAGCTGGCAAAATTAGGCATAAATTCACTTCTTGATTGAATAAGCAAACACGCCACTGCTTGAAATGATTTACTAAATTACAACACACAGTGACAGATGGGAGGTTCAGAGCTGGGGCCTGACTGGCAGTGGGGAACCTCTAACTATGTGGCTCTCTCTCTTTCTCTGTCCTGCTCTGGTCTGACCTATGACATGTCCACATCCATCCACCTGATCAGGAGACGTTTGTTAAGCACTATACCCTAGACCAGGTTAGGTGCTAGTATGTGGATTCTTTTGTGTAAGTTTTGACTATGCAACCATCCCAGAATCCTGCTATCATTTCTCTCAGATGAAACTGAAATTTCTAGGGGTTAAGAAACTCATGCCAGATTCCGTAGCTAATAAGTGACAGAGTTCAAGTTCATTCCCTAAGACTTCCCCCAGTGATTCCAAGCATTTATCTATTACAAACTAAATTCTCTGTTGCATTTTTTTCATCTTCTTTGTGTGCACCAACACCTGTCTCTCCTCACTCCCACTTACAATCATCCTCTTGCTTCTCCTTTCTTGTGTCAGAAGAGGGTAGATCATGCAAAGTGTCAACGTCTCCCAATTTTAGTTGCTTCATAGAACTGAGAAGGGGTTTTCTTTGTCTCTATTTCTGGGTCAACCCACAGGTTTAATGTGATCTAGCCTGGCACCGTCTGTGCACAGGCACTCAGGCAAAGTGGATGACAGACTCTGAGATAGTTATTTGGAATGTGAGACCATGTTAGTCCCTGTGGCAGGACAAGGGGGTCGGTAGACACCTCCTACTGAAATGTCCACTTGGCCCAGTCACCAGTTCTATGACCCCATCTGTCCACAACAAAATGAAATGCAGCATTCTGTGTGCCCAAGAGGATGTCATAAGTCTTTACTGGTAGGTACTGTTCAAAGAGTTCATGAGTCCAGATCTAAAGTCCCTAGGACAGCATTCTGGCCTACCAGATAGAAGCCAGATGACAAAAAGACATTGTTCTATGTGGAGAATGAACGATACACCTTGTAGGTGGGGCAGGGAGGGTGAAAGTGGGAGGGAGCCAGAGGAGAGGTGACATTGTCCAAAAAGAAATGTACCCTTTATCTGACTTCTGTAACCGTAACTGCTCTGCACATCACCTTTAAGATAACAAAAAAAAATTTCAAAAAGCCTCTCCAGAGCCCCTTCCCATTTTGAAAACCTTCCCATGACCTTGGGGAGAAGATTTGCAGAAGGGACCCGATAAGGAATCAACAGCCAATCAGAACATTTTTTTTGGGGGGGGCACACACAATAAAGTATTGTCTCCCCAGTCACCTAACTATCATAGGAGCAAGCTCAATCAGCACACCTCCAAGAGTATAAGAACCTCTAGACCCAGAGACACAGACACGGAGGTGCACAGAGGGAGCCGCCTGAAGATGAGAGGATAGGTGATTGATGGAGAGAACCAACCATGGACCAACAGAGCCATGGCACAGCAGCCAGCCATCACACTAAATGCTTTTCTTCTGAACAATGTCCCAGACTTCATTCACCCAGCTCCGGAGCCAAGAACCCCATGAGGCTACCGCAGTGCTGGAGGTGCCGCTGCAACACTGGCAGGGATTGCATGTCATTGAACTGCAACACTAGCAGGCATTGCCTGCTGCAGGGCCGTAACCCTGGGGGACTCTGCACTATTGATCTAGAAGGGGCCTGTGGGCTCTGCCCATCAAGAGTAACAGCAAGACATTCTGTATCATGATCACGATACCACACTCTCTTTCTTCTTTCTCTTCTCATTCTCAGGCAAAGAGGATAACAGACTCTCATTCTTCTCATTCAGTTAACCTAATACAGCAGAGCCCTTCCTGGGCCTTGAAATTACACGGGAAAACACCATGCACACACACACACACACACACACACACGTTCTCTGTGTTCAAGAAATGCTACCATTGGGAACATATATATTAATCCAATATGCTTGCAAGTAAATTAGAACTGTGTCAAGTTGTGTAAAAGGTAAGCACAGGTTTTTCTGACAACCTACAACAGGAGTGTGAATTAATCTTAGAATCCAGGAGAGCTTTTGTTTGAGTAAAGCTTTCTGATGACATGGCACACAAACCACCTCTGGCTAACTTAAAGAGAGGAGGAATTTAATTGCAAGATAGGAGGTGGCTATCGGGTGTGAATCTACACCACCCCGGGGTTCCTTCCATTGGGAATCTAGGGCAGAAGCATTAGTTTGGTAGCCTGGCAGTCTCCTTACCTGCAGGCAGTTCTGCAAACCACATAATCTAGCTTTGTAAGTGCCAGGTAGCTCTCAGGTAATGACAAATGTCCACTGCACCTACTCTGGAAAGGTAACAGAAGAGCAGAGATTTAAAGTACCGACAAAGAGGAATTGACCGAAAGAATGAGAAATGAACTGCTGGTGTCATCTTCTGGTTTCTCCTCATTAAGGAATTCAAACAAGCCAAGCACAGTCGGCTCATGCCTGCAACCCTAGCAACTCAGGAGGTTGAGATCTGAGGCTCGTGGTTCAAAGCCAGTGCAGGCAGGAAAGCTCATGAGACTCTTATCTCTAATTAACCAGGAAAAAAAAAGTTGGACATGGAACCCATAGCTCACACCTTTAATCTTAGCTACTCAGGAGGCTGAGATCTGAGGACTGTGGCTTGAAGCTACCTAGGGCAGGAACGTTGCATGAGACCATAAAAGCCACAAGTGGAGCTGTGGCTTGAGTGGCACAGTGCTAGCCTTGAGCAAAAACACTCAGAGACAGAGCTGAGGTACTGAGTTCAAGCCCCAGGACCAGCACCAAAACAAACAAAAAACCTGTGGCTCAAATGCTAGAGCACCAGCCTTGAGTGAAAAAGCTAAGGAACAGTACCCAGGCTCTGAGTTCAAGCCCCAAACTGGCACCAGAACAAAAAGATAATTTAAAAATGTAAAGAAGATAACACAATGAAACTTGAGGCATGCCTCATTATGCTTCAATAATTTTCACTTTTATATGGCTTCATGTACACTTGCATCCACTTCCTCTCCTGAAATATATGTATATATATACATACATATGTATATATGTATGTATATGTGTGTATATATTCAAGATATAGTATAGTTCTATATATGCTTTTATATATATTTATAAAACATTTCTTTGATGCAAGAATCATACTTAATACATAACAATAGTTGTTTGACATCACCAAGTATCCAATTCGTGTTTTCACTTCATTAATTCTTCCTAAAACTATTATCAATTATGATGGATCAGAATCCAAAAGGAAACCCACATTTTGTGACTGACGTATGTTCTTTGTCTTGCTTCATATGGAAGTCACTCCTCTATCTTCTTCCTTTGCCATAGGTAGATATGAAGACTTGAACAGGAGGGCATACATGTGGTCCTAGACGGGGGTATTGATACTGCAATAGACATGATGCATAACTGATAAGCATAGATATAAAGTAGAGGCATAAAACCAGAGAGCTAGAAAATGAACTCATTGTTCTGAGTTCTGTACAGTCTGAATTTCCAGAATGGACCAAATAAGAAATGACAAAGTTCTAAATAACAGCGAGATTCACAGAGGTAGATCACAGAGAACCAGACATGGGACTGGAAGTTTTGAATGTACTTGAGGTAGTGAGAAAGGTCCAAGATCACCGGCCCGGGAGACTTACATCAGAGGAGGTAGACAGGAGAAGAGTAGGACTTTATGAAGATGATGAAGAGCTTGGTTTCAGAATGTAGTCAGTTTGAGATGCCCAGAGAAAGTTGGAGAAGAATGGAGCTTGGCTAAATTAGAGGAGAGTTTATGAATTTCATGATAGCTCTTATATCTGCAGGCCCCTTCTGAGCACAAAGTAATGCATGTCTGCCATTGCTTTGACTCAGGGCCATAGCTGATTGGGTTAGCTATTATTATCTTTAAGTAGTTGTACAAAGGAGTTGCCATTTAACACAGTGGTTTGAAATATAATCTATCCTAATCCATGTCACTCCTTTCAACAATCTCACCCCTCCCTTGCCCACTGCTTCCCTCATGCTTCTCAAATTTGTACATTAGGTCCTTTGTCTGCATAGTGAGGATGTGTTTGACTTTAGACTAACAGTCACTGACCTGGCCCCATGAAGGAATCTGCACCCGGATGGAATGCCATCGTGCAAGGTGACTTACTGTATCCAAGAGCAGTTAAATGACTCCATTAGATGCCTTCTCTTGGGAGATTTGCATGGGAGATGGAGACCCAGAAGGAAGCACTGAAGACTTGATTCCCTACAAACCAACACATCACCGTGAAAGCAAGCTGGGAGGCAATGCGGATGAGGGTAGCCTGCAGTGGATGATGTCTGGATGGAAGGCCTGTTCATTGTGCAGGTGTCACTGCTGCAATCAGTGTTCTTGTGCAGGAAATTCTGCCTGGGCCGGAGCTTTCAACAGCCCTCTCCAATGCTCACTGTCCATTAATGGTGAAGATGGACAGAAGGTCTTCTGCGTGTAGATAGCATGACCTCTAGCACTGGCAGACAGAACATACCAAAAGCCAAAGGAGAAAGGCTGTACAGACAGCCTTTTAGGGGGCTAAAATAATAAAAGCTTTGCACAAACCAGACACAGAGTATCTTAGCAAACCAGCCCCAAAGCAAACATTTCCTTGATACCTTAAGGAAAACCAAGAAGCAGTTCCTGGAAAATTAACACCCATGGCAGTGACCACAACAAAGGCTCCAGCAAGGCCATGGGGGGAGGGGCAACCCCAGCATGGGACCTTGCATCAGTTTATCCCCCAGTTACACTGAGATGTTGGGCTGCACATTGCAGTCCTGGGCATATGGGGGGTTCATATGACCATATGGGGGTGCCCTCATTTATAACCACAGGACAGCCAAACCTAGGGTGTTGTCCTCTGTTTACTTCTATTTCTACAATAACAGCCCTCCCCCCTCCCATTTCCCTACAAGTCTCCTCCCTTTGGAATCCTAATAAACCTAATTAACCTCATTAGGGAAAGTGAAAAAAAAAATAGAGAGAGAAGTTCCTGGGCAGGCAGAGGGCAGTTGGAACCTTCCCTAATTAACCCTTTCCTGCTTGATACCTGCTCATCACTGGGCCTCTGCTGTCAGCTCAGAAAAAGCTGACAGTTTAGTTCATTAGCCCTCAGCTTTGTAATAACTGCCCTCCAGCCACCAATCATGTGACACTTCTGACTATCCTTTTCTTGTAGAATCTAAAAGAAATAGTGAGGATGATGAGAACAATTCTTATCATACCCCTCCCCCCTTATTTTTTTTCCTTCTAGAAGTTTGCTGGCACAGCTTAGGGTCCAGAAGACAATCAGTGCTTTTCACTGGATTGTGTATTTTATTATTTTTTGTTCTCATTGTCCTTCTCTACTTCCTGACAAGTTGGGGGTGACCGGCCAATATCAAGTGCCTGTAGAAATGTATGGTCTCTGGCAATTCATTGCGCATTAAATGTGTCTCCCATCTGGGGAGAGTTCCCTTCCCACCTGTCAGCTGCGGAATTTCCACCAGCGCAGCACCCGTGGCACCAGGCAAAGTCAGTGACAGCACAGCCCTTTATTCTCTTCTGTTGGCTTTCTGTAATTTTTCTTGTCCTCCCCTCATCACCTCTCCGAGACATTCTGCTCGCAGTGCCTCTGAGCTGAGTGGCAGCTTTGTCAAGTAGCAGCTGGATCTGCAATCTGTGCCCTTGGGAAAGAAGTGGTAGGGGGTAGGGATTGGCCAGCTCAGCCCGGAACCCCTGCCAGCCTGTTTCAGAAGCATTCGGAGTCTGCCTGGTGTCCTTATGTGAAACCCAGGAGTCAGCTTCGCAATCAAACTGAGGCAAAGGAGACAGACTCTGTCAAAAGGACATGAAATTAATCAAGGACAGGATAAGATCAGGCAGGCATGGCAGGGGATGGGAGAAAAGGACCTATTTGTTCCGTGGGTATTTGTATTATTTTACTCGCTCAGCAAGCAAACATGGGATATCGCTACTCCTGTTTCATAGATGGGAAAATAAAGGTCACCTCGCCAGCAGCCATCTCAGATCTCAACACCAGACACCAAAGACTGTGGGCATTTTTGCTCTTTATGTTGTGTGTGTGTGTGTGTGTGTGTGTGTGTATTTATTGCAGGTCCTGGGGCTTAAACTCAGGGCCCGGATGCTGTCCCTGAGCTTTTGTGCTCAAGGTTAAGCGCTCTACCCCTTGAACCACACCATCACTCACATCCTTTCTGAGTAGTTTATTGTAGATGAGAGTCTCACAGACTTTTCTGCTTGGGTTGGTTCAAACCACAATCCTCAAACCTCAGCTTCCTGAGTAGCTAGGATTACAGCCATGAGCCAGCGGTACCTGGCTCATTTTATCCTTTTATTATTATTAGGTTTTTGTTTGTTTCATTCCTGGGACTTGAGCTTAGAGCCTTGTGTTCCTGCTTGGCTTTTTCATTCAAGGCTGACGCCTTTTCACTCAAGGCTTTCAGCTTTACCTCCACTTCCAGTTTTTTGCTGTTTAACTGGAAATAAGAGTCTCACAGAGTTGTCTAGGTCAGGCTGTTTTCGAATCCCAGTCCACAGATTTCAGTCTCCTGAGCAGCTAGGATTACCAGTGTGAGCCCCTATCACCTAGCTTGTGGCTCAGGTCTCACCAACACATCCTAAGTCTACAATACAATGACTATGAGCAAATTCCTCTTATTATTTCAGTTCTTTTCCTCATTCATTCAATAAGAAATTTGTAAGTGTTGACTTTTTCCTGAACATCTAGACTTGACCTCTCTTAGTGGGGGAGATATAGGAACAAATAATTATAACACCGAGTAAAGAAGTCTCTGGACCACCACCAGGCCTTTGAAGCCCAAACGAGGGGGAAGCTGACAACTCTGCCTCAAGGCATCCAGCAAGGTTCACACACAGCAGTCTGCTTGACCTGGGAGGGCAGTCATTGGTTGGCTCAGAAGGAGGCAGGAAGCAAAGTTGTGTGGGTGAGGGCTAAGAGACATGAAAGAGGCCTAGCCTGCTGGCGGGGCAGCCAGCTTCTTGAACATGGAGGGCTGCCAGGGTCAGAACTGGGTTGGAGAGTCTGGAATTCTGGGACATGGGAAGTGTAAGAAAATGCTTTCATCAAGATTCGGCTGCAGTTGAATTTTTGCAGAGGGAAAGTATAAACTTTTCAGTCTGGGCTCACTGCCCCCACCCCCTTTTTTTTCACCATTGGATCCTTCAGTGCAACCTGTCAGCTCCTGAGATCAATATTTCTGTTTCTTCTCTTCAGCCTGTCTCCCCAGCTTCTCTTATCACAATGCTTCAAACAGGGCCTGGATCTTTCTCACTTCATACCTGTCAGTGCCTTTCACGGAGGCGAGAGTGTGCTGGAAAAAGTGTGGCAAAGCTGCAGGGGTGTGTCTTGGCTGTGCCTGTTCACAGTGAGAGCGCATGTGCATGCCTGTGTTCTCAACCACCTGTGTTGCAAATAAGAAATGGAGAGGAAAGGATCATGAACAAGGATTTACCATTATGGTTGGATTTCAGAAAGCTAATTAAAACTCATCTGAGGGCCTGGTGCTGTGGCTCATGTCTGCAATCCTAGCTACTCAAGGGGTTGAGATCTGAAGACTGCAGTTCAAAACCAGCTCTGGGAAGGAAATTTTGTGAGACTCTTATCTCCAATGAACCACCAAAAAAAAAAAAAAATCCAGAAGTGGAGCTGTGTTTCAAGTGGTAGAATGCTAGTCTTGAGCAAAAAGCACTCAGGAACAGCACCCAGACCCTGAGTTCAAGCCTTAGGACTCTCTCACACACACACACACACACACACACACGCACATGCACACACACACACACACACACACACACACACACACCTGATTCTTCCTTTCTTTCTGTTGTTGGGAAAGAAACAGTGATGCAGAGTGGTCAACAAGTTTCCAGTTTCACTCTGCAAACATTGTACTGGCATATAGTCTTTAGTTGTTTCTAAATCTAAATGCCTATCAGAAACTCTTCGGGTGGTTACTTTTATTAAAAGCCCAGGAAGATTGCTCAGCCTTTCCTTAGCCTGAACGTCAAGTCTGAATAATTCCCAGAGGTAAAACCTTAAGGTCAAGGTAACAACCACAACTATAATAAGTATACATGAAACTTGGCTCTACATTTTGGGTCCATATTAGTTATTTTTCATTGCTGTGACAAAATACCTGCAAAACACCAACTTAAGGGAGGGGAGAAAACCAATGGACAGAATCAGATCTCTTTTTGGCTCATGGGTTTAGAGGTTTGGGTCCCAGTCAGTTGGCTCCATTGCTATGGCTCTATGGTAAGGCAGAACAACATGGCAGGGAGAAAGTGGAGCAGAGGAAGCTGCACACCTTATGACAGCTAGGAAGTGGAAAGGAAGACAGAGGAAGTGTCAAGGGACACGATATATCCTTAATGGCATGCCCTTGCAACCTGCTTCCTCAAACCAGAATTCCCAATAATGCTATCCACCTATGACAAGTGAATGAGTCCATTGATTAGGTCAGAGTCTTCATGATCTATCTATCACCTCTCAATGATTGGATCTGCAGCTGGGATCAAGTTGTTAACACACGAGCCTTTTGTGGGAACACTATCTCCAAACCATAACGGGGTCTGTAAATGGTAGACTAAAGACCAGAATCCAAGAATGAACTAAATTGCTTAAGAAGTCGGTATTTTTCATATATATCTCCCTTGATATTCATCTGATCAGCCAAGCTTGAGGGCCATGATATAATTAAAAAAAAACTATCAAGGAAGTTGGACTGTGATGTATTACAATTGTTCTCAGTCCAGGTTGTTAATTCCTACTGGCAAAAGACAAAACAGGGATTCATTGCTCACAAACGAATCCCAGGATTAATAGCTTTCAGCATGGTTGCATCCAGGAGTCCCACATAATACCATCCACAATCTCTCTTCATCTCACAGCCATGATTTATTCTCAGGTGGGCTCTTCCCTAGAGTGGCAAAAACCAGTACTAATGACTCAGTTTGCATTTTTATCTTCTTAGTAAGCCTGGCAGAACGAGAACAGTTCCATCAAAATTCTCAAGATCAAATCTCATTGTGCTGCCTGTCTCAAGCCATATGCCCATCCTTGAATCAATTACTGCAGCAAGAAAGTGCTGTGATGGGAGAGATCTAAACCATGTGCCCAAACTTGGATCTAAAGATTTGGTGGAGGGGGGAAGAGAAAAGTCCTAAAATAAAGTACAAATGATCCCCACAGGAAATCCAAGACTACTAGAAAATGATAATAAACTGCTGCTTAGAAAGCAGCAGTAACAACAGATCGTCACCATAACTAGGTTGAACTTTGGGGACCATAAATGGCAGAACTGTGGCCAGAACTCCAAGATTTCTGAATGGTGTCTTCTGTTGTAATACAGGAGGTGCTACTATGCTTATAGACATTATCCTGTCATTGTGAGGTTAAGATCCTGACTCCAATAAACAGACCCTGGGCAACACCTCTTGAAATTCCAGCCTTGGCAAGTGCCTCATCTTCTTTTCAGCATATGAGTAGTTGGTCTCTCCCCTCCTCCTCATCCATCCCATCTTCTTAGCAATATGGCTTCAGCTGGACACATTGCCCAGCTTCTCTTGCAGCTATGTGTGATTGCGTGACTGTGCTAATTAATTCTGGGTAGAATATTTCTCCCCTCCCTTATTTGTTCCTATTAGTTGAGGAAAGAGGTAGACACAGGACATATGATCCAAGACATAGAAGGATCTTATGTGTGGAGAATGACAGGGCCATCTGCTCAACTTCTCCACCACCTGGATAGTCCTGGACTGTCTGTGTTTCTTTGTTTGTTTTTACAGTATTGCAAACTGAACTCAGAGCCTTGAGCTCTCTGAACTGCTTTTTTTAATGGGAGAAAACAAGTCTTTTTTTTTTAATTTAGGCTAGTTTCATTCGTGGTTTCTTCATTACAGCAGTTTAGTTTTACTATAATCAATAAAGTGTACTCATAGTAATTCATCCAAATGGTCTGGTTTTTAAGCCTATTGATCTCAGTTCCAAGGTTTCCTGATTTTCTAATTCAGTGACTGGTTTTTTGTCTTACCTCATGACACACATGTCATGACCCTGACTCTAGAGGTCCATTTTCCAAGTGGACACCGTAAGTCCCAACACTCCATAATGACCATTTAGTGCTGCAGTAGGAAGCAGCCTCTAGATCACCTGTTTCCAGCTAACGATTGGACTACATGTCTAAATGACTTCTAGTCAGCATGAGACAGAGCATTTCTAAGCTTTGTGCTATTCTCATGGTCAGGAGGACATCAAGGACACTCAAAACCACAGATGAAATTTGTTTTGCAGATGGGAGAAAGAGACCCTGAAAACAGAATCAGCTGACTTATCACGTTCTCTTAGGAAGCTATTCTACACAGAGACTTAGAATAAGGCGTCGATAGTGTCCTCAAGTTGACTTCAAGAACCAAAGGAAACATGGATGGGGTGGGGGATATGTCCGAACAAATGGTCTGTAGTTTACATCAGCATTCCCAAAGTTAAGGAAACCAGATCTTATCATTTATTCATGGAATCAAGTATTGTTTGCTCATCTAACCAGTGGAGACAAGGGAACAATCATTCATTTCTTCTGAGAGTTAAGTGGAATTATAGAAATGAAAGCATTTGTATGTCAAAGTACAGTTTCAATACTGGCTGGTGTACTTTCTAAAATGTATGCTTTCTAATACACCCTGAGCCTCTGGAAAAAGTGAGTTCTTTTCATGTAAAATGGGTTAGGAGGTGCTTCCAGAAACAAGGAGCATTCTATTTTGGTTCCACTAATGACTAGCCATATACAAGGTGGCAGCGGATAAATTACAACAGAGCCAGCAGAGGGATCTGCTTCCACTCCCAGCTCTACCTCCTTCCATAAACCATATAAACACAGCTGGGACCACTGGAACATGCAAACTTTTCATTTTGTTTTCACCCATCAAGATGGAGATCTCTGATTGCAACCCACAGTGAAGGTATTTCCCAGTGTCCACTTGTTGATGAAGCAGGTGGCATGCTGACATGGATGTTCTGGGTCTTCCTTACAATCTCTTTCCTTAAAGACAGGCTACTTAAACTCTCTTGAGATTCGGGTCTCTCATCTGTAAAAGCAGGGATCACAATCAAACTCAGTGCTTTGGATTGTCCATTCTTTCAAACATACATGCTGTGGGTAGTGCATGTGCCCCAGGCACAGTTCTGGGTGATGGAGGTACTACAAGAATGAAGGGACATGAGAAGTCTTACTTTGGAGCTATAGAGAGGACATGCACATTGTTATGGGTAAGCTGGGTGTTTATGGCTCATGTCTATAATTCTAGCTCCTCAGGAGGCTGAGATCTGAGGATCAAAGCCAGCCCGGGCAGGGAAGTCCATGACACCCTTATCTCCAATTAATCACCAAAAAGCTAGAAGTGGAGCTGTGTCTCAAGTGGTAGAGCATCTGCCGGGAGAAACAAAAAGCTAAGGGACAGTACATAGGCTCTGAGTTCAAGCCCAGGGCTCACACATGCACAGATATTGCTATGTGTAAGACAGTAGGTGCTCTGTAACCATTGGTATTGCTGTTGTCCCACTTCTGCTGCTGCTATGGTGATGGTTGCTGCTGCCCCTTAGCTGCCATTATGACTGGTATCACTGCCTCTGCTGTCACCACTGTTGCTCTTATCTACTCTCCCTCCTGAAGGAAATTTCTGCTTTGGGGAATCCCTCCATGTTCCAAGGAAGAGACTGCCTTGGCCTCCAGCCCTGAGAATTTTTTTTCTTCTCAGTCCGCTTAGCTGCTGGGATGTAAATGTGCAGACTGGACCCATCAGTTAGGGGATATCAATGCACATGTTATGCGGGAAAGCACTTGAGTAATTTGAGCATTTTCCTCTGTTTTTGTTTTTGTTTTTCTGGACAGTCCTAGAATCATGCAACATCCTTCCTACATGCTTAAACCATCTAAGATAATTTTGTAGTTGGTGAAGGAGAGGGGGAGGGAAGAATGACAATTCAAGGCCATGTGGAGCAATAACTATGTGAAACCCCTCCGCAATTTCAGCCAACTGAAAGCTGTCATCACAGCCACATGGGAATTGTAAATAGGAGCATTGTGCTTTGGAGAAACTGGGTATAGTTTTATCTAAAAAAAATAAGCAAAGCAAGAAGGACTAGGGGCATGACAAGTCATAGAGTGACTGTCTAGAGACTATAGGCCCCAACTTCAAATTCTCAATGCTGCCATACCAAAAGAAAGAAAGAAAGAAAGAAAGAGGAAAAAGAAAGTGACAATAGAACTATCCTCTTAATCTCTAAGTACAAGTATACTTAGATTTTTCCACACATCTCAATAAACCTTTTATCTACCCTTCTTTTCAAACCTCTCCATGTCCCCTACTAATTTCCAGATCCATGAATCACATGTTTGACAGATTGGTTACATAAATTTTTCAAAGTGTATTGAAGTGTATTTTAAAGTGCATTGAAATAAACACATAATTATTACTGTGTAAATTATCATCATAAAATCAGCTCATCTATCTACAGACGCACTAATACCCTGCTCTGGGAAATTCTGTGGACAGAACAAACCTGCAACTTGAGCATAATTCTCCAAGGTTGTACCCAGACAATTCTACCTGCCAGAAGAGAGAATTGGGTTTTGATCTTCCTATTGCCTTGGTGTGCTGAAACCCTCTACCCCCTTTCCTACTGTCAAAATGGGAATTAAAGTTCTTACCTTTGTGAGAAGGGCATGGAGGATGAGATTGAAATGATAAGCATTTTAAAGCAGCAGTTACCACATTTAGCAGAGAGTGATTTTTAAGAATCCAGTGCATAGAGTATTTTTTCTGTGTCCAGAACTGTGGAAGGCAAATATGGTAACTTAAATCTTAAATATTTCCCCAAAGGCTGAAGTACTGAAAGCTTTAGATCATTTATATTAACTTATATCACTCCTAGGGGGTGGTGGGGGGGTCCTTAAAAGATGGGACCCAGGGGGATGAAGTGACATCATTGGGGGTGTGTCATTTAAGGGATATGGAAACCCTGGCCACACCTCTCTTTTACACCCCAACCACCATGAACTGGGCAGCTTTATGATGTCGTGTCTCTCCATGGTCCCCTAAACAACCAATGTCAGAGACCACAGACGTCAACTTCTGAAACCCCGCACCCAAAAAAACCTTTCCTCTTTTTACACTGGTCAATCAGCTCAGTAGGTATTTTGTTTTTAATCACAGTAACAGGAAGCTGACCAAATACATGACTAAATATGTGTTTTGAAGAGACTTTCATTAAAAGAGACACTTTTAACAATGGTAGTCTTCAAGACCCCCCAAATCCATGCATTCATTTATTCATCCACCAATTCTTTAAACAAATCACAGCACTATTAGCCAGATGCCAAGCTAGGCACTGTGAGAGCATGCTTATATTTACCTTGTAATCATGAATATCTCAGGCTTGGTAGGAAAGTAAGTAAAGAAATAGAAAACAGTAATTCCAAGACAGCATCATCAGTATTCTAAAAATGTTGTATAGACATATTCTCTGGGCCGAGAATGCTCTCACCTTAGCCACTCTTGGGCTCAGGAAATGCGTCTGGACAGGTAATATGAAGGTAGAGGATGTGAAAATTAACCCAGGGTTTTGAGGGAGTGGAAGACAGAGGAAGGAGATTAAGAAATGACTTTAGAAGTGAAAAAGGTCCCAGTGGCCAGAGAGTGCTTTCTAACTTCCATATCTCCATCTCATTGACAGAGGCTGGGGGGAAGAAGGTTCTGGGCTTCCTGGGTCTCTGCATGAGCTGCCCAGGAATTCACTAGGGGTTTTGATCAATCTGCTTTGACATTTCCATCTCTGCAGAAGTGAGTAATTTCCCACTTGCTTCTGGGGTGACATTTTTCCCCCCCTCTCCAAAACCATGATCTGTAAAATTAGATGTCTCCAGCAACAATTCTCTCTGAAGGCAAGAAGGCATGTTCCGAGCCCAGGCTGGAAGATGTGAGTGTATTTCCGTCTTCTGCCAGGAGAGCTGGATGGAACCCAGATACAGCCACTGCCAAAGACATTTGGGAGGAAAGAGAGGGTGTGAAAGACACCAAGTTCTAGTAATGGTGCGAGCTTGCATCTCTGATGCCTTGAATATAAGCAAATTCAGATGGCCTGGAGGAGGATTAGATTAACGACTAATGGGGACTTGCATACTGCTGGATCCTAAATGCAACGTACCAACATGCTGGATGACCCAGCTCTTCTTCATGTCCTCTGCCCCTGCCCCAGCCACACTGAAATTGTTTTACTTCCTTGAAGCCACCATACTCTCCTTAAATCTCAGCCTATTCAAAAAAGATAGGAATATTATTCTCATGTGAATTGACCAAACCAACTCTACTCTGTGTAAATGGTCCTTTCTAGTTCAGTCAAGCTCTTAAAAGATGAGATATTCATGCATCTATTACTCTTTGACTAGCAATCTATCACATAGCCATGCAGTTGCTTGTAAAAGCACCCCTTTAGAGGTGGGGTGTGGGGCAGTGGTGCCTACCCAGCATGCTTGAGGCTCTGAATTTGATCCCCAGCATTGTCCACCTGTCCTATGCAACTACACATTCCAGAAAGACTGGGTAGTATGCATCTTCTGTGTCTTGTCAGCAATACTGTAACTTGTTACACATTACCAGTGAATACTAGATGAATGACTTAGGAAATGCCACATGGGGGACACCCACAGCTAGCATAACCACACTCTATTGTTGTTTTCTTGTCACTTGTGGAGCTTGAACTCAGGGCTTGGGCACTGTCTTTGAGCTCTTTTGCTCAAGGCCAGCACTCTACCACTTTGAGCCACAGCTCCACTTCTGATTTTCTGGTGGTTAACTAAAGGTAAGAGCCTCATAGATTTCCCTGCTCAGGTTGGCTTTGAACTGTGATCTTTAGATCTCAAGCTCCTGAGTCACTAGGATTACAGGCATGATTACAGCACCCGGCTCACTTCTCTTCTTAAAAAAGAGAAGCTCAAGTCACATTACCAGTGAAGGAAAGCTAGGACTCAAGAGTCTTGACTCTTTTGTTGTTGTTGTTTGGCCAGTCCTGGGCCTTGGACTCAGGGCCTGAGCACTGTCCCTGGCTTCCTTTTGCTCAAGGCTAGCATTCTGCCACTTGAGCCACAGCGCCACTTCTGGCTGTTTTCTGTATATGTGTTGCTGGGGAATCGAACCCAGGGCCTCATGTATACGAGGCAAGCTCTCTTGCCACTAGGCCATATCCCCAGCCCAAGTCTTGGCTCTTCTAATTTTCACTTACTCCAGCTGATTTCCACTTTGTGGCTGCAGCTAAGGTACGAAATAAAGATCCCGAAGGAATTGCTATGGGATTTGTATTTTCGAGGGTATGGGTGGGGTAGTGCAAGGTCTTAGGAACTGTGAGACTATAAAACAAAGGCATAAACATCTTACTGTGGGATGTTCTGCCTGTGGTCTGCATGAGGCCTCCACTAGGGGCCTTTCATGGCTCTCTGCTTCTGCTCTTCTTTGATTCTCATGTCTTCATCATCCTTGGTTTGTGCCTAGTTGCAACCCCCGTGTCTCCTTCTCTCATAAGCTCAGTCCTTCAGCCTGAGACTCAGAACATATCAGCACTTACCTCTTCTCCTCCCCTCTACTCATCTCCAGTTCACATTCAACCTTGACACGTACACGAAATCAGAGCGTGGAACATCAGGAAGGTTTCGATGAAGTCTCACTTCAGGAACAGACATGAAGAGGAGCTGTATTAGTCACACTTCTTCAGAGGCCAAGAACTAAGCACTCACTCTCTCATACATGATAAGGAATGGATGCGTGCAGTCATAAGCTGAGAGGAGCAGATCCAGGAAGAGTTGATGGAGCTCTCCAGTCCAAGCCCAAGGGCCTGAGAACCAGGTGAGTGGATGGTGAAAGGTCCAAGTTGAACCTGAGTCCAAAAGCATAACATCAATGTCACAGCTTAAAGATGGGAAAGTAGAGGAGAGAGAAGAGAGGAGAGAGAGAGAGAGAGAGAGAGAGAGAGAGAGAGAGAGAGAGAGAGAGAGAGAGAGAGAGAGAATGGAGAGAAACAGAAATAGAGAGGGAGGCAGGGAAAGCAGAGAGCTGAAGAGATATAGAGATTCAAGTATTCATTTCAACCATAACCATCTTTATAAATGCAACAGAATAATGTTTAACTAGACATCTGGGCACCATATGAACCAGTGAAATTGACACAAAAGTCAACCATCACAGGAGTGGATTTTTTCATAGATCTTCTAAACAACCAATGAATGGTGAATCTTTGTTGAATGCGGACAGCATGCCATGTGCTGGGAGAGACAGGAAGGGTAGAGGAGGGAATCAGATATTTGAGATCTTGGTCCTTAAAGAGGAGTCTATCTACTGCAGCAGAACCATCTGTACTAGTTATCATGAATATCCAGGACAATCGTGGCAGTTGGCAATGGTCAGGTGTTCTTCTGGGACCAGGCTCAGTACCAAACTATTTAATATAGACTATTCCTGGGGCTGGGAATGTGGCTTTGTGGTGGAGTGCCTGCTTAGCATTTATGAGACCCTGGGTTCAATTTCTCTGTACCACATAAATAAAATAAGTTTTTTTTTAAAGTATGGACTATGCCAATCTATATTAAATAGCTATAAAAGCCTACATTTTCCAATGACATCTTCATTATGAGATGGGGAAACTCAGACATGAAATCACTTTCCCAGATCACATAGTCAGCAGACCCAGTCCATGTGTACCAGAACCTAGTCCTTGAAAACTTTCCAGGGGATCTTGTGTCTTCTCTCCAGGAAAGCATGAGGCAGGTCCTAACCCTCAAAAGTCCCTGACTGTCATACTCGCATCTTTTGCTTGTAATTGTTGGTTCTCACATTGTCTTGTGTCATTCATATGAGTACAGCAATAATAGATATTCAGGCAATATAATGCATTGTGAATGCTTACATTGGGCTAGATGGACGTTTATTGTGGTTAATGGTTTTTTTTTTTAAATCTCCAATGACCACAAGTATCAGCTAGTCAGGTGAATCATTGTGAAATTGTCATAATAATTCTAAGTCCCAAAACACCACAGTACTGCTGGGTGGTCATGGTTTATGCCTATAATCCTAGCTACTTGGGAGGCTGAGATCTGAGGATCTCAATTTGAAGCCAGCCCAGGGAGAAAAAAGCTGTGACCTTTTACCTCCAATTAACCACCAAAAAGCCAGAAATGGAGCTGTTATTTCAAGCAGTAGGGTGCTAATGTCAGTAACCAGGCCCTGAGTTCAAGTTCCAGGACACACTCTCTCTCACCACAAACACACACACACACACACACACACACACACACACACACACACACACACACACACACAGTACTTAAGCCACTTACAGCATTGTGCATATATTTAGCCCAATAAATGAATGGAAAGGGTGGGCTCAGAAGATACACTTAGTTCAACTTGTCTACATGACATGGAATTGGATGACCTAGGCCAGCACATGGTACATCACATACAATGTACCAGAGGTCTTACTTGAAGTGACACAGTTCACCACGTCATGTTTTATGCATCAAAGTGGATCCACAGTTATCACTCCTAAGGGGATAAGGAACTAAACTCCTTCTCTACATCCATGAAAGGAAATAAAGGTAGTACAGACTATCCTCTAGAAGACAGAAAATTCAGAGTGTTTATGAGGAGGCAGAGAAATGGGAGCTTGTGATTGTATGGGAGCTTGGGAATGTAAAATGTGCAGCTCAGGTAGGAGACGGTTTGGCAGCTCCTCAAAGATGCAGGACATAGTCATTCCTTGTCACTCAGCACTTCTGATGCAAGAGAAGCATACCCAGGGGAAATGAAAACAGAAGTTCTTCCTGAAACTTGCACACTAACATTTAGAATGGCATGCTTCATAATAGTCAAACTCTGGGAGATACCCAGATATCCATTTCTCTTTGACTTGTTCTGTAACTTCCAGATAGTTCCATGATGACTAAGATTTGTTCCAACAAAAGTTTCCATATTGCATTATTTTGAAATGAAGTGTGTGTTCCCATTGCAAATAAAACAAATGGTAGTGCTCTAGCATTCATAATGATACATTCCTTTGATATCCATACTTTTAAGGGAGTATTTATTTTGGCTTATCATTTCAGTTTGGGGGTTATTAAGGTGGGAAGAAGGTGTGATGGACAGAGACGGTTCTTCATTTCTCATTGGACAGGAGTCAGAGGGTGGAGGGAGGGGCGGGGACAAAAGAGGTTCTTCACTTCCTATTGAACAGGAGTCAGAGGGGAGGGAGGGGCGAGGACAGAGGAGGTTCTTCACTTCCCATTGGA
The DNA here is from genome assembly GCF_023159225.1 of Perognathus longimembris pacificus. Lineage (NCBI taxonomy): Eukaryota > Metazoa > Chordata > Mammalia > Rodentia > Heteromyidae > Perognathus > Perognathus longimembris. The sequence continues at coordinate 4,868,348 of NC_063183.1, read as the reverse complement.
CAGGAGTCAAAGAGGGAGGGGCGGGGACTGGAAACCCAGTATAACCTCCGAAGAGAGTGCCCTCCCTCCAACTCCCATCCACTTCAACAGCTTGGATGGGACATTTAACTCGTGAGCCTGTGAGGACATTTCTGTTTCAGACCATAACCTTCTACCCCCAATCCCCACAGTCTCCTGTTCGTCTCAGTATGTAAAACGCACTTAATCCACCTCCAGAAATCCTCAGCATCTCAGCAGTTCCTACATGGTTCAAAACCCTGCGTTCAGTCTCTTCAGAGACTCGAGGCCAACTCTTATCTATGAGACCCTAGAAGATCAAAAGGGAAGTTTCTTAGGACTAAATTACAAAAGCAAAGAGAAAGCTTTCTCCTCTCTAAAGAGAGATGTAGAGGCACAGAAAGACGGGGTGGAAACAAAGCGAGACCAAACCTCAAGAGGGAAAATGTTACTGCTATGGCATCCAAGGCTGGGGCGTGGTGAGAATTCCAACCGACTTAGGTCTTCACGGCTGGGGCCCACCTGGCCTCTCTCTTGGGCTGGAATGACTTGCTGCCTCTGGCTTTTCTCATCAGCTATTCCTAATTCTTGGGGCCTCCCACATCCTGGGTCTCCACTGCAGCTTTGGTTCCACATCCAGGCTTGACAATTTGCCGCCCCCCCCCCCCCCACACACACACCTTCCAGGCTGTCTGCAAGGATTCTGACCTCCCAGGAGTTTGAAATCTCACTGGAAGCCTCTATGAGCCCACTATTCTTGAATTTGTCATGAATGAAAAGCCAACATCCCTCAGATGCCATTAATGGCTTGAGCACCAGCCAGGCCCTCTTGGACCAAGGCTACGGTGGCCTCTGAGAATCTTGGCATGAGCTCAGGAAACCACTTCCCTAGCTGGCCTTCTGCAAGCGGGGAACAGCTGTAGCTCTCACTTCTCATGGGAAGGTCTTTCAAATGAGTTTACGATTTTTCACCGTGGTGCCTGCCAATTCCTGAGCTGCCCGCAGGACCTCTTTCCTATCCTCCTAGTGCAAAGCACTTGGGTTCTCTTTAATGGGTTCTAATCTCCTTCACAACCACACACACTTACTTCTTATCCACAACTTTCAACTTACTCCTTTTTAGCCAACCTGAACTTTATTTCTCTTGCCCCCTCAAAATTCTTTCTGCCTCACTTTTTGTTCCCAATTCTCACTGCAATTCCAGCTAGAAACAGCCAGCAATAACCATGCCACAGCTCCAAAGCTGTGATGCCGTTAACTTTCATTTGCCAAATTCATGATTAGTCCATTACTGTTAAATCCAGTCCCACTCAAAATCTCAGGACAAGACAAAATGATGACAGATGCTTTGCCAGACAATAACAGGAAACAGCCTCTAGTCTGATTTCCAGTACAACTCTCGTTCTCATCTGAAATCTCACGAGTCTGGCTTTTAATGCCCACAATTCCATTTTTGTTCTGGTTTTGGAGATCACACCAGAGTCCAAGAAGAGGAGTGCAAGGAAGGGAAAAAGAAGGAGAGAATGCAGTCAAGAATCCAATGCAAGTCCTACAGAATTCAGAAGAGTGAGGGAAAGGTTGGATCGGGAAGAGATGGGTGAGAATGTTGAAAGGGGTGACATTGATCAAGATGCATTGCATTCATCAACTGCATTGTTATGATAACTCCTTTGTACAGCTACTTAAAGATAATTTTTTAAGGAAAGGAAAATTGACATTGTTTATATGAAACTCTAATGGTTCTGAAGAAAGTAATAGATGTTGAACTGTCCACTACTCTCAACTATTAGGCTTTTGACTTACAAATAAAATCTCAAGTAGTCTAGAAGTCTCAAAAAATAAAAAGATGAGTGTAGAGCAATGTCTGTGCCTTATTCAATCTTCTCCATGTGCACTGGGTTCCCAGGTCAATACAAGTCAGCTCTATTTCAAGCCCTTTGTCTCTGTTAGGAATCTTCATGCTCCCCCACGGGTTCTTCTCATCATTTAGATCTCAGCTCACTTAGAAACTCAGCCTCTCCTGGCTCCCTCAATCCTCTATGGTCTCTATTTTAGGTTCTCTCTTTCATATCTTTACGTTGAGCTCCCCATTTGAATACTCTCCTTAATTACCTAGATCACTCACCTGCTTCTTTCCTTCTTTATTTTCTGTCTCTCCACACTACATGGGTGAGAGGAGGGTAGGCCTTCCAGGCTGAGGAGTTAGGGAGAGAAGATGGAGAGCAGCATTGGATCCAATATGGTGGAGAGGAATGACCCAGCAAGAAATACCCATTGGGTCTGGTGAGCTCCAGAATACAAGAGCCCATCGCAACTGTGGCCACCTCATGTTCTCCCACCCTCCATCCAATCAAGTGTCCTTCTCTATTTGTGTTGAAGAGATGGGGGATTTAGTCATTTACTGGGTGGTTTCTATGTGCATGCTCCAAGGTTGGTACTAATCATGAGACTCCCCATAGTACAGGTCCACGCCTAGATCAGCTGGACCAGGATCACACCCTTCGGTGGGAGGAAGCAGGGGAATCAATACCTAACATACCCCATGTGAGACGCTGCAGACTCCCAGTGCTGAGACCCCTCCTGGCACTTTCAAATCAACCTGCTCTGTCTGCTGTAAGCATTTAAATTCTTGAATTGATGGACGAAATGGGTCTGGACCCCAGATGCTATGATATCTGCTTCATGGAGACAATAATCTCCTTCCACTGGCCATCCAGTATCAACCACAATACGTCCAACCAATGCTTGTTGAACTGGTAAGACAATGGTGGTACCACCCTTTTAAACAACTACTCAGAGCCTGGGAATTCTCGATGGCCTGTCTTCATCTACCTTTTATTGCCATCATGAAATACACAAGCAGACTAATGTTATAAAGTGCAGAGATCACAGTTTGGGGAGTTAAAAGTCCAAATGGCATGGCAAGTGAACCCCTGCTCTGTGTCAACTCACAGTAAGAGCAAGGGCAGGAGGAAGATCCTACTGCAAAGCGGGAGGTCAGAGAGAGACTGGGGCCTCACAATCCCTTCTGAGGGAAGTATTCTCAGTTGACCTAAGAGGTCTCACCTCTTAAAGATCCCAGTTTACAACATCAGCACACAGAGCACCAAGCTTCTAATGGGAGAACCCTGGGAGGACATAAACCATATTCAGATCAAAGCAACTCCCAAAGATAATATTTGACTCAAGCCTTTAAGGGTAAGTGGACTCTGTTGGGCAGGGTTGATTGTGAAGGCTCTGAGGAGCAAATAGGATTGATGCGTTCATGAACTGGAAACACAAAGAAACCCATCGTCTCTGGGTAGAAGTGACATGTCAAGTGTTGGGCTAGGTACTTCACTGACATCACCTCAATGAATCCTTACCACAGCATTACAGACAGGACAATTAATGCCTTTCTAACAGAAGTTGTAAATTCCCCAATTACAAAATAAACAAGCAAATGTCTAAATCAGGCACAGGTAGCTCCTATCTGTAATCCTAGATTCTTAGGAGTCTGAAATCGAGGATCAAGACTGGAAGCCAACCCAAGCCAACAAATCAGAGTCTTATCTCCAATTAAATGTCAAAAAGCCAGACCTGAAACCCCTTGGCAAGGCTCAAGTGGTAGTATGCCAATGAGAGTAACAGACCCTGGGTTCAAACCCTGCCCCCACTTGTATGAAGGGCACAATGAAGGGCAGAGCATGGTGTAATTTAGTCAGGGGCTTTTGAATTCTTTGTATGTCAAGATGAAGAATCCATTTCTATTAGAACCAGGGACCTTAAGGTAAATGAAACATTCATGGCCATACTTCCATTTTAGTCAGATTATGTGGCCCACTTAGTCAAATGGGTGTGGGACATGAGGAGGGACAAATTTTCAGACACAAGGAAGTTAAAAAGCCTGAGACAGGGAATATGACAATGTTGACAAAAAATAGTGACCTAGAAATTTAGAAGAGGCTGTGGAGTTGAAGGATTCATTAGAGATGAGGTAACAATCATCAGGAAGTCTCAGTAGCTGGCTTGGCTAAAAGTGCTCAGTAGGAGGGAATAAAAACAAAGGTGATCCGGATATCCATTGTGATCGTTTGAATATTCAGTGAGCCCCACAGGCTCAGGTTGGGAATATTTGCTCCTTCACTGGTGGTCTATTTGGGGAAATTTTGTAAAGGGTGTGGGGCCGCATCAGATTAAATAGGTGACTGGAGACACATCTATGAGGGTCCCCAGTACTTTCTTGTTCTCTGCTTTCTGTCCACCATGAGGTGAACAGTCTCTTCTGCCATTGTATCCATCACTAGCATGATGTTCCTGTTCTGCCCACGTGCGAGGAGCCAAGCAACCATGTAACTACAAACCAAAATAAAATGCTTTTTCCCTTAAGTTGTCCTCAGGGGGATTTTAGTTCCAGTTCTGCAAAAGTAACTATTGCACTCTGTCTGGGACAGGCAGATCCAAATTGTTACAGGCCCAGAAGAATCAGCGAGGCCTGTTATTTCCAGTCAGAGTCCCAGCCACCCCACCCCACCCCACCTCCACTCAGCACACTCCTCTTTCTTCTTCACCCAGTCACAACTGTCCTGCTCCGCTTACTTCCTCTTCAATTTCCTGAGTCCAGCCCTAGCTCAGTTTCCAAGCCACTTCACCAGGTTAACACCTTTGCAGAGTTTTCAACTTTCCTACCCCAAATCTAGAAGATGCTGCAGAAGGGTTTAGATCAGCTCTTCCTTTGATTCTGCCTGCCTGGCTGAGGAAGGTTGATTTGTAAGTTTTTAAATCAGAGTATTTTCTTTTTTTATGTAATTTTAATTTAAAGAAAAGTGGTAGGGATAATAAATATGTTGAAGTCTCCTCCTCATGTGGTTTCGTTGATTCATTTTCATTTGCTCTATTTGATTTTTTTGGGTCATTTTTTGGGGGATGAATGAATGAAGATGGACGGATGCACACTAATGGATACACAGATACACCTTTGTGTGTATGTTCCAGTATTGGGGCTTAAACTCAGGTCCTAGGTGTTGTCCCTTAGCGTTTTCTCACAAGGCTCTTGCTCTATCGCGTAAGCCAGAGCTCTACTTCTTGACGTTTTACTGATTAATTGGAGATAAGAGTCTCCCAAGCTGACTCTGAACCTTGATCCTCAGATCTCAGCCTCCTGAGTGGCTGGCATTATAGTTATGAAACATTAGCACCTAGACAGATGTATTTTTCCCCCTAAGATATAATATGTGCTTTCAGTATGTGGAACTAGGAACAAAGTCATTCTCTTACATAGACAATTATCCAAATCAGGAATTCTAGTAGTGACTTTCCACTATTATGCAACCCACAGGATATTTTAGGGAATTGTCAATGATTCCCCCAAACCCTCTTTTAAGCTATTTTTATTTCCCATCCCAGGATACAGCTTAAAACCAGGCACGGCATTCAGTCGTCACATTTCTTTAGTTACCTGTAATCAAGAACTCTTCTATTTCTTTCTTTGTCCTTTCTGACCTTGACATTTTTTGAGGAACACTGGCCAGTCATTTTGTAGAATGTCCTTTCATTTGTATTTGCTTCGCCTGTCTTTAAGGCTGGATTTGTCTAATAATTTTGGCAAGAACTCCACAGAGCTGGTATTATGTTCTTCTTGCTGTATAATTGAGGGGCCCTGGATGTCAGGTTGTCCGGTGTGATGCTTGTTTGGGTCAGCTGATTAAAGTAGTGTTATTAAGTTTCTCCACCACAAAGATTCTACTTTTCCTTTTGTTGTGGGTATTTGGGGGTAAGATAAATAAATACCTCATTCTGTATAAAACTTTTGCTAGTTATTTTTGTGTGTGTGAAAGCTGGTACTGGTGCTTAAACTCTAGACCTTGTGCTCTTGCTCATCTTTTGCTGTTCATAGCTCTACCACTTGAGCCACACCTCCATTTTTGACTTTTCTCTGGTCAGTTGTCTGTCCTAGCTGGCTTTGAACCTTGATCCTCAGATCTCAGATCCCTAAATAGCTAGAAGCAAAGGTATGAGCCAACAGTGCCTAGAAACTCGTGAATTTTATCCTTTATTAATAAGTTTCCAAATTTATTTACCTTATATTTGTTGATGACATTTTTATAAGGAAGAGATACTTTCCTCCAGTATTTATGTATACTCTTTATTCTACAACTCGTAACAGATTTGATTCACTGACTTTTATTTCATTTGGCTGATTAGAATTCATTTTTATTGCTTCTTATATTTATGTATTTATTTTACTTTCATTTCATTTTATTTTTACAATACCACAAATTGAACATAGGACCTTGTATCTGCTAACCAAATACTCTACCACCTATGTCCCTTGCCCTTTTTATTTGTTTGTTTGTTTGTTTGTGTGTTGAGATATTAGTGCTTGAACTCAGGTCTGGGCACTATCTCTGAGCTGTTTTCACTCAAGGCTGATGCCTTGGTGTTTAAGCTACTTCTTCATTTCTGACTTTGTAATGGTTAATTGGAGATATGAGTCTCTTGGATTTTTCTGTCCAAACTGACTTTGAACCTTGATCCTCAGATCTCAGCCTCCTGAGTTTACGAATGTGAGCCACCAGTGCCCAGCTTTTATTTTGTTTTTGAGGTAGTGTTTCCCCAACTTTTGCCTTGCTCTCCTCAAACACGTGATCCTCCTGCCTTCACTTCCCAGGTAGCTACTCACATTTGGCTCAGTACTTTTTTATGATGAAATTTTTCTTGATATGGCCAGAGCCAGACACTTCAATTGACTCCTGCACCTTTCAACATGTCCCTTATCATTCTGAATAAGTCCCTGCTATCGGCACAAGATGCTTCATTTAGGCCAATCTCATCCATCCCTTTAGAATTGCCTACTATCTGGACTTACCTAAGCTTTTCTTAATCGTTTAACAAGTGAAAGTTCTTCCAGATGCCATAAGGCTTCTGAGTATTCAGTTAACCACACCATTTTTCCTCCCGTGATACCTACCCTGACTCATATAACAAGAGTACAAACAAAGACCGTTGACGAAACAGAGGATAGAATTATAGCCATGTGAGTAGTCATTTCAAGGAAGTGTCAGGATTCTGCCCTGCCGCCCCCAGCAAGGAACTCGGGGCAGTATCAGAGCAGGTGGCTTTTGGTCTTTAGTTAGAGGTGTCACATAGAGGGATTTTGCTGTGTGGGAGAAGGGAAGGATAGGATGGATGACCTCTGAAGTTTCTTCCTATTCTGAGAATGTGTGAGTCAGCTGCTCTATAAAAGATGTGTGAACAAAGGCATTGCTCCTCTATCTTAGAGCACAACACAGAGGTTACTTTCTAATGGTTATGTCTTCCAGCATTTACTCTCAGATTCCTGGGCAGTGGGATGGTTTCAGGTATGGACTTGGGCATCAAGTGTGTCTTCAGCGAGGCATGATCTTCTAGAACATATTAGAGCTATGCTTTTTCAGAAAATAGCTGGGTTTCACAGAGAATTCAGCAATAGCAATTTATTCTTTCCAACGCCAGAAGGCACAAGCGCATGGCTCTCAGCATTGAACAAAGACCCAATTGCTACCAATCTTCCTGCTAGAAACCAGGTGGGAGAGAGAAGAGATGGAGCCATGGGTGAAAATGTGTCCTTGTCTTTTTTGGTACCAGTGTCAGTAGGTGAGTATTGACTTCTTTAACTGCAGGGCTGGGTGTAAGATGACAGTCCTAGCTTAGTGACCTGGTGATAGTCCATGGAAGTGAACCACATCACCCTCATTTAGAAAACGGGACATGAAACCCATCTGTCTGGGATAGTCTCAGAATGACATAGGAGGGTGTTGATGAAATGACTGGAAAAGAACAAGGTCCCTAGTGTGCACTATGTTCATAAATGGTAGCTATTATTGCATTAATGACACCACACAAGCTGGCAGGCTATTGGAGCATTTCTTCCTGCATTGATTACAGTGAATGATATTACTCATGCCGCAGGGTTTTCTTGAGAGTTCATTGCACTGAGGCATGTGTAAGTTCTGAGTATACTGACACCTTCTTAGTAAATGTCCTGATACAGTGGTGAAAATTTAATTGAATGTACAGCAACCTATACGAGAGGAAAGTTTCAGTTCTAGCAATCGGATGTTCTTTTAATTAAAGTCTGAGATTGAAGATTGACAGATTATATATTTTTTTTCACGTAGCATTTTCTTTTACCAATTTATATCAGGCAGGACTTGATTGAAAAATACCTCTTTCTGTCTGGTTTATAAAATACCAAAGTGGCTAAAAAGGCAGTGATCTTTCAAAACATTTCATATCACATTAGAAAATTATTTTTTTCATTGTGAAGTGTTTGAGGCCTCGTGTGCTTAGTGATTGTTGAAGTGATAAGCGGTAGTGTTGCAGCAAGTTCACTAAGTCTACCTTACCCTACTCCTAAGAGTTTCTGGACCTACTATGTGCATATTACCCATTGCCCTGGGTAATTCACCAGGTAACTTTCAATTATGTTTGATGGTGTGTGTGTGTCCTACAGATTGAGTCCCATACACTTACTCCTCTCACATAACACGTGGCTGATGCCTCATCTGGAAGGCCCCTTCTGACTGTTCCTCATCTATCTTCCAGATAACAAAAACAGCAACCAAAAATGGCTACCCCTTTGAGTTTCAAGGCTGAACACGTAGCTGGGCATCAGTGCTTCACACCTGTAGTCCTAGTTATTCAGGAAGCTGAGATCTAAGAGCAGGGTTCACAGCAGAAAAGTGTGCAAGAGTCTTATCTCCAACAAACTACCCAGAAGCTGGAAGTGGAGCTATGGCTCAAGTGGAAGAGCCACCAGCTTTGAAAGGTGGGAAAGACAAGCAAGATCGAGAGGCCATGGGTTCAAGTCCCTGTTCCCAAACACACACACACACACACACACACACACGTGTGCACATACACTTGGAGGCCTATTCTGAATATAGACAAGCATGTCTGATTCAAGAGCATGTTGGTAAATGCTAGTGATGGGCATTCTAAGATGGGGTCAAGAGATGATGACGGGATGCAGCCTGGGTAGACTGTCCTTCCACAATGCTTGCTGCTCTCACTCTTGGAAGGTGGCACACTCTTCTGCAGAAGTAAAATTTGCCTTGCCAAGTAACTTCAGCATCTTGGGTCTCACAGTGACACTCCTGAAATTCAGTTGTAGCATTTCACCTCAGCAGGGTAGACACAGGGGGGAGCTGGCTGGGAGGGAACAGAAGAGTGGAGGATCTCCCAGCGTGCTGGGGAAATTCCACATGTGGGACCTGATTCCAGCAGCACCGTCCTGGCTCTGCACATCGTTAAGCATGTGTCAGAATCAGTTTGTCATCTTTGATTACATCGAGAGCCCTGGTCCCATCAGCTCAGACTTCATAAAGGGCTGTTCTGCCACTATGGCTGCTTGCCCAAGACTTTAATAGTGAAAATAAGTAGATTTTAGGCAGCATTCTACAGTGTGCTTAACAGTTCCACTCCCTTATCTTATTTCTATGAACAATATTAGAAGAAATCTATAGCTACCTATTTATGCATCCTCTCTATTAAAAAAATCCATTAAGCACCTATAGCATTGAAGATGCAATAGTGGACAAGATCTAAGAGTTTAACTCCCTATTCATTTCCTTATTAATGACTAGGAAGGTAGAATGTGATCTCATAATAAGGAAGCTCATGCAGTCTGAGAAAGGGACATTTACTTGCAGGATTAAAGAATGAAGAAAATGAAGAATTAGCACAGAAGCCAATACAGGCTCAGGGAAAAAGTCTTAGATCAAGGCAGGGAAGCAAGGTGGGAGGTGGGGGGTCTTGAAACTGTCAGTGAATTAAAGCAAGGTCAGCCTGGCTGGAGATCAGTCAGGACATAAAAATTACATGACATACGGTGCAGAGCAAAGTGGTGGTGCGATTACACAAATCACACTGAGGATTTGGGTCCTCATCCTAAGAGAATTAAGGATTCTAAGCAGGGGGAGTGATGTGACCACATATGCATTTGAAAAGCTTTTGGGGGGGAAGGGAAATATATGAGACAACGTTTGGAAGGAGAATAGCAAAATTTGTTACGAGGTAGGTGGTTAGAGAGAGGATAAGCCCCTAGGTTTTAGATATGAACATCTGATTGATCAGAATATTATATACTTAGATTTAGGACAGTGGGGAGGGGGAGTGGGAAATAGTGGTATGCAAGGACTGAATGAATGGATTCAATCTCAGCTATACTGGGAGATTGTGACCTTGAGCTGCTGATCAGGCACAGGGGAGTGAACCCCAGAAGAAAAACATGGGCTAGAATGATCAGCTTTGAAGATGAAAAGTAAAGCTATGAATGTGAATGTTTTCATGGTCACTTGGGTGCAAAAAGGGGAAATGAGAATAGAAAGGACCTGGGACAATGCTCTAAGCAATTACAATGAAAAGGTCTGAGAAGGAGGGTCTGAGAAATGTGGTGATGGACAGGGATGGGTGGGGAGGGAGGTAGCACTAAAGTAAATAAACCAAGAAAGTGATATTTTTTTTCCAGATACAGGAAGTAGTCAATAATTTCAAATGAGTTAAGCAGTAAGGTCGGGAATGGAAAGGATCTAGGCAACTGGAGTGAGATGGATAAGTTTAGTGGTCAACTTCATTGGGCCAAATGATACCTAGGGGACTGGTAAAATGTACTTCAAAAACATTTCCAGATACAATGAGACCATGAGTACTCTAAGGAACTAGCCAATGGTTTAGCCCATTGATGTGTTTGATATCTGAATAGATTTTTGGGATGTGGTCAAACTGGAAAGCTGGGACCTAGTTAGAGGAAGTGGGTTCCTAGGAGCATGAAAAAAAATATCTTGTCTCTCTTCATCCTTTTTCTCTTCCTTTTCCTCCTTCTTCTTCCTCTTCCTTCTATTCTTCCCCCTGATCCTCCTCCTTCTTCTTTCTCTTCCTCCTCCTCTTCTTCCTCCACCTTCTGTCTTCTCCATCCCCCTCTTCCTCCTCTTTCCTCCTCCTCCTCCTCCTTCACTCTGTCTCTCTCTCCCTCTCTCTCCTTCATGGCTGCCATGAGGTGAGCAGCCTCCTCCTCTACCACACAGGCTCCTGCCATCATCATACATCCATTCTTACCTCCTACCCAAAGCAATGGCTCCAGTTGATCTTGAACTGAGCCTTCTGAAAGTGTGAGCCCAAATTAATCTTTCTTCTTTTAAATCATTTTTCCCAGGCATTTGTCACAGCAAAGAACACACATGTCCTCAGAACAGAACGTGCTGGTAGGTTATAGTAGGCAGGGACCACATAGGAGGGATGGGCAGTGACCAAAAAATGAAGAAGAAAAGTGAGAAAATTCACAGAGACTCTCTTTGAGTCATGTTGGCTAGGAAAGAGGAAAGGGCTGTGGGATTCAGGTTAGTTTTTGTTTTTTAAGTCTCCTTTCTGTATGACTTATGTTTCTCTGGCTTTCTACATCTAGGAACAGGGGAAAGTAGGTTATAAAGCAAATTGATTTTTTTCTTTTCTCCCAACTTTGGGCTTCAGTGAATTGACTCTAAAGGAATTTGTTTTCAGTGATGACCCACGGCCAGATTCAGAAATTCATGTCGTAAGAGCCACAGCTGTTGAGAACCTACTATGTGTCAGGAAGCTGGCTGAATACTCCAGTTTTCAGTCTCTTTAACCCCTCACACATCACTAGGAAGGAAGGGTCAGGCTCCATGAACCACCTGAAGAGATGAAGGTGCAGGAACAACATGGAACTTTTCCGTGGCCAGAAGGAGAACAAAGGATGACTGAATTCCATTCAGGGACTCCCGTACTTCAGCTGGATTCCTGTGCACAGCAGAGATCTGAAGTGCCATATTGAATTCAAGAAGCTGGGCTAGGGGTGTGGTTCAAGTGGCAGAGCACCTTCCTAGCAAGCATGAGGCCAGAGTTTGAACCCCAATATTGCCACAAGAACCAGGAAAAAAATGTTAACCTAATCTATACCCTATAATGAGCTATCTTGAAGACTGGGATGGGATTTTCTTCTTTTAAAAATAATATTTTAAGATTTCTCAGGTAGCTACTGGGAAGCTCTCTTTTCATATTTTTAAAATTTAATTTTGTTGGGGCTGTGGATATAGCCTAGTGGGCAAGAGTGCCTGCCTCGGATACACGAGGCCCTAGGTTCGATTCCCCAGCACCACATATACAGAAAACAGCCAGAAGCGGCGCTGGGGCTCAAGTGGCAGAGTGCTAGCCTTGAGCGGGAAGAAGCCAGGGACAGTGCTCAGGCCCTGAGTCCAAGGCCCAGGACTGGCCAAAAAAAAAAAAAAAAAAAAAAAAAAAAAAAAAAAATTTAATTTTGTTGTAAAGGTGATATACAGAGGGATTACGGTTACATAAGTAAGGTAATGAGTGCATTACTTGTCAAATATTGTACATTGTTACCCGTCCCTCATTTTTTCTCCCACTATCCCTCCACTTTTCATATTTCTTTTTTTTAAGTTATTATTATAAAACTGATGTACAGAGAGGTTACAGTTTCATACGTTAGACATTTGATACATTTCTTGTACTGTTTGTTACCTTGTCCCTCACTCTTTTCATATTTCTTAAGTGCTCCTCTATCTGCTTCTTTCCAACACTTACACTTTTCGTTTTGTGCTGACACAGGTAAATCTACCCAACTAGTGCCCCTTAAAAAATTAGATTTGTACCCATTATCCAAGCTGAGGTATCAAAATGCAAGAGGAGGAAAAAGACCAATGTGCTACATATAGCACAAGAGAGTGATTGTAGTTCACAATTTTTGTATGCTTTGTAAAAGAACTAGAAGGTTCCCAACACAAAGAAATTATTGTGTGTGTGTGTGTGTGTGTGTGTGTGTGTGTGTGTGTTATTAGTGATTGAATGCAAGGCTGCTTGCTCATCAGACAAGAGCTCTCTACCTTCAAGATTTGTTTTTCTGGTTTTATTTGTTTTTTTTATTAATTGAACATAAATTTTTTTACAAGGTGTTGTGCAAAAAGGGTGCAGTTACATAGTAGGGCAGTGTGTACATTTCTTGTGATATCTTACGAGCTGTTTTTCTATCCCTTGTCTAGGTCAGGTAGACATATATGCAATATACAATGTATCAAGAACATATACAGTATTCACAGACTTGGTCTCTACTGTCTCTCCGTCTCCCTTTGTTAACAGTCATATATCAGGGAGATCATGCCCCTTTGTTTTCTGTGTTCTAGGCTTGTCTCGCTCAACATTATTTGTTCGAGTTCTGACCATTTCCCTGCGAATAACAATATTTCACCATTCCTAATCGCTATGTAGTATTCCATTGTGTATAAGTATCATATTTTTTGGATCCATTCGTCTGTGGAGGGGCATCTGGGTTGTTTCCATATTCTGGCTATTGTGAATTGTGCCACAATAAACATGGAAGTACAAATGTCTTTTTGATATCTTGGGTTTTGCTGTTTAGGATAGATGCCTAGGAGTGGTATAGCTGGGTCATAGGGTAGGTCTATATTGAGCTTCTTGAGAAACCTCCCTACTGTTCTCCAAAGTGATTGTACTAATTTGCACTCCCACCAACAATGGAGAAGGGTTCCTCTTTCCCCACAGCCCCTCCAGCATTTGTTGTTTCCTGAGTTCAGAGTATAGGCCATTCTAACTGGGGTGAGGTGGTATCTCAGGGTTGTTTTTATTTGCATTTCCTTTACTAGCAGGGATGTTGAGCATTTCCTCATATGTTTCTTTGCCATTTTTATATCTTCTCTTGTGAAGTCTCTCTTTAGCTCTTTTGCCCATTTCCTAATAGGTTTATTGGGCTTGGAGGGGCTTAGTTTTTTGAGTTCTCTCTAGATGACCGATATCAGGCCTTTGTCTGTTGCTGTGCTGGTAAATATCCTTTCCCATATCGTTGGCTGTCTTTCTATTTTGGTGGCTATGACCTTAGCTGTGCAGAAACTTTTTAATTTGTAGTAGTCCCATTTGTTGAGTCTTTCCCCTATTTGTTGTGCCCCTGGGACTCTATTCAGGAAGTTCCTTCCTGTGCTTATAAGTTCTAACGTCTTTCCTACTCTGTCCTTCAGTAGTTTCAAGGATTCAGGTGTGATGTTGAGGTCCTTGATCCATTTTGAGTTGATCTTGGTGCCTGGTGATAGGCTTGGGTCTACTTTGAGTTTTCTGCATATGGCTGCCCAGTTCTCCCAGCACCAGTAGTTGAAGAGGCTATGTTTATTCCATTGTATGTCGTTAGCTCCTTTGTCGAATATCATTTGGCTGTAAGAGTGCGGTTTTATTTCTGGGTCTTCAATTCTAATCCATTGGTCTTCAGGTCTGTTTTTATACCAATACCATGCTGTTTTTGTTATGATGGCCTTGTAGTGGAGCTTGAAGTCTGGTATTGTGATACCTCCTGTACTATTTTTTTTTTTTTTTTTTGCCTAGAATTGCTTTGGCTATTCTAGGTTTTTTGCTGTTCCATATGAATTTGTGGATTGGTTTCTCTATTTCAGTGATTTTGGGATTTTGGGATTTTGATAGGTATTGCATTGAATTTGTATAACAATTTGGGCAATATGGCCATTTAGACTATATTGATTCTGCCTACCCATGAGCATGGGAGGTCTTTCCATCTCTTTGTGTCTTCTTTGATTACCTTTATTAGATTTTTGTAGTTTTCATTGAATAGGTCCGTCACGTCCTTGGTTAAGTTGATCCCTAGGTACTTTATTCTTTTTTTGGCTACTGTAAATGGAATTGTTTCCATAATTTCCTTTTCTGTTTGTCTATTGCTGGTGTACAGAAAAGCTGCTGACTTTTGTGGGTTGATTTTGTATCCTGCTACTGTGCCAAATTGGTTTATTAGGTGTAGGAGTTTGGGTACTGAGTTTTTTGGGTCCTTCAGATATAAGATCATGTCGTCTGTGAATAGGGATAACTTGATTTCTTCCTTGCCGATGTGGATCCCTTTGATGTCCTCCTCTTGCCTTATTGCTATGGCTAGGGATTCCAGCACTATGTTGAACAGAAGTGGGGAGAGTGGGCATCCTTGTCTTGTTCCTGAGTTTAGGGGAAATGATTTAAGTTTCTCTCCATTTAATATGATGTTAGCAGTTGGTCTGTTGTATATGGCTTTTATTGTTTTGAGGAATGTTCCATCTATTCCTGTTCTCTCCAAAGCTTTTAATAGGTATGGATGTTGTATTTTGTCAAAGGCTTTTTGGGCATGGACTGAGATAACAATGTAATTCTTAATTTTAGATCTGTTTATGTGGTGAATTACGTTGATTGATTTACGGATGTTGAACCATCCTTGTGACTGAGGGATGAAGCCTACTTGGTCATGATATATGATTTTCTTGATCAGTTTCTGGATCCTGTTAGCTAATATTTTATTGAGGAGCTTTGCGTCTGTGTTCATTAGTGATATTGGTCTGTAGTTCTCTTTTTTTGTTGGATCTTTGCCTGGTTTGGGGATGAGTATGATATTAGCTTCGTAGAATGAGTTTGGGATTTCTCCCTCTGTTTCTATTTCGCGGAAGAGTTTGAGGAGTATTGGAATTAGCTCCTCACTAAAGGTTTTGTAGAATTCGTTGGTGAATCCATCTGGGCCTGGGCTTTGCTTAGTAGGGAGGTTCTTGATTACCTCCTGTATCTCACCATAAGTTATTGGTTTATTTAGTTGATTTATTTCTTCTTTGTTCAGTTTGGGCAGTTTGTACTTCTCTAAGAATTGATCCATTTCTGTAAAATTATTGTTTTTTGCTGAGTAGAGGTTTTGGAAATAGCTCCTTATGATTGTTTGAATATCGTGTGTACTTGTAATTTTTCCGGTGGAGTCCCTGATTTTACGTATATGAGTCTCTTCTCTTCTTTTTTTTGTAAGTCTTGCAAGAGGTCTGTCAATTTTGTTTATTTTCTCAAAGAACCAGCGTTTAGTCTTGTGTATTTGTTGAATGGTCTTTCTATTTTCAATCAGATTTATCTCTTCTTTAATCTTTGTGATTTCTCCCCTCCTAGTCGTTTTAGATTCTGTCATTTCTTGTTTCTCCAGTTGTTTTAGTTTCATCGTGAGGGTATTCACCTGCTCTGCTTCCATTCTTTTAATGTGGGTGCTGAGTGCAATGATCTTGCCCCTCAGTACTGCCTTAGCTGTGTCCCATAGGTTTCTTTGTGATGTGTTTTCTTTGTCATTGTGGCTTATGAATTCGTTGATTTCATCTGTAATTTGGTCTGTGGCCCAAGTGTTGGATAGCAGCGTGGGGTTTAGCCTCCACGAGTGTGTATAGCCTCTGTGGTATCCTTTGTTGTTGAGGGTTACCTTTAATCCACTGTGATCAGATATAATACATGGGATGACGTCAATACTTTTGTATTTGCTGAGGTTCTTTGTGTGGGCTATGACATGGTCTATTTGGGAATATGATCCATGGGCTGCTGAAAAGAAGATGTATTGGGTCTCTGTAGGGTGGAAGGTTCTATATAGGTCTGTTAGATCCATTTGGGAAATGGTGTTATTTAGGTCCTCAGCTCCCTTACTAATCCTCTGGGTGTTGGATCTGTCTCTTGGAGAGAGAGGAGTATTAAAGTAACCCACTATGACTGTGTTTGCGTCTATCTTGCTCTGTAATTCTGTGAGAATTTGCTTGACATATGTAGGGCCTCTTTTGTTCGGTGAGTATACATTTATCACCGTGATTTCTTAATTCTGGATTTTTCCTTGTATTAATATGTAGTGTCCTTCTTTGTCTTTTTGAGTTGACTTTAATGAGAAGTCCAGCTTGTCTGAGATCAGAATGGCTACACCTGCCATTTTGGTGGGTGCATTTGCTTGGTAGATCTTGCTCCAATCCTTTCATTCGAAGCCTGTTTTTGTCCCTTGCTGTAAGATGAGTCTCTTGTAGGCAGCAGATGTCAACTTTTTGTTTGCGAATCCATTCTGCCAGTCTGCTCCTCTTTATCGGGGAGTTTAAACCATTTATATTTAAAGAGATCAAGGATAAGGGTATTTTTTCTCCTTCCATTTTCTTGTTGGGCTGTTTTTTCCTCTTTTTTTTTTTTTCTTGTCTTTAGTGAGCTCGTCTTTCTGCTGGACTTTGGCTATTTAAGTTTCTTTCTGATTCTGTCTGTGTGTCTTTTACGATCTCTGTTGGGTGGGGTTCCCCTCTTAATATTCGCTGTAGGGCTGGTTTTTTATTCACATACTCCTTTAGCTCCTCTTTGGTGTGGAAAGATCTGGTTTTCCCCTTGAATGTGATCTCCAATTTTGCTGGATATTTGATCCGAGGTTGTAAATTGTTATTCTGAAGTACTTGGATGGTGTTCTTCCACTCACTTCGAGCTTGGTAAGTTTGTGTGGATAAGTCAGACGTTATTCGAATCCTCTTCCCATTGAAGAAAGTTTCCTTCTTTGCTTTGGCTGAATTCAGAATTTGCTCTTTAATCTTGAGGTCTGTAGTCTTGAATATTATGTGCCTTGGGGTGGCTTTCCTGGGGTCTGGCCTGCCAGGTGTCCTATAGGCTTAGGTTACCTGGATGGGGTCCCCTCTGAGGTTGGGGAAGTTTTCTGCAATAACTTTATTGAGAACATGATTAAGCCCTCTGTTCAGGTATTCGGCTCCTTCTTCTATTCCAATTATGTGCAGATTATATCTCTTGTCTTTGTCCATTAGTTCCTGGATTAGTCTTCCCTGAAGCTTCACCTTTTCTTGGAGTGTGGTCATTTGCTGGTTGTTGTCAGCTACTTCATCATCCAGGAGAGAGACTCTGGATTCTATATGGTCCACTCTTTGTGTTATGGTTTCATTTGCGGAATTTATGGATGTCAGAGAGCTATTCATGGTTGTCATATGAGCTCTGATCGTGGAAATTTCTTCCTTTAAAGAGTTGTATTTTAAATCTATTTTTTCCTGCATTTCAATTCTCAGGATGTGGAGATTTTCTTTAAAGCAGGCTTGCATTGTATCCATTTTTGCTTCTATGTCTTTAAAGAAGGCTTGCATTGTATCCATTTTTGCTTCCATTTCTTTCTTGGCTTCCTGGGTGTCCTTCCAGATTTCCGCTCTAAACTCCTGGAATTGTTTTCTGATTTCATTTCTGACGCTTTCAATCATTCCTGTTAACATGGCCTCATTTGCTTTTTTAGTCTCCATCTCCTCTTCAGTCGTGCTGCTTTTTGGAGCTGGCGAGTTGGCTTGCCCTTTGTTGAACTGAGTTATGTTTCTTTGTGATTTGTGCATCTGGAGATCTGTGTAGGTCTTCCCTCCCTTCTGTGTAGGCGTGTCTACGGCATCAGGTGCTGTTGCTGTGGCCCCACCCACCAGTGCAGGGTACGCCTACCAGAGCGGGCACTGTCGCCGGGGACCCCGCCCTCCTGTGCGCTGTGCGTCCACTACAACAGGCACTTTAGCGGGATATGCCTCCCAGAGCGAGCCCCGGGTTGTTGGGTTGTGCTTGAGCCCTCCCGCGAGTCCCTTGTGGGGGCGGTATGTGTGGGGCCCAGTGGGATCGACTGTCCGGGTGTGGCTTGGCACCCTCAGACCTCGCCTCCGCTGCGAGGGGGGGACATGATCAGGCTCAGTTGACCCTGCTGTGCTGGTATTGCCCACCAGCGCCTGTGATTTTAGTTGTAGGAGTCTGCGAGGACCAGGCGCCTCGGGTGGGGCTTGCCCTGCCCGCCGTCCCCCGGCCCCTGTTGGGAAGGGGGCAGGGCCGGTTCTGCCAGTTCAGGAACCTGTGGGGCCTTGGGGCTGCTCCGCCCTTCCCCTGCTAAACTGACTTCCCAGCGCCTGATGGGAGCTCCCCGCCTGATTTGGGGGTTCTTTGTTCCCTCGGGGTGGGGAGGGGGAGGGAGGGAGATCTAGCTTCTTTGTCGGGCTTGGGTCTCTGATAGCTGGTCTCCCGTTGGGGGAGGGGATAATGGGGGACTCACAGTTGCTGCTTTGTGTGTGTGTCCCGCGCAGCTGTTGGCCCTTCAGGGGTTGGCGAAGTGTCGTGGTGGCTTCCCCGGTTCCCACTTTCTGCCGCGCTGGGTTCCCTTGTCCGAACCCGGTGTGGACCCGAACTTCTTGGTCCGCACCCTGCCTTGTGTCCGTGGGGTCTCCCGCTATATAAATTCTGCGCTCCTGGCAGCCTGTCTGCCGATCGCCGGGTTCCCCTTTCCCAGCCTGGCCCTGTTTGGGCCAGGGTCGGCTGGTGGGGGGAGGGTACCCCGGAGATTCTCCGGCTCCGTGTAGGTTTTCGGTTCTTCTTTTTTGCTCCTTTTTGTTTTCCTGCGTTTCTCCACTGCTTCTGGCTGCTGGTTTTGCTGGGTTCTTGATGGGGTGTTGGGTGTTGGGGTTCCCAGCTCACTATTCAGTTGGAGCAAGTCGGGGTGCCTCCCTATTCTGTCGGCGCCATCTTTCTCCTTCTGGTTTTGTTTTGATAAGGTCTTTCTGACTTTGCCTGAGTAGGCTTGGATCCTAAGATCCTCCTGCCTCTGCCGTCTGATTAGCTGGGGTTACAGGGGTGTGTCACCTTATTTGCCCAGGAAATTGGAACTATTAATTACTCTGATTTCATTATTACATTGGACACATGTATTGAGTTATCACATGGTACCCTATAAACGTGCTAAATAAAGAAACATTAACCCCCACATATACAGAAAGAGATAGATACACAGTGAAGGAGAGAGAGAGAGCATAAATTATAAAACAAGGATTCTTTTCTGGTTCCCTGTTGTGCTCTCATCCAACAGTGCAGTAGTTGGAAGACATTTGTCCCCAGTAAGTATTTGCTGGGTAAATGTGAGTGGAACTCTCTCACCAGGTCCATAAAGACATGGTTGTGGCGTTGCCTTCATCCTCCATCCTCTGAGAACAGGGATCATCAGGACATGAGCTCCAGAAGAAGCAAAGCCATCACAAGGATGGAGAGAAGAAGGGATGGCCCCACCCCTCCATTCTGAGATGTGTCCTGGTGAATGAAAAGAGGCTGAATGTCTAGGCAGGACTCTCCAACCCCTGCTGTAAATTCCTGGCTGACGCAAACTGCCTTGTGCATCAAAAGGACCGGAAAAGGGAGATCATCAGAGCTTTCTGCTGTGCCTTGTAAGCTGGAGGACCCGTGGTGTGGCTGGCAGGCTGCACACAGATGGGAAATCAGGCTTGCTTGAGTCATTTGAGGGGAGCACCATAAGCATGTACCCAAATTCTCTCCTTAGTGAAAGGGATCTGCTTTGTTCCCATTGTTGTACGGGAACTCAGTCTGGAGACACAGAGAAGCCACATTTTGAGAGGTTGAATTGGGAGTCTTTATTGGAAAGCTGGTGACTGCAGGTGGACTCCTGTCACAAAGACCTGCGGCCCCTCAAATACACCTAACACTGTCAGAAAACTGAGCCATGAGAGGAGGAGAGGAAAGAAAGAGCAGAAAAACAATACCAACAAACCAGATCAGTCCCAATGAAGAGCTAAAGTGGGATGCCATGAAGGCTGTAGAAGAGATAGGAGACAGGAGACACAGGAACATGAGGCATGGCATCATGGCGCCTGAGCTGGTTCTGGCCTAAATAGGGTCAGGCCCGGGGGCAGGGTCACAGGGAACTTGAGAGTTCATGTCCCAAGATTGGCAGGTTCAGTAACCTATTGTCCAAGTTCCTGCCCCTGTCCCTAGGGATTCAGGCATGCCCATCACTTTAGGAGGTGGGATTTCCCTGCCTCCACCATGAAAACAAGATGGCACCACTTAAACCCAATTCCCTATCTACCACACCGCCCACATAGGGCCGGTTAGACCCAGCACTCCCACTTCACCATAACTCAAGGAGCTCCAGGGGACCCTCCTGAAATCCTCCAGCCCATCCTACATCTCAGAATCTTAATCTAAATATGGAAGTCCACTGCTGCTGCCCCCCTCCACCATGTGACAGGCACCTGAAGTCCTCCAAGAAAATGCATCAGAGGATTTGCCCAAACAACAAGCTCCCAGAACCAGATCAGCACCCCAAACTCACTAAGTTCTTCAAACCCTCCAGCTACCTTTGCCCCCACCTCCACCATGACCCCTGCTCCCCATGACACCTCCTGTCTCCAGACCCCTCTCAGGTCACCACTTTCTGTTAAAGTTGATAGGGTCTGCTGAGTTTGCTTTCTGCTCTGTCTTTATTTTAATACCCTTATGACTCCATTTCCTCACACTAAGGCTAGAATTCTCCATTCTAGAATTCTCCCTTGCTCTCTTCCTGCTCTCTCTGCTTCCTCTGCCTCTGTGGGTGGCCAGGCTCACAGTTAATGGAATCTCACGACCTCCTCCTCTCTCTTCTACCCCAGATGCTGCAGCTCAGCAACTTCTTTTCTTTCTGAAGCCTTTAGTGCAACCCTCCACCCGTGTCTGTCTGCACCCAGGATTTAGCCATCCTTCCTTTCAGCAGGCATGCTCTTTCTAGAGCCCAATGCCATCATATCTGTCTCCTCATAAAACACATAAGCAGCTCTCTGTTGCTCTCAGATGAAAGACAAACTCTCCAGACAGCTGTAAAGTCCCTTCATAGTCGATTCCCCCCAAATCCTCTCACTTCTTCTGCATTTCTCTCAAGGATAGTAACTTTTGTTTTACCTTAGCCATGAAATATTTAGTGCCTCCAAACTGTGCACCCTGTGATTTGTTTTTATTTTTGGTGCTGGTTCTGAGACTTGAACTCAGGGCAGGTACTGTCCCTGAGTGTTTTTTGTGTTTTGTTTTTTTTCTTTTTTTTTCGGCCAGTCGTGGGGCTTGGACTCAGGGCCTGAGCACTGTCCCTGGCTTCCTTTTGCTCAAGGTTAGCACTCTGCCACTTGAGCCACAGTGCCGCTTCTGGCCATTTTCTGTATATGTGGTGCTGGGGAATCGAACCCAGGGCCTCATGTATATGAGGCAGGCACTCTTGCCACTAGGCCATATCCCCAGCCCCTGTGTTTTGTTTTTTTTTAACTCAAGGTTAGCACTCTACCACTTTGAGCTACCGCTTGAGTGTTTAATTGGAAATAAGAGTTTCATGGGGGCTTTTTTTTTTCAAATTTTTATTATCAAACTGATGTACAGAGAGGTTACAGTTTCATACATTAGGCATTGGATACATTACTTGTACTTTTTTTTTTTTTTTGCCCCTGCTAGCTTTGAATCATGATCCTCAGATCTCAGCCTCCTGAGTAGCTAGGATGACAGTTATAAAGTAGACATAAAAGCAATAAATTCCTTATGTGTTCTTTTTAATGCTTGTGTTAAGGGTAAAAGGCTTTGCAAAGCTGTCTCTAGGTATACTAGCAAGTGTATAAAAGGAATCCAGATTAAAAAAAATAATATTAAAATCACGTCGAGTGTTTGGTTATCTACGGTCTCCTGAGATGCAATGTTTGGAGTGAGAGAGGTGCACATCCTTGCTAAACAAATACAAAAAGCATTCCAAAGAGAGGCAAAGATGGGGAGATACCTTCTCACTTCCTTGTGTGTATTTATGGGCTGAGATTTTTTTTTCCATACAGCCCTGTGTCCCCTGAGACACTGGGGCCAAAAGGGCACTTGGCATTTTCCTGGTCAGTCATTTTTGAGGCCCTGGGCTATGACCTTTCCCATGTGGGCCACTGGTGAATATGCCCATTAGAACTGAGCCAAGTGATATCTCATTCCTCCAATGCCAAGCTCTAGTAAGAGCCAACAGCAGCTACCACGGGATAACCCAATGCAAAGCTCTCCCATGTTGCTTTGGTAGCTTTGGCATTCCTTCTCAGAACTGAAAAAGAGAAAAAGAAATGATGCAGAGGCCAGCCCATTGTATGGGTGTGGTGGCCTTGAAACGTAGATAGCCACTCACTGTGGGACTGTTTGTTATGAGGAATGTGCAGGTCAGGGAGAAGTGAGACATAAAAATCATTATTTCATGCAGCAAGACATTGCCAGAGGGATAGAATTACTTACTATATTAATTCTGTCCTTTGGCCCCCTGGCTCATCTCGCTGCATAATGAGTTGGTCACAGAATATATTGTTGCCAGCATTTTAGGACATTTTTAGTAGAAAATTTTTTGCAAGAAGTCAAAAAATTAGACTTTCCCTTTTCTTTCTTTTCCTTCCCTTCCCCCCCTTCACCCTCCCCTTCCCTCCTTTCCCCTCTCCTCTCCTCTCCTCTCCTCTCCTCTCCTCTCCTCTCTTCCCTTCCCTCTCCTCATGGTTTCCTTGTGATTTCTTCCTCTTTCCTCCTGGTTCTTTGGCACACAAGCACTACCCCTCTTCCAATCCCCATTTCCTTCAATCAATGATCATTTCTCTAACTACTCAGGCCACCACTGTCTCCCGCCCTCCCCGCTCCCCAATCTTCCTCCAAGATCCACACCACCCTTCATTCCTCTCTTCTTGCCTTTCCATCTTACAAGCATCTATTTTCTTACTTCCCCCTCCAGGGTCTGCCAGTGGAAATTCCACACCAGTCTAAAACACAGTACCTGAGAGAAAAGAAGTTCTAAGGGCTATCATTTAGAATCGTCATATAGAACCCTCCTGTGGCTGCCCATGAGACCCAACACATAAGCGCCATTGTGCAGAACTACCATATAGAAAGCCAAGACTTTGAGTAAGAAGGATTGGAATGGGGTGAGGGTGGGAGTATAGCCTCTCCTGATTCTTGTATTTCTACATTCATGAATCACACTTAACAGCCAAGTCACACTTCCTGGCCAAGCATGATAGCGATTTGCACTTCCAAGAGCAATGAAACCACTTTCCTTGATGGATCCTTGGTGGGCCCTGGTAGAGAGCACAAAGCAGGATGGAGTTAAAGCCATGGAATGGCAGGGTGGATGCCAGCCTGCCTGCTGGCTCATCGCCTCATTTCCTCCTTCAAAAGATTTCACAGGCTAATTGTACCAGGTGCACAGAGTCGTCAGGTGGAAGAGAAATTTTCTTCATGGTCTGGGATGATCACAATTATCTGCCGGTGTTGTACAACTCCTTTCACATTAACAGCAACTCCCACGCCACATGTGCAACACCTGGTGTGCTCCACACCCCTCCCGGAGCATTCCCACCTCACTAAACCCTTGCAGCCTCAGAGTCCGCAGGACAGCGGAGCCAGCAGGTCCAGCTCTATGATGAGCAAGGCGGCTCGGAGGGCAGAGGGAACGTGTCCACATTTACAGAGCTGTGGAATATAAATAGGAGTCAAGACCTAAAGAATTTTGCTCCAAACATTTGCTGAGTGTTCATAAAAGTGGGATTGAGACACACCTACTGTATTATGGCTTGGAAGAATATGTAAATAAAATATTGATCCCTCAAATTTATAGGCGTAAACAGATTTGATCAAAATCCTAATCATTTGACATCTTACCAAAAATAATTCTGAAAGTAAAAAAATAGAAAAGTCTGAACAACTACAAAAATAGTAATGATCAGTGAAAATATATATTAGTATAGTGATGCATTGGTTTACTGATATAAAATTATATGCATGAAAATACATAGATATAACATTCACATAGCATGAAAATTACTTTAAGAACAGATAGTTTTTTTTAAAAAAAAGAATGGATAATTGATCAAGAAATTAAAGATAGCTAAGAAGAGTTCTAACTACACCAAAGTGTGTAAGATGTGAATCTCATCTCCTGTTAAGTAGGAAAAAATAAGTCAATAAATAATCTGAGGACTCCTCATTATATGCATGGAAACAACAACAGGAGGAACGTTTGAGAAATAAAGAAAAAGTTAAATGGCTGCTCAAACACACACACACAAAAATAAATGAGAGATGGCAAATTGAAGTATTGTGGTGATACAAGCAGAAGAAAGAAGGGAAGAAAGAAAGAGGGAAAGGAAGAAATGGAAGGTAGGAAGGAAGGAGAAAGTAAGGACAGGAGGAAGGGAGAAGGAAGATGAAAAGAAAAGAGGGAAGGAAGGAAAGAATAGGGAGGGACGGAAGGAGATGGGAGGAGGAAGGAGGGACAAAGGAAATAAATCAGGGAGCAAGTTGGAGAAAGAAAGGAATGGAGGAAGGAAGAACTAAAAAAGTAAAACCTTCACCCAGAGAAGAAAAACTTCATAACAAAATGAAGTGTTTTCATAGACTTGATTTGGGTGAAACATTCGTTGAATAAAATATGTATACACAAACATAACAAATAACACCGAAAGGCCAATTACACATTGTCAAAAAAAAAAAGGTATTTGCCAACTATGTAATAGAAACCAGATATTTAAGTTGGCTTCATGTTTGTCTATCATCTTTCTATTTATGTACCAGAAGTAGAATATGCAAAATGTACAGAGATCTCACAAATCAATACAGGGTGTATACCCTGGCAAGAACCTGGGAAATAAGAAAGCAGTGTTTGCTTTAGACTCTCCTTACAGAATCCAAATACTCAATAAATATCTGAGTGTGTTCAAACCATATGAATTAAGATTTCTTTAAAATCCTGATGCTGTGTGTTTCCCATCTAGCTTGGGAGGGAATAGAAGAATTATGGCTGAGTGGAGATGGGGGAAAGGATAAATTACATGTTCATCCAATACTGAAATGGGCAGGGCTAGGTCGCTAGGATTATTATTTTAATCTTTGAAGGCATTATAACTTTATGTATCAAATGCCTTCTAGCAGTTGACCCAGTAATAAATATATACATAATCCAACCCAATGATTCTCTTCTAAAAATGTATTTCAAATAAACCTTAGGATTCAAATATGTGCATGGGTGCAGATAGGTCTCTCTGGAAATGTAGGTGTGCATGCCAGCCCCAGTAGTGATCAGCTGCTGTAGCAAAGAGAAGGATGAGATGTCACTTTCATGATTTGATTTGTTTTTAATCCTTGTTGGTCTCTCTTTGTCTCTGTCTTTCAGTCTTTATCTCTGTCTCTCTCTGTGTATCTCTGCCTCCCTCCCTCCCTCCCTCCCTCCCTCCCTTCCTTCTTTCCTTCCTGGATCGAATCTTGGAGTCTTTATTAGAATGCTAGCAGTCTGCAGGCAGCCAATTGTTACAAAGGCCTTCAGCCTGCAAATACTCTTAACACTGTCAGGAAACAAGCCAGAGAGGAAGGAAAGAACAAAAACAATACCAACAAACCAATTCAACTCCAGTGGAAAGCTGAAGTGGGACGCCATGGTGACCGGAGATAAGCCCGGAGACAGGGCACAGGAGATTACAGAGACAGGTGGCATGGCATAATGGCACCTGAGCTCTGTCTTTTTCTCCCCAACTCTCTGTGTGTTGTCTGTGTGTCTCTATGTCTCTGCTTTCCTCTCTCTGCCTCTGTTGTCTCTTTCTGTTTCTCTGTCTCTCTCTGTCTCTCTGTCTCTGTCTCTCTCTGTCTCTCTGTCTCTGTCTCTCTGTCTCTGTCTCTGTCTCTCTCTGTCTCTGTCTCTGTCTCTCTCTCTCTCTCTCTCTCTCTCTCTCTCTGTCATTTGATGGCTTAATAAAGCTAGCATCCAGGCCTTGATCTGCCCTTTAGAGAAGGCCTCAAGAGAAGGATCCAAGGAGAGAGATCTTAGCTAACATTCTTGGAAGAACAGAGCAACTCACAACAAGGACTCACATCAGGAAGTAGATCTTGCCAGGTAAGCCTTGGGTCGAGACCACGCCCCCGCAAAAGCCTCCAAGCCAGAGGACCCCCCTCCAAGGCACATCCTGGTTCTTGATCACAGACACTGTGAGGTAGGAAATGCCACTGTGACACCACTAACTTCTAGGGAAATTTGTTACCCACTATTCTATAACCAATACATAATTTTATTTGTAATAATAATGCAAATTTGCAATCAGGAAAGTTTCATTAGGAAGAGACTAAGAAAAACA
Organism: Perognathus longimembris pacificus; assembly: GCF_023159225.1. NCBI lineage: Eukaryota > Metazoa > Chordata > Mammalia > Rodentia > Heteromyidae > Perognathus > Perognathus longimembris. The sequence goes on along the minus strand of NC_063183.1, from coordinate 4,841,607 downwards.
TGATGGATTCAGATAATGGAATACTGAGACTATATTAACATATTGATTTAAATATTCATTATTGCTGCAAGAAAAAAAATAATATTGTACATAGGAAGCTAAAAGGCAGGCTACCAAAGAGTATATGCAATGTGGAATTATTATTATTGGTTTTTGTTTTGTTGTTTTGTTGTTTTTTTGCCAGTCCTGGGGCTTAAACTTGTCCCTGAGCTTCTCTGTGCTCAAGGCTAGCATTCTTTCACTTGAGCCACAGTTCCACTTCTGGCTTTTTATGAATAGTTTATTGGAGAGAAGAGTCTCACAGACTTTCCTGCCCCAGCTTTGAACCATGATCTTCAGATCTCAGCCTCCTGGGTAACTAGGATTATAGGCATGAGCCACTGGTGCCCAGCTTTTAAAAAAAAATTGTTAACAAATTAAAAAAACAAAAACACCCCCATGTAAATGGAAACCTACTGAGAAAATATACAAAACATTTTCATTATTTCTTTGGGGAATACTGATAATAACCATGTTTGTGCCTCTGGAGATGGAAAGAATTTGAGACCACATTGCTCTCATTCATCCACTCGTCTGTTTTCCTTTAATAAGCCACTCTGGGTAAAGTCTTCCACAAACAAAGTCCCTGCTCTCATGAATCATAGGTTTAAGTAGGACAGGCAATTAATCAACCTGTAACATAAAACCAGGTAGCCAAGAAGTAGTAAGTAAAGGTGAGAGAAGAGGTGTGTTGGGAGGAATGGGCAAGAATGTTGATCAAGGGGCTGGGGATATAGCCTAGTGGCAAGAGTGCCTGCCTCGTATACACGAGGCCCTAGGTTCGATTCCCTAGCACCACATATACAGAAAACGGCCAGAAGCGGCGCTGTGGCTCAAGTGGCAGAGTGCTAGCCTTGAGCGGGAAGAAGCCAGGGACAGTGCTCAGGCCCTGAGTCCAAGGCCCGGGACTGGCCAAAAAAAAAAAAAAAAAAAAAAAAAAAAAAAAAAAAAATTAAAAGAATGTTGATCAAGGTGCATTGTATTCAAAAACTGTTTTGTTGAATGGCAACTCCTTTGCACAACTACATAAAGATAATAAATATGTATTCTATATCTTATATAGATATATATACCATGTGTGTGTATTATATACATGGCTCTTCACACACACATATGAAGCACTACGTCTATGAAACAGAATAAAGAGTATAAAACACAGAACAAGAATATTATTTTTTCACAAGGATGTTGGGCAGAGCTGAATTAGATGGGAATGACCCCCACTAAATATCTGGGGAAGATGATTAACCAGTATGGAGAGTGGCAGAGGCCCTGAGGCAGAATCATATCCTTAATGCCTAAATGTGTTTTGTTGTTGTAAGTGTATATAGATTTCACAGCCCCTCCCGCCTCCCCCCCCCCCCCCGCCTCAAGCCATAAAGACCAGGGATTGACTTTATTTCCTACTTGAGGACATGGAGAGAACATTTCTGAGACCCAGATTTTCTTAATCTTCCCTCTAATGGATCTGACCTCTACTTCTTCTCTACCCTGCTCAAGGTCATTTCAGGCCAGTGTGAACCCGTGTGTGGGAGCTGATCACTGGCGTCTGATTAGAGATTGAAGCTTGGCCAGGAGCACCATAGCTTCTTTTGTCCACTGAGGGTGCTGGGTGTTTGTTTTTTTTTTTTTTCTGCTTTAGATTCTGTGGGATGCAGCCATGTGCTGTGAGGGTCATCCCTCCCCGCCCCCTCCGCCCCCCTTCATAGACATCTTAAGAAAACAATCAGGCAAAAGTAAAGGCCAGTGATTTCTCTGGAAATTGTCCTGTGGAAGCCCCGAAGGATGGAGCCCTGTAGGTATGTACATGGGGAGAGAGGTGGGGAGGGAAAACCACATTGGCCTCATTTTTAAAGGTGAGAAAACAGAAGCCAGGAGATTCAATGCCCAGTCAGCCTCGCAGGTGGGAAGCAGCTGGGTTGTGAGGTTTGAATTTCTTCACCATTTAGTGCCAAGCTATCTGATTCCCTTCTTTTCTAGCCCTTGATGGCTCCTAATTTGAACCCATTTCAACCAAAATGGGCCCAAATTGTAATCCCAATGGGCCCAAGCTCTCAGGCCTGAGGTGGTCAGAGAGAACCCCAGCAGTGCATGCAGCAAAGTGCTCAGAGCTGGCAAAAAAGTGGGCCACACAGGAGGACTTTCCTCACCACCCTGATTATGTGTAAACCTCGAACATGTGAGTAAGTGCCTGAAAAGGAATCCATCCAATTGGTAGCCTGATCACCTGATTCTGGGAAGCTGGTCTGAAGCCAGACACTAGACTGGGGATGTTTTCACACACATCAGGGATGAGGAGGCATCCTTTTTTTTCAGTGTATTTTTGAAAAAAAAATTACCTTTATGTCATTGTACAGAGGGATTTCAATTCAGCATGCCAGTGTTGTGAGTACAATGCATCATGATCATCGTCACCCCTTCCATCTTTCTCCCCAATCTCTCCAAACCCCATCCATCCCCTCAAATTAAAGGGTTCCAACCACACATAGGAAGGTACATTTGCTATCCCTCCTCCTCTTTCCATTTGTCTAACCCCACCCCCTGGGCCCTGGGAAAAATGAGCAAAAGCCTCATTTTATCTTCCACATGGCATGTTTGACTGAAAGCTGAAGGAGCAGATGAAATGGGATGAGCCCAGGGTTTCTGAGCTCACTCAGATTGTCTCCTCTAGGTAGAACTCCTTGCCCCCTCACCCATGTCCTATCACACTTCACCTCTGTACACGCACATCCCTGGTAATGTTAGGTAATGATTGGGGCTCCTCCCAATCCATAAACACAGGACTTCATTCTCTGCCCCATCTGGGTTTGGGGTGGTTTATTGGAGATAAGACTCTCATGAACTTTTCTGCCAAGGCTGGCTTTGAGCCATGATCCTCAGATCTCAAGCCTCCCAAGGAGCTCGGATTACACACAGGCCTTGAGCCACTGGCGCCCAGCCAGTAACCATTTACTGAATAAAGTGATCATGGTGGCTGAGAATGCACAGGCTGCAGATATATTAGGAGTGGAAGGGAAAGACAGGGGCCAAAAAAAATAATTGTGTTGTGTTAGAGGTTAGTATTAAAAGAAGTTATTCTCTTCTACTTTCTAACCTCCCCATACTATTATTCTATTGATTTTTTATAATTTTTAATGGGAGAAAATGTTACCATAGAGAAATCGATTAAGTTTCTTAACCTCTGGGCTGTAGACCCTGCTGAGAAAGGGCCTAGTCAGGTGGTGAGGTGAGGGCCAAAGCACTGGGAATTTGATATTATAGCAACATCCGGGAATTTGTGTGTTCTCACTCCATTATTAAAAGCTAATGTCGAAAGCTGGGTGCGAGGGCTCATGTCTATCATCATAGCTACTCAGGAGGCTGAGATCTGATAATCATGTATCGCCTCATGCCAGGCTTCTGGAAATGTTAAGGAAAGGACTGAGATGAGAAACTGAGGCAGAGGGAGGTCAAGAACACTCGGCTAGTAAGTGGCATGGTCAGGCTATTGGCTAGAGTTGTACTTGAATTCAGTTGTAAGAAAATAGAGAAGCCACATTTTGAGAGATGGAATTGGGAGTCTTTATTGGACAGCTGGTGCTAGCAGGTGGACTCCTGTCTTAAAGACCTGTAGCCCTGAACTGAGCCTGAACCACATGTTTGGGGTGGCAACAAGCCTTAACAAAAGCAGACCGTATATGGAAATACTCAAGTGCAAGCAGAACTTTCCATTTAGGGAAGCAGCTTAGTGGGGGCTGACGGGTCATCTTAAACTTTCCATATAAGAGGGATATGTCTGAAATTTTCCATAGAGTGAGACACTTAGAGGTGAGTGAATCAAACCATTTTGGGAGAAACCAAAGGCCAGCGTTCTCTGTAGCAAAATCTCTCCCTAAGGCTAAACAGCATGGCATCTGTAATTCCAAGAATGGCCTCTCTCACCCCTAGGCTTTTCCAAGCTGGGTGGAAAGCCCCCTCCACTTAGCAAGACTCCAGGATGGCTGCTAGAACAAGGCCATGTTACCTAGCCCAGTCTCTTTTGTTCACTAGAAGCATCATCCAACAGTGTATTGGAAATATCTGCCCAAGGGCTGAGGCCCATCACCCTTGTGCTGGTCTTCTGACCCCATGATGGATGGTAGACTTGAAGTAGAGCCACCCTTCTAAAGACAGGTGGGTACAGAACCTGGGCCTCAGGGACCGATAGCATGTCCACAAACAGGAGGAGAGCAGAAAAGAGGGGCCTGAATCTAAAGCTCTTGTGTCTGGTGCATGACAGACAAGAAAGGGTTCCACACTTAGTGCTTTTTTTTTTTTTTTTTTTTTTTTTTTTTTGCCAGTCCTGGGGCTTGGACTCAGGGCCTGAGCACTATCCCAGGCTTCTTTTTGCTCAAGGCTAGCACTCTGCCACTTGAGCCACAGCGCCACTTCTGGCCATTTTTCTGTATATGTGGTGCTGGGGAATTGAACCCAGGGCCTCATGTATATGAGGCAAGCACTCTTGCCACTAGGCCATATCCCAAGCCCTAGGGTTCCACACTTATATTGGACCCCAGGCATCATAAGTCTGGCTTGCTGTTCAACCCCAAACTCACCTCATAGAGGCCAAGGAGATGGGAGGAAGTGGTTCATGAGTCTGTAGCTGAGGATGGTTGGGGCTGTGGGTATTGTTCTTGGCTGCATACTGTAATACATGGAATCATTCATTTTTTTGTTTTAAATTTAAAGATCCCAATATAACAAAATAGGGTGCTGACATAAAATGCTTAAAAAGTTTTCCAAGCTCAGTGCCGATGGCTCAAGAGGCTGAGATCTGAAGACTGAAGTTTGAAGTCAGTCTTGGTAGGACTCTCCATGAGACTCTTATATCCATGAGACTCTTATCTCCAATAAACTACTCAAAAAAAAAAAAGCCAGAAATGGTGCTGTGGCTCAATGGTAGAGTGCTTGCCTTGAGCAAAAGAGCTCAGAACATCACCAGGCTCAGAGTTCAAGCACTAGGACTGGAATAAAGAAAATTTCCAAATGATTCTATTACATAGTCAATTTAGAGAAATGGTGGTCTAGGAAATAAATCCCAAATTGACGATTTAGAATGAAAAAATCCCCCCTAAACTACCTTCCACTAAGACACTTGGGACTTGACTAGGCAAGGACACTTAAACTGGAAACAACCAGCCATTACTTATGGAATTTAAGTCCACCTCTTAGTAAAAACTCTTTCTGTGTTCTTGAGGAATACATGGCAGGGAGACTTGGGGGTGGTGGAACTGAAATGATGAGGTTGCACAGAGGGGGGACAAGAATTACTGGTGCACCACCCTTGTTTGGTAAACATGCCTGATACTTAATGGTGCCTAATGGTGCCTGTAATTGATGTCAAAAGTTATTTAAAAGTAAATTTAGTAGAAAATAATTAACAATTTTATAGTTCACTACTTCCTAATTTTATGGATACGTTTCCCCCCAGTGTTTTTTTATCCAGCATTACAATACAACATCATGTGAATTCCCTTTGCCCAAAGTGGAGAGAAACATGACTTCCATAGAGAGATAAACCTTTATTTTTAAAGAGTGTTTATTATCTACTTTGATCCAATGGAACCTAAACCTTTCTTTCCTTACATCACCATCTCCCACCCTCTATTCCCAATCTATTATTTGATGCTATAATAAATCATCCTTAATCAACATCAAAGGGGAAGCTATAGGAAGGCAGCTTGGGAGGACTAAGCTATGACCTTGGGAGTTCTTTACCTTAGCAGTGGGAGTCAAGAAGAAAATTGTTTCCTTGTTAGGACTGTTACATCTCTCCTTTAATGAGCTTGTGAAACTATTCATTACAACACATTAGCTCTCTCTCTCTCTCTCTCTGTGTCTCCCCCCTCCCCGCCCCCCCCCCCCCCCCCGCACCAAGCTAGCCCAAAGCAGCAAGAAGAAATGGAGCAATAAAAAAGAAATTTGCTTAAGATGTTGCCAATGTTTTATGGATGGTGTTTTTTCTTGAATATCTCTTTCTGGAGACATTTACATGCCTACAGAAACCAGCAGCTATTTTGTTCAGTACCAATAGGGTCTTTTATAAAACCTTCTGTCTATGATAACCAGTGTTTCCATCTAGGAATTGGGTGGGCTGATCTCCCCCCTGCTAAAACTGTGATCTGTGAACCAGCAGTACCACTCTTCCTGGAAACTTTTTTTAAATGTAGAATTTCTAGCTAGGTGTAGTTGTGCACCCCTATAATCCCAGCACTTGGACCACTGGGGAAGAATTATGAGTTTAAGACCAGTTTAGGCTACATAGTAAATTTGAAACCAGCCTGGGCTACACAGCAAGACCCTGGCTCAAATAACACAAGAAGGAGAGGGAGAGGGAGATAGACAGACAGAGACAGAAGGAGGGAGGGAGGAAGGGAGGAGAGATGGAAGGAAAGAAATAGAAAAAAAGAAAGGAAGGAATGGAAGGAGGGAGGGAAGAGGAGGGAAAGAAAGAAAGGGGAGGGAAGGAAAGGAAAGGAAGGAAAGCAGAGACAGGAAAAGAAAGGAAAGGAAAAAGAATTCCTTCAAGCCCTGCCTCAAAAGGATGGAAGGAAACCTCTAGAGAACAGATACTGATGTTTTAGTAAGTTGACAAGTAATTGTCAGGCCTGTTAGAGTCTGAGGAGCCATTCCTGTGGGTATTCTGAGTAGCCAATGAGACATATTCTCCAGGTTAGGAAAAAAAGTGTTCTGGAATAAAATTGAAAGATGCAATCGAGATTCTGGGTATTGTTGTTTCTCTTTATATTATTCAGTGTGTCACAAAAATATTGAGTTACAGGCCTAGAAAATTTGTGCTGTGGCTTCATCAAATCTTCCTAGCTATGTCTTTATGCCTTGTCTCCTTCCAGGACAGACTTGTTTCCTGCAGTGGGCTGGTAGATGACTCTCTGGGTGCATGGGGTTTGGGGGTGAAATCATGGTCCATGGCCCTCCTTCAAGCAGTCTATTTCATGTTCAGACACATAAAATAGTCTCACCCAGCAAACCTGATGGAAACCAATACTATGGACTAGCTACATGTTTAGATGGCCCAGGAGTCTCAGATATTCCTTTTGTGAACCAGAGGCTAGTAGCTACCATTTGTCTAAGGCTGAGTTCTGAGGATTTATGTTTCAAAGCCAGCCCAGGCAGGAAGTCCACTTAATCACCAAAAAAGGTGACATGGGGCTGTGGCTCAAGTAGTAGAGTGCTAGCCTTCAGCACAAAAACTCAGGGACAGTGCCCAGACCCTGTAGTTAAAGCCCTAGGACCAGCACACACACACACACACACACACACACACACACACACACACACACACACACACACACACCCCACAATACATTGTATATATTGTGTACATGCAATATATATGATTGTATATATTACCTATTGTACAAATTATATATATACATATATGTTTGTTTTGTTATTTTTCTTCAATTTGTGGCATCATAGGAATTGTTGCACTGTTGGATGGAACATAGTCATTGTCCTAAGTAACAAGTTACTGGGGCCCATCCCCTATGGGCTAATAAAATCAACTCAGGGTGACAATATTCACAGTTGCTAGCTACAAAGCACCACATAAGATCAAGAATCTAGGGAACAATTAGCTGGGAAAAGATCATCTGGGGACTTAGGCCTAAGGTCCTCCTTAGCTGTGCTGGCTGTCCACAGGAATAGCTTCTGTTTGACTGTGGAAATCATGATATTGCAGTTGGTTAAAGGAAGAACTCTGCAAACAAATAAAATGAGGTTTTGTTATTGATGTTATTTATTTATTTTTGCCAGTCCTGGGGCTTGAACTCAGGGTGTGGGCACTGCTCCTGAGCCATTTTGTGCTCCAGGCTAGCACTCTACCACTTGAGCCACAGCAGCACTTCTGGCTTGCTCCGAGTACTTTTTGGAGATAAGAGTCTCATGAACTTTCCTGCTTCAAATCGTGATCCTCGGGTCTCAGCCTCCTGAGTAGCTAGGATTATAGGCATGAGTCAACAGCTCCTGGCTGGCTTGGAACGAGTTATATGCAGTATGTCAGGTCAGTGTTACTTGCAGAAAGTTCCACAAAGCAAAAATGGCCCATAGTCTTGTACTGTTAGAAGTCCTGGTTTAATCAGGTGCTGGTGGCTCACGCTTATAATCCTAATCAACTCAGGAGGCTGAGATCTGAGGATCATGGTTCGAACCAGCCTGGGAAATAAATCTATGAGTCTCTTATCCCCAATTAACCAGCCAAAAAGCTGTAAGTAGAGCTGTGGCTCAAGTAGTAAAGCACTAGCCTTGAGTGAAAAAGCCAAGTGAGGTTGCAAAGAAACCCTGAGTTCAAGTCTTTGCCCTGGAAGTAATAATACGAACAAAGCTCTGGCTATAAGTTCCTGTTCTTCCCACTGGTCCTCTACTTGGCCACATGGCTTAGTATTTGAGACACAAGGAAGAAAAAGGAAATTGAACTGAGTTGGAAAACTTAAGGACAGGTGACTACTTCTGTCTTTTGTTTCTTTATCCACAGAATGGGGTTCCTAAGGCAAATCAGGGTCAAGTGACATCTCAGGAAGGAAACAATTTATATCCCACGGAGGGCAGAGTGGAGAAGGCAGCCCCGTAGTTCTTGTGTGTCAGTGAAGCAATAGCTTAGTAAATCTCTTTCCTCAGGGGTCACCATGGTGACGTGACTAGCTACCAGATGGGGAAAATGCCCCCCTATGTACTTGAGAAAAATACAAAAAGAGAAAAGAAAAATCCCATCTCAGTTTTCTTAGAAAATCCCAGAGATGTCTTAAAGAGAGAAACAATCAGGTAGACCAGAGTCTCAATGCTGTCCATTATTTATTATGGGACACAAAAGTGACTTTTGAACTCCACTGGGCCTGCGTTCTCATGGAAAATGATATTGGTGTCGACTTTACTGAGTCAAATAATCTCTGCAAGGTGCTTGGAATTTCTCCATCCACTTGGTAAATACTTGGGGGGAGGGGGAGGGGGATATCACTGCTGGCCAAACTTTATCAGAGGAGTTTGGGACAAAGTGGCCCAGGAGAGCCTCAGGGTGTCTGGCTTCCTAGTCTCCTGTCCTGGGGGAGGGGACACACAACATGGGGACACACAAAGATGACAGTCATTGAGAAGGGCTGCACACATTACAGGCCACGGAGATGGAACTCCAGGGCAGGAGGGAGGTACTAAGTGGGGTGGCCAGAGAAGGTCAGCCTGAGATGAGGTCATGTGAGCAAAGATCTGATGGAATGAGGCCTCAAACCCTCCCTAGGCCAAAAGAACACTCTAGGTACAGGCGGTGGTACCTGACATTCAGTCCCCACTCAGTAATTATTACTTTGAAATAAAGGAAATATGTTAGAAACTGCTGGTTGCTATGCAGACATACGGACATGATTCCCATCTCTCTGTCTCTCTCTGTGTTTCTTTCTGTTTATCTCAATTTCTTTGTCTCTCCTTCTGTGTGTTTCCTCTCCTTCTCTCACTGTCTCTGTCTCTATCTCTCTCCGTCTCCGTTTATCTCTATGTATTTCTGACTCTCTCTCCCTTTGTTTATTTCTCTCTCTCTCTGTCTGACTCTGTCTCTCTCTCTCTCTCTCTCTCTGCTGGTGTATGCTGGGCAAGTACCTTACAAAGGAGATATAACCTAACCTAAATGTGTATGTAATTCTTATCCATGAGGGCCTGATACTAAAAGGAGCAGTGACTGAGGTTGTACAGTCTCCAAAGTTTCAAAAGCAGATGACAGCTGTTCCCCTCACCTCTTGGGGTCCTTAAGGACATTTTCAGATACCTTGGAAACAGGGATGGTAGAAATCTGCAGGTCGCCCCCTCTGGGATTGTGACCAGCCAAGCTGTGTCATTTGTTCATCTCATGGGCTCTAGGGGCGATCCACAAGCTCAGTGACTCAAGAGATTAAGATCTGGGTAAGGGGCTGGGGATATGGCCTAGTGGCAAGAGAGCTTGCCTCATATACATGAGTCCCTGGGTTCGATTCCCCAGCATCACATATACAGAAAATGGCCAGAAGTGGCACTGTGGCTAGCCTTGAGCAAAAGGAAGCCAGGGACAGTGCTCAGGCCCTGAGTCCAAGGCCCAGGACTGGCCAAAAAAAAAGATCTGGGTAAGTGGGGTAGCACAGAGACGGAGGCCTGGGGCTCCGCCCATCCCTCCATCCTTCATTCGCATTTGCTGTGTCCATCACAGGACTGGATATGGGGATGGTGGTGATGAAGGAGACCTTCCTCCGATCTCCAAGGAGCTCACAGTCTAGTAGATGACAGTGACACTATGAAATGCCATTACATGAACTTCGGGTGCCCTGAAAGTAGTTAAAGGGTGAAGATGGGATGAATGCAGCTGCAGAATTGGAGAAGGGGCATTTTTCATCCAGTCTGTGAGCATTAAGCACTAGAAATATCTTGTAGGAAATAAAAGACAATATCTGGAAGCTATTCCAAGTAGAAATTAAAGCCCAAACTCTATAGGGAATAATAAACATCCACCCTGTGGTAGGATGGTTGGATGGGTGGTGGCCGGCAGAGGATAGAGTTAGAGGGATTGTTCTGAGGCAGTGTGTAAAACTTCCTGGCGGGCTGAACTGAGGAATTTGCAATTGACCATGTAGGCAATACATGTCGGTGCCATATAGAGCATCAGGTTTGCTTTCCGTTCCCCAGCACTTCCTCTTAGAATTATGCTCCCTCTTCTCGTTCAAAATTATATTCCTCAAGTCAAAAAGGGTTAAGGGCTGAATGCATCTGTACCCCACCTGTGGCTGACACCAGAGAGTCTTCAGCCATGGCAATTGCATCCTACCTGTGGCCCTATTGTTGATGGAGCTCTTAGGAAAATATTTTTCTCCCCTGTGGCATTGTTATGAGTGGTGTGGGCTCCATTACAGGAGGCCATAATGGTCCTATTTGAAAAGATACTGAAGAAAGGCTGAAGCAAATACCACCAGAAGACAGAAGGAGAAAAGCGAGAGAATTGAAAAGGAGCCAAGGTCTAATATCACTAAATTATTCAGTGTAAATTACACCTCCAGCTAGCCACCTGGCCTAGATCTGCTCCATGAGCCAGTAAGTTCCCTTTAGCCCCAAACCTTACTTAATTATGCTTTCTGTCACTTCTAGTTAAAGAAGTGATGGAACAACACAGGAGGAATTTACTAGAAAGGGGATAGTATAGGCAATTGGTGTGGCCTCACATGCAGAAGTGGTTATAAATAAAATAGGGGTGAATCCGCTGGGAGAAGGCAGCTCTGAGGAGATCTTAGTAAACCATGCAAGAAGGTGCTAGTCATTATTTGCCAAATCTGATAGCCCTCAACAAGAGAGATGAGAAGTAGCTGAATCCTAGACATACAGAGTTTTAAATTATATGTAGACTATAAGAGAAAATGAGGATCAAGAATAAATATAAGGACAGGCAATTGGTGGTTTATTCCTATAACTCTAGGTACTCAGCAGGCTGAGATCTGAGGATAATGGTTTAAAGCTAGCCAAGGCAGGAAAGTCTATGAGATTCTTGTCTCCAGTTAAATCACCAAAAAGCCATAAGTGGAGGTGTGGCTCAAGTGCTAGAGAGCCAGCCTTGTGTGAAAAAGCTCAGGGAAATGCCCATGCCCCGAGTTCAAGTCCCAGTACTGGCACATACACACTCACACACACATACCTGAGTTCAAGTCCCAGTACTGGCACACACACACACACACACACACACACACACACACACACACACACACACCCTAAACAGAAAATTCAAGAAGATGGGCTAAAGTGGGTACTTTGTCTCTTCCCATGGAATGCTTGTGCCATGTAATATTCCTCTTTTTTCCGCCCTTCAAAACAATGAAAAAATTACACTGGACACCAGTGGCTCATTCCTGTAATCCTAGCTACTCAGAAGGCTGAGGCTAACTGTGCAAAGCCAGCCCAGGTAGGAAAGTCCCTGAGACTCTTATCTCCAATGAATCAACAAAAGCCAGAAGTGGTGCTGTGGCTCAAATGGCAGAGCAATAGCTTTGAGCAAAAGAGTTCAAGGACACCACCCACAGCCCCGAGTTCAAACTCTGATACTGGCATAAACACACAAACAAATAGAAAATCAAAATCCAAACCAAGCTCTTCCTGGAAGGGTATGGATTTATCATTTCTAAACTCAGTTTCTGAGCTGTTGGGTGGAGCTCAGTGGTAGTGTATTTGCTTAGTCTGTACAAGACTTTGGGTTTGATTCCCCATTGCTTCATGAAAACAAACAAACAACCATCAAAATTCTTCTCTGGAAAGTGTTAAATGAATGTTGATGAGTGTGGCTGTTTTGAATATGTGATTACTCAAGAGATTCTCACTATTATTATTCTTGGTGTTTGTCTTTCACTTACCATAAGCCTTTTGGGGGTTGTTTACTTTAATATGAGTTGTTTGTGCTCTAGTATTTCCTACAATTCATGTAAATTGAAATATTAGATAGGCTAGCTCAGTAGTTTGAGAGAAACTCATTTGTAGGTTTGAAGTAAAGTATTTGAGTCTCATATCTGAGAAGCCATTAGAGGAACCTTGAATTTTTCCAACTATGACAGTGCTGAAAAGATCTTAGGTCTAAAGGTGTCCTATGAAGTGTGACTTTTTATGTGGATTGGTGGACAGAGTTGAGAGTACAAAATAAAATATATATCCACATGAGTGTATAAATATACGTATATAGTGACATGTATATATGTACATATATAAATAATAAGTAAATTGTACACACACACACACATCTCCCAGACACTGAGGTCTATTGTCCAAGCATTCCTTTTTGTGTCCTCCTGTCCCTAAGTGACTTACAATTTAGGATGATTTCATATGCAGAAAATTACAAGTGTCTCAAACAATGAAGATGTTTCTCTTTTCATCTGGTTTTTAAAAGCCTGCAGACTAATAGTTGAAAGGTTGCATGATTCAGAAGATTAAGAATGTTTTGAGAAGTACTGTAGAAAGTTATTATATTTCTTTTAAATTTAGAAGTCTGGAACTAATAGGCAGGGAATGAAAGGGGAGCAGAATACATGAATAGAGCATAGCATATGATTTTAGAGGCTAAGAGCTGGAGACCAAAAGCCAAATGAGGAAATGGTGAGACATAAGTGCAGGAATTCAGGACTCACGGCATGATTCATACTTTAAAGTGCTTTAATAACACTAGTAATAACACTAATAATACCCACCTTCCAGCTTTTGCTTTCTGCCAGTTCCCCTGGGAAGCTCCTTATATGTGTTATATCATTCAGTCTTGGTGATTTATTGAGATTAGTATTATTGCTGCTCTGTTTTTTTTCTCTCTGTCTCTCTGTATCTGAGTGTGTGTGTGTGTGTGTGTGTGTGTGTGTGTGTGTGTGTGTGTGTGTGTGTGTGTATACTAGGGCTTGAACCCTTGAGCTATGGCTTAGCTTTTTCCTCTCAAAACTGGTGCTTGAGGGCTGGGAATATGGCCTAGTGGCAAGAGTGCTTGCCTCATATACATGAAGCCCTGGGTTCGATTCCTCAGCACCACATAAACAGAAAAGGCCAGAAGTGGCGCTGTGGCTCAAGTGGTAGAGTGCTAGCCTTGAGCAAAAAGAAGCCAGGGACAGTGCTCAGGCCCTGGGTTCAAAACCCAGGACTGACAAAAAAAAACCCCAAAAACCCAAAACTGGTGCTTGACCACTTGAGCCATACTGTCACATCTGGCTCTTTGCTGGTTAGTTGGAGATAAGAATCTCACAGACTTTTGAGCCTGGGCTGGCTTTGAACCTGGGTCCTCCGACCTTAGCCTCCTGAATAGCTAGGATAATAGTCATGAGTTAGTAGTATTCAGCAACTGGCTTTGTTTACTAGATGAGGAAACACCAGTCCAAGGAGAAGCAGAGAGTCATTTCTCTGTGAGACCACCTCCCTTACTCAAGAGGACAAAAGGGAGAGGATATGGCTAGGAAAGGACATCTTAGGAAAGAAAAAAACACAGATCAAATAAAAGAGAAGTCTCTGAAACAAATACAAGGGGCCTGCAAAAATAAATAAGCAAACAAACAAATAAAAGAGCTGCCCAGGGACCCATAAAAAGAATGAATAGCAGAAAGGAGGGCCGAGCTAAGGTTAGAAACCAGAAATTTTTAGAGACCCCAATCTACATTCTGGGCTGCATTCTGCACCAGTACAGGAAAAAAAAAAAAAAGAAGAAGAAATGGATCATGGGATTCATCATGGCTTGTGGGGCGGGGGGAGGGGGGGGAAATGACGACTGTGAGTCTATGATTTAGACTCAGTGCTCCACTGCAGCCAATGGGGTAAACAGTTCCCACTTTATTTCTTGCCTTGTTTTTTCTTTCTTTCCTCTCAACAGGATATCTGGGGTAATAAAGGTTCTTATTTCCAAAGCCCTTTCTCCCAATATTTCCAGAAGCAAGTCCTCTTCAGTGACAGCGTTCACTGCCACCTCCACAGGGTTAAAAACGAAGACATGTTTTCCTCCTTCAATGACAGGAAAGAAGCAGTCTCCAGCTCCATTCCCTCTGTGTTGCCTTTGATAGGAAAAAAATCACAGTGGAATCTGAAGCTATCTAAATCCCTTCTGCTCTTTTCTCTGGGGATAGGACAAATCAAAGTGGTTGCTAAATATTACTTTTTCCGCAGGTTATCAGAAAGAACATAGAGCACTTGCTTTTGCTTTTGGTTTTTTTAAAAAAACATTTATTGTAGGGTTTTGTTTTGTTTTTGTTTTAGAGGACTGAGGCTGTTCTCATAATCTTGGAAACTGGTGACAAAAACAAAACAAAACAACAACTAAAAAAGACACACAAAAGCTTCATCCCCAAAGACATTTTAGGGGAAATACTCTTTAACAGAGAGACTGATGTAACTGAGTTTCAAGTGAAGAGGTGGCAGATTTTGATATGCCAACAGGATGAGGATTTGCTTGAAATGTGGGTGTCCATGTGTATGTTGTCACTACTGGGGCTTGAGCTTGAGGCCTTGTGTGTTTAAGTTTAGCTCTTTCACTCAAGGATGTAGCTCTACTGCTTGGACGCCTCTACCTCTAGCTTTTCGCTGGTTCATTGGAGCTAAGAGTCTCTTGGATTTGTTTCTCTGGCTTCAAACTTGTATCCTCAGATCTCAACCTCCTGAGTCGCTAGGATTGTACACATGAGCTTGAAATTTGGTGGGGAAGAGTTTACCTTTCTCCCCCAAATGGAGCCAAATGGAGCTGCCTAAATGATGCTGTGTTCAGCCTGTCCCTGCCTCCATGCAGAGGGAAAGGGGACATGGAGTCTCAGGCTTATAAACTTCCATGAACCAAAAGGTCATTTTCCAACTTGGTTCCCATCAAATCCTGGAATTTCAACTCATTTTCCCCTGTGGCCAGGATAATTTGTGTTTCTTTCACATACAGAGACATGGAAAACAGTAAAGGAAGGTTAATCAGCAACTTGCAAAGCCTTCCTATTAACTCTTCTCTCAAGTTGAAATACAAAAGAGGGGAGATATTCAGTATCTTCTAGAGCCCCCCAAATTCCCTTAGTAATCAAGTTCTAGACCCCCATGAACCCTGGGAGGTCATCCTGCCCATTCTTCTCATATGGATTGGTGTCATTCCCCTGTGAAAGTTTCATGAGAAGCTGGGTGCTGGTGGCTTACATCTGCAATCCTAGCTACTCAGGAGGCTGCAATCTGAGGATCAGTTTGAAGCCAGCCTGGGCAAGAGAGTCCATGAGGAAGGACTCTTCACTGAACCACCCAAAGAATCCAGAAGGGGAGCCATGGCTCAAGTGGTAGAGCACTAGCCTTGAGCAGAAAAGTACAGGGACAGTGCCCAGGCCCTGGGTTCAAGCCCTAGAATAGACAAACACACACACACACACACACACACACACACACACACACAGAGAGAGAGAGAGAGAGAGAGAGAGCTTCATGGGAGCAATCAGTGGGGTTTTGCACTTATCACCTCCCTCTACCACTGAGCACTGTGATAACACAAAAATATTAGCCAAGTAAATGAAGAGATTGAACAGCAGTAGAGGTTGCACAGGTCCATGGTTTGCCTTAACAACTGTCACAACCTGAGACCTGTGTATAATTTAATTTATCCTGGATAAAGATAACTACTTATGCTTCTTTGGGGACCCCATTTTACTGCCCCCAGAGAAATAGATGAACCTGAAGAAAAAATATGTTAAGTGAAGTAAATCAGGCTTGGAGAGATAAGGAACATGTGTTCCACTCCTAGATGGAAGTTAGATCCAATTTGTTTGCACATAAACATATACATGGTCCTACGCATATTACACACATTTATATTAACTAAAGGATAGTGTGTGCATGGGGCAGATTCTAATGATATAGGTCCTTTAAACAAGTAGCTTGCTTCTAACAAAATGAATGGCAGGAAGTTGGAACTTGAGGTGTCAGTGTGGAGTGAGCTCAAGGGGAGAGGAGTAAACGAATGGAGAGGGGGAATGTAGCCATTAATATTTAGTATATGTAACTGACATACGGAACTCGTGTTTCCTTGGTATTGTCTGAGGTCAAGATAAAAGCTAACCCTATTTCCCTTGGTGGTCAGATACTTGTTGACTCATAAGTCAAGGAAATACTATGTGAATAGAAATTCATCTTTTCTGAAAAATCAGGAACGATTAAGATCAAAGCACAGTTACCTGCTCACAGATCCTAGATTACAGGGGCGCATAATAGGAAGATTCTAAAGGGAAGATTGCATTTTAAAACTATACTTTAAAGATGGGGACTGTACCAGATAGGGAACTCCTTAAGGGACTTGCCCAATCTTCCACAGCAAGGTAGAGATTGAAGTTGAGACCATGGCACACAGATCACAAGAGTACTGTTCTGGGAGTAGTGGGAAAGGAGCATCCCTTACAAGCTTCCCTTCTACAGCAGGACGCATGATTTCCAAGTTATTTTCACAAGTGTTTTCCACATCCTAGGGCAGGTCAGTTCTGAACAGCTCTGATCTCATCTTTCTGGATTCCCTGGAAAAGGACAGTTTTGAAATAGGCAAGAGAAGTGATATGGACTTTTGGGTGCTGCTGCTACATGGCCAGTGGGGAAAATTAATTCATAAAGCCATGAGTAGACTTAAGCTTTAACAGTAGAGTCTCGTGTCTGTTTTGGAATCAGAAAGATCCTCTGTCACAGCTTCTTTCTGGGTTCTGGGTGCGCCCCAGACACCTTGTTGTGGCAATAATTGTGGGACATACCACAGCACTGAATGTATGATGTTGAAAGTTTGGGTTAATGATTCTCACTCCAGCCAGTGACAACCATCTTAAACCCATTCCCTGGTTCCTTTTTATGAGAAAACAGAGCTCTAGAACAACAGAGATTTCTCTCATTAGCCACAGAGGCCCTGTAAGCGCTACCTAGCCTCCCCCCCAAAAGTCCTGAATGAGTTTTCCCTAGGCTCATTCACTTCCCTCCTTAGATTTTTGTCCCCCAGAGCAGACGTCATGTGATCTCTACGGCAAGCCCACCCACCCTCCCAGAGATGTCAGGCCATCCCACATCCAATTGGATGTACACTTTCTAAATTCCCCCCACCAGAGGTGCAGCTGATTCCATGAGGATATTTAGAAGTAGAAGTGCTTAACCGATTGAACTCTGAAATAAGATGCTTCTACCAAGGCTGAAAGACTGGCTACGGGCTGGGAAGGTGGCTTAGGAGTAGGGTTTTTGCCTAGCATGCATGAAACCCTGGGTTCAATTCCCCAGTACCACATACACAGAAAAAAGATGGAAGTGGCACTGTAGCTCAAGTGGTAGGGTGCTAGCCTAAAGCAAAAGAAGCTTGGGGATAGTGCCCAGGCCCTGAGTTCAAGTCCCACGACTGGCAAAACAGAAAAATGACTGGCTATGTCAGGAGGCAAAGGTAAGTGTGTACTCCATTCTGAGTGTGACCTGTTGAAATGCAATATCCTTTCCCCACCCCTCTTCTTTTTGAAGGATTTATCATACTTATTAGTGGCTTGGTTCCAGTCACTTAAAGAAAAGACATATTATTTTCTTTCTGGGGAAAGATTTTCCTTTATAATAATCATCCCCTATGCACACTACTCCTTTGATCCTGTATCTCTGGCTCATAGATTTCTTAATTCCAGGATCTTCTTAGTTTTCATTATGTCTCATTTCGGTGGTGTCTACTCTTTTGTGATTTGGTCTAATTGCTTTGGAGGATAGTAACAGACTTATGATGAGACAACTTGCTTACAGAATATGCTCATTTACCAGTATTTGGCTGCCTTCCCTTTCCCCTACTGGATGTTACCCACAGGATTTCTTCACTACTCCAGTCTCAGGGTAACCTATACACCTCTCTCACAACAGTCAAAACCCTTGGCCCGGCGCACCCCCATGCCCATCATCGCCATGAGGCTGGGAGCTGTGTCGAGGTAACTCAGCTTTGTCCTGCATTTCCTCCCACTGCAACTTGCTCACTCTAGAGATCTGCATGGACATGATTGACACATTATGGCAGTGCTGTCTTCCCAAAGCCAGGGATTCTGGCTCCTTTCGCATGGTAGGTATACCTTTATTTCTATCTTCATTTTCATCTTTGATGATGGCGTATGATATAGTTTTATGTCATCAAGCAAAGTTAGTCACAGTGTATGGGAATCATAACTCCTAATTTCTATGAAAAATCAGAATCTATGTGGACTTGTCTTTCCCACCCATTTATTACAGGAACCTAAGGAAGGTTCTCTAACTTTCCAGAAACAAGAGCTGTGAGCCTAAGTGTGGATCTTGGTTCTCAACCGTTTGTCTTCCATGTTAAACCTGAGGAATCAGAACTTCAAATATTGGACTCATGGCTTAGATGTTTGGAAATTCCACCCTTACTTCTGTCTCAAGGGGGTTTTAGTAGCCCTGTGTGAATGAATCCTGGAGAATCTTGAGTTGGATGGAGGAGAAAGGCCAGGTGACGTGAACTAGTGTTAAGTATGGGGTGGAAGGACTCCCCTCTGGGGCTGGGAGACAGTTTCACAGCTGGATATGTGAATTTCCATTGGATCAGTGTTATTTAAAGAGATCCTGGGCTGGGCCTTATGCAAATTAATTGTTCCATTTTGGAATATCATTGCTCTGAAAGCGTCATGAGGAACCTCTTCTTCCTCCTTCATTTTCTTCATCCTTATCGCCCTAACCTCCCTCACCTCTACCAGCAGCAGCAGAAGCACCTTCATCATCATTGTTTTAACAACATGGTCATCACCACCACGTTTTTCAGACAAAGCTCTGGGTGATGGGCTAGATAGGATTAAGCGTATTTCTATTATAGATAAGGAAAACTAAAGCTCAAATTGGTAAACTTGCTTGCCCAAGGCACAGGCACAGGCAAGGATGAAACCTGGCTATCTCTGTTCTCAAAGTAGTGGGGCAGTGGCCAAGCTTTCTTGGAGGAACAAATGAGGTACATGAATGAGAGGGGGGCAGAGAAAGTGGGGACCAAGGAGTTGAGGTCTTAGAGAAGGGAGGCTCAGACTCAACCTTGTATGATGGGCTGAAACAGGTCACATTCTTGTTGGACTTACCTGAAGGGTTCCTGATGACTGAACAGAATTCCCAGGACTAGAACTCGGAATTCAAGAATTCTGAATTCAGAACTCAAGATTTCAGTCCAATATTTATTATTCATGATGTCCTTGCTTCCACTTGGACTGAAGGTAAATGGAGATGCTGTTGAGTGTTTTTGTGATTGTGATGGTTGTGTATTGAAGTCTAAACTGCAATGGGAAGGCTTTGGCATTTTGCAGGTATAAACGATAATTGCAAAAAAGCAAAAACAAAAGATGAATATGGGAGTATTGACAGTTGCACCATTTGGAAAGCTGAATTCTCCTTTTTCTCATCTCTAAACCACTTAGCCCTTCAGAGCCATGAATCATGCATTTGAGGGAAGGCGGGGGGGGGGGCTAGAGAACTGAATATAATTTATGCTTTGCTAATTGAAATCAAGTATAGCATTCAATCTCCCTGAGAGTTGGCTGGCTCTTGCTTAAATGTGTTATTAAGAAATGTTATTAACCTGACTCTATGTTTACAAGTTGACCTGGCTTTTCTGGATAGAAGATAATTCCTTCATAAAGTCTCTCCACGGAGGGGAGGGACATAGCTTTGTGGCTTCCTCCCAGAGTCACAAGGATCCAGGCAGAGTAGAGAC
Organism: Perognathus longimembris pacificus; assembly: GCF_023159225.1. NCBI lineage: Eukaryota > Metazoa > Chordata > Mammalia > Rodentia > Heteromyidae > Perognathus > Perognathus longimembris. Next base: position 4,821,368 of record NC_063183.1, on the reverse strand, counting down.
TGAAGAAAATAGGCCATATCAGGCGAGTATCTCCTCTTAGAACTACATTGCCAAATGGAGACCCTTGAAAAGGAAAACCTTCAGGACTCCCAAGGCTCAGGATTCTGCTCCCTTTTAATTCAGGGAATTCAAACCCACAGGTCACTGAGTTGTAATAAGGGTCCCGACCCCATTCACTCTTCGTTCTTCCCATAAAGCAACGTCCCTCCTCAGCCAGCTCCATCGGGCATCCTTGTGACCTTGGAAGGGCACAGGAATGATTTCAGGAGGATTTTACCATTTGTATTTCCCTAGTGAACTTAGCTTATTGGCTGTATTACAACTGGATTTGCTTGTTGCATGGATAGATCACTTAATGTGAGAATACCCACGGATTAGCTTTCTTTGGGAGCTGAACCTGGTGCTGGGTGGCTTGTGTTTGTGGGGATGGGGGGACAGGATGACAGATAGCCAAGGAACTGAGGAGTGGAGAGGAGCTTTGAGGGAAGGGGTGGATCCGATCCGTGTGACTCTTACTGACTTTTCTCCAGCCCTTCTCAATCCTAACATTCCAAGCATTCCTTTAAGAAGATATTTGAAGAGATTGAGGGTTAAGTTCTTGAAACCCCAGCCTAGAATATCTCATTGACAAGTCTAGAATGGAGCTCAGAGAGCTGTGTATTGTTTGGTTTCTTTTGGTTTTATGTTTGCTTTTTTGTTTTTAAAAAATAGGGTCTCACTATGTAGACCAGACTGTCCTGAAACTCAAGATTCTCCTGGTTCAATGTCAGCTGGGATTACAGGTGTGTTCCACCATGCTTGGCTTGGAAGCTAGGTCTTAAACAACATAACCCACAGGTATCTGAGTTGTAGCCAGGGCTGACACCCATTCTCCTTGCTTTGCTCATCCAACAAGGCCTCACAGGAGCCAGTCCCGCAGTCAGCTCTCTGAAAGGAAGGGCACATCTTCCTTTCAACATGTGTGCATTTGTATCGTGAGCTGTATCTTCTTTTACTTTGATAGTAAAGGGATATGTGGAGGCATCTACTCAAAGTTTCCTTATCTGAAGAAGAATTCATTGGCAAGGCTCTTACTGACTGTGGCAGATCAATCTAGCCCTGGCAACATGGGATGAAGCCTGGAAACGTGTACTCCTTTTGGAGTCAGTGAACTATCTTAAGACTCACCCTGCCCTGCAGATAAGACTCTTAAACCTGGCCTTTCTGTCCAACCCAGATGGAAAATTTTGGCCCTTCCAGTGGGGGTGAAAGGGGGGTGTTGGTGGAAACAGAAGTGACCAATTACAAAGAAGCCATCCAAACCCATTGATCAGGTTGCATGAAGCTTTATAACAACACGATTTTCATTGGGCGGGAGAAATGACAGTTTAATTAAACAGCTGAACAGATTTCACTCCCCTTCCCCAACTCATACAAATTTCCCTTTTTTTTTAAACTAGAACAATTCCTGGGTTTGGAGATTTATGAATGAGTGCTTTTATGTCAAATGCTGCATTTAATCCATTCAAACTAATGGGAAGAGATGCTTTACTGGGCAGCCCTTTATGGGGGGAGCTCCCACAGACAGCCCTTGCCCTCCCCAGCCCCCTAGTTAAACTGCATCTGACAAATGGATCAGAGCTTGTTAGTGCCCCAATAGAGACTGTCTCTGTGTAGACAAAATAAGCCATGAGGTGACCTTGGGGGTAGTGGTGGATGGGTGGAGGAGGTGTGGAGACAAATAGGAGAATGGTAAACATTTTCTCCCCTCTACTCTACCCCTAGGATTACTCAACACAAGAGACCTGGCAGCTCTCTGGTCTGTGCTTCTTTAGAAACTTTGGTGGTAGAGGGAGGGGGGCAAAAATGTTTCCTCAAAACATGCCATTGAATCCTGGGTGCTTTGGTCGGGGGGGGGGGGGGGGCGGAGAGAGTGAGGGTGAAGGAGGGGAAGGAATCTTTAAAAAGACACATCCCACCCATTGGATTGGATTTTTTCCTCTGGCCTAAGAGGGCAGCCAGCCTTACTGCCCAGGCTTAACCCTGAGAGCAACCTGAAGGGGCTGCTCTACCATCCCTGTGGGACTTACTCCGCAATCCCCACGGGACCTGGTTCTCCACAATTCAGGTCACTCATAAAGACGGGGAACCCTCCTTCCCCTCTCACCTAGCTCTCAGGAAGAAAGCTTCCGGGGTGTGAGCTATTTTCATGTATTTCTTTTCAATTTTGGTGGGGAGTGTCAGGGCATGACTCTGCCTTCCTGGGGGGTTGGGGAGGGAGAGGAAACCGGGGGTCATTGTGTGAGAGAGGCCTTGGGTGAGAGAGTTAGAAATGTCTTCCATGGAGAACTGTGCTTTCTCCGAGTCCTGGAGCTTCCAGCCCCAAATAGCATTCGGGAAAGACACCCAAGCATTGGCCAATGTGTCAGGTACCTGTGCCAGGTGCAGAGCTAAGACTCTGGTAAGAACTCCCCTCCCTCCCAACGAGCTCTAGGGTTCTCTGTTGCCGCTCAAAATATAAATGCTGATGGCATCGGCCTCTGACCTGGATAGACATTGGTCTTATCTTCATTCTCTGCTAACCAATAGGAGGTAAGGATTCACGGTGGGTGCTTGCACAGCAGGTCAACCAGGGGCTGCTGGCTGTCCAGCCAGGCCTGATTCCTCTATGGGAAAGCATGGATCCATCTTTTTGCCTAAACCTCCAGTCCTGGAGCCATCCTGACTGGACCCAAGGAAGGAACCCCCACCCTGCCCCCCCAGGCTGAGGCCACAGGACCCTGGGGGTGGGAGGAAGGAACACAGGACTCAGGTAAACAGCATCCCTACCCACTGACCCTCCAGCCTCATTTGTCCCCCTCTTCCTGTTCCCACTGAAAGTCTTGCCCAGTCATTTGGTAAAACATCCTGTTGAAGGGTTTGTAGAACTTTCTCAGTCTGTGGATGACGTCAGGGTCGATGCGGGGGTGAGTCCGGCCTTTGCTTTTGCCTAAACACCTGGGCGCGCTGCTGTCTTCTGGCTTCTTCAGGCAAGGGAATCCCTTGGTTTTGTTGAAGTAGAAATGCTTCTCGGTCACCACGCGCTTGAGGCCTAGGAAGTCCTGGACTTTGGCCATTTCCCCAGCGGGGTCCACGATGAGCCGTTCTCCACTGACAAACAAGATCTGGGAGAGAGGAAAGTACTGGAGCCAGTTCTCCAGGTGCAAGGCGTAAATCCCGATGCGGATGGCGCTCCAGGAAGCATCGATCAGCCCCAGGGTCCGGTTTTTAAAGGCCAACACCTCAAAGGTGGGGATCTCGGGTTTCTTGGACAGTGTCTGCGTGTAGTCAGAAATGGCCCTGGTCACGGGGTTTCTCACCACTACAATCAATTTGATGTCTTTGGCCATCGAATGAATGCGCTTGGGCGCCTCATTGGTCACAAAGTAACTCGGAGTCTTCTCCATGGTGAGCTGTCCCTCTACAGTCTTGGGCATCACATTTCTGGAAAAGGGAGGGAAAGTAGTCATTACCGCCTTGAAATAGTTGAACAGATTTGTGTACAGATGCTTGCAAACATGTGCACACTTTTGGGCACGCACACATATACACACACACACTGTGGTAGCCAGGCACTGACATCTATAATCCTAGCTACTCAGGAGATTGAGATCTGAGGATTGCAACTAGAAGCCAGCCCAGACAGGAAATTTTATGAGACTGTAATCTCCAATTAACAAGTAGAAAGCCAGAAGTGCAACTGTGGCTCAAGGGACAGAGTACTAACCTTGAGCAAAAAACTAAGAGACAGTCCCCAGGCCCTGGGTTCAAGCCTCAATACTCTCTCTCTCTCTCTCTCTCTCTCTCTCTCTCTCTCTCTCTCTCTCTCTCTCTCTCTTTCTCTCTTACAAACACACATACATGCACACACCGACACACATATACAAAGTAACCCCAGGGAGCCCACAAAACTGATAAACACTTGGGGTTTCTTTTCATCTGTAATTCCATATATACTTCTAAGTGATTATCAAAAAAGCCAGCAGATGGCTTATTCTTTCTTGAGACCCTTTTATGCCTGGGTTTAAATTGCTTTTCTACCTCTTACTAGTTATGTTTACCCTAGATTCGCCCCTAATTTCTCGACTATTAGTTTTATAATCTCTGAAATGGAGATAATGATACCCCTGACTTCACACTGCAATGTAAGGATTAAGGGAGATAATTCTGGGAAGCATTTAGCAGAGAATCTGCCATGTACAAGAGCTTAATAAATTAAAGATCTTCTTAGTGTTGCTGTGGCTTTTAGAAAATGTTTGAGCTCAACAACACCTCCAAGATTATCTAGTCTAGGGTTGGTGAATTCCCGCCCATCTCCTGGTTTTTCTTTTCTTTCTTTTTTTTTTTTGTATGACTCAAAGCTAAGAAGGATTTGTAATGTTTAAGTGGTTAGAGAATGAAAAAAAATTCCCAAATAATAATAATAACCTGGTGTGATACATAAAAATTATAGACATTCACATTGAAATGCACACAAATAAACCTTTGTTGCGGGAGACCAGACATATTCTTTTGTTCATGTGTGCTCTATAATTGCTTTTATGCCATGAAAACGGAGCAGAATAGGTGAGACAGACACCATATGGCTTGTGAGACCTAATGTATTCACTGCTGGCCCTTTAAGGAAAAGTTTCTCTGACCCCTGAATTCAGTCCAATGTCATTTATTGGACCAATGACTCACTGAAGCTCAGGAGCAATTAAAGAAATCAAAAGGTTTTTGTGAATTCAGCCAGTTGTACCACATCGCCATGCCTCATCTTCATCTATAAGATACTAAAATGTACCTGGACTTCAATGGAGAATAAAACGACATGTAGAGAAAGAACATCTGACATAGGCCTGGTTCAAGCTACGGGATCTCTCCCCACCAACTTGTCCCCACCTGCCCCCCCATCTTAGATCCTATGTTTTACCCAGGGGCCCACTAAAAGATTTTGTTTCCTGAGATCCACCAGTTAAAAGCCTGTGGTGCTACTGGGAGGAAGTGGAACCTTTAAGAGGTGTGGCCTGGCGGGAGAAAGTTAGGTTATTGGGTACATGCCCTTGGAGGAAATATTGAAATTCCAGCCCTTTCCTTTTTTTTTTTTCTCTTGCTTTCATAGCCTGACAGTGGGATACACATCAGCCCAGCCAGCCTGTAAGGAAAATGCCCATGTCCTAAGTTCCATTTCCATAGGAGGAGTCAGTCCCCTATTGTACCACAGACCTCTTCTATGCATGGGCTTCCTCTACTTAGTCTTGCCACAGGCCTAAAAACAAGGGTGCCAATCAATCACAGGCTGAAACTGGTTAAGCCATAAACCATAACGGACGTTTCCTCCTAAGTCTTGGTTACAGGAACACAAAGATTCCATCCCAAGGCCCACAACTCTTTTGTCCTTGACAAGGGGACTTTCCTCCCCTCCATCTCCTATCAGCGCTTGTCTTCAAAGTACCCTTATCCTATTTTGGAGCTCTGGGATCCCTCACCCCGCCCCCCTCTCCCCCATCCTAACCAATGAGGTGGACATATCCATGATAAAAGGAAGCTTACGATGCTATTATGTATCCAATTTGCTGTAGGCATATGTAGACCAGAGTTAATTGATGATAAACTGTCCAATACCTTTCCGGGCAGCAGCCATCTGCTACCAGGTGCTCCATTAAGTCTATTCACTCCTGAGCCTCACACCAAAGAGGAACATTTAGGATTACACAAGACCTCTTTGTTAGGATGACATGCTTTTAAATGTTTCAGCTAATAAAACTTAATACACACAACGATCCCCCTAGCTTCTTCTCCTATAATTAAATTTATTTACTATCATGTGTATGCGGAGGGGAGGGGAGACTGACTTTTCTTTTATCTCTAATTCACATGCTCTGTCAATAATTAATTGCTGCTGGGTTTTGAGCTTCAGCGGCAAGAGCTTTTATTAAGCAAGAGGAATTTGCGTGGTAGAGAAAATTCATGAGAGCTTGAAGTTGTTAAGAGTATAACGGTTGGGTAGCTTAGAATTTGGGGGGAATCACAGTCATAGCCCTGGCCATAAATAATCATACTTGTCATGACCTCATGCTCTCCTTTGGCCTTTTCATTCAAGGCTGGTGCGCTACTATTTGAGCAAGCAACACTGTTTTTTTTTTTTTTTTTGGCCAGTCCTAGGCCATGAACTCAGGGCCTGAGCACTGTCCCTGGCTTCTTTTTGCTCAAAGCTAGCACTCTGCCACTTGAGCCACAGCGCCACTTCTGGCCATTTTCTGTATATGTGGTGCTGAGGAATCGAACCCAGGGCCTCATGTATACAAGGCAAGCACTCTTGCCACTAGGCCATATTCCCAGCCCCAAGCAACACTTTTACTTCCATCTTTATTCTCCCGTGGTAAATTGGAGATAAGAATCTCAAGGACTTTTCTGATCAGGCTGGCTTCGAACCATGATCCTCAGCTCTCAGACTCCTGAACCCCTAGTATTACAGGAGTGAATCACCAGCCCCTAGCTTATTATGTGTGCCTGTTTGGTCCTTAGTAAATCTAATGGTCTCATTTGTAGGATCTCATTTGTTACAAACAAACAGACAAACAAACACCCTACAGCCTTTAGGGATCCCATTTACCTGACCTAGGAGCTCTGCTTATTCATTTCATGTCACCTTAGTGAAGGAAGAGAGAAGGAGAGGGAAAGGAAGGAGAGGAAGAGGGAGAGGGAGAAGGAAAGGGAGAAGGCAGGGGAGAGGGAGAGGGAGAAGGAGAAGGAGAGGGAGGGAGGGAAGGAGGGAGGGAGAGGGCGGGGGGAGACCCTGTGATGTCTTCTTAATCAGAAATGATATCATCATTTCCACATACATTCCACTGGCCAGAGTTCAGGTGCATGGTGAGCCCCAATTTCTTGCCTCCAAACAAGAAAGACCTAAAAAGATCCTCTCTTCGTGGGACTGGAAGGAGGATGAATGCGGATCATGCAGGTGTGTCATTGAGGATTTTCCCCAATGGATGCCAGAACCTGTCTTCACTTCAGCCTGCTGCTCAGGATCATCTTCACTGGTTCTGACATTTCCACCTGTCCACATTCTCATATGGTGATGCATGCGAGGAATGAGGCAAAGGTCAGAAATACTGAGGAAGTAAGTCAAGAATCAGAAAATAAAGTCAGGAAAAGTAGGCTGAGACCACACAGGGCCTTAAAGACTGTTGGAAGGACATGGATTTTTTCCCCCACTATCAGTGATGGGAAGCCATTGAAGAATATTGAACAAGGGAGTATGATAGAATTTATAGCTTTTATTTCCCAGCTACATTGCTGGGGTCAGAGAAGGAAGCCGTCTGCTTTCAGAGTCAGTATTAGGACTTCAGATTGCAAATGCTGGTGGCCTGGATATAAATGGGGTGGGCAACATGGTCAGAAGTTTTCCCAATGGGGACATTAAACAAAAACATGAGCCAGGCACTGGTGGCTCACACCTGTAATCCTAGCTACTCAAGAGGCTGAGAACTGAAGATCGTGGTTCAAAGCAACCCTGCATAGTAAACTCCTTGAGACTCTTATCTCCAATAAACTACTCAAAAAAGCTGGGAGTGGTAGGGCACTCGCCTTGAGCACAAAGAAGCTCAGGGGCAGTGCTCAGGCACAGAGTTCAAGTCCCAGGACAAGCAATACAAAAAGAAAAAAAAAAAACATAAAGACCAAGGGTCCTAATGATGGGTGGGATTTGTGCAAGACAAAGATAGGTGATGTCAAGATGACTGGCGTGAGCTAATGACAGCATGGAGGTCTGGCCTAGAGATGTGGGAAATGCCAGGAACGCGTGTCTTTTGAGAGGGATGGTTTGGGGTTAGTCATATGGAACACATGCTCCAAGCTCAAGTGGACGTGCTCAGTCAACATCTGGATAGAAGAGCCTGACCTCTGACCTCTGTGAGAGAGACCCTGTTGGTTGGGAGATGGACATTTCTGTCCTGTGTACCTGTAAGATGGGGGAACCAAGTCTGCTTATGTTTATTCATAAAATGAACAGATGGTGCCACCGGCCTTTTGCCAAGATGGGAGAGTTCTTTCAAGCAGGAAGGTGCTTAGAGGCGAAGTGTACCAACTTATTATTATCATTATTATTAATCTTTACATAGTTGTACAGAGAAGCGGCCATTTAATAACAAAGCAGTTTAGGAATACAGTCTATCTTGATTAATGTCACTCCTTTCAATATCATCACCCAACCCTCTTCTCCCCACCCCTTCCCTTACTCTTCTTAATCTTGTAAGATATGCACTGGATTCATTTTTTTTCTTTTAATTTATTCACAAAGGATTTTATGGACTCCTTTGTAAATTGTTTGATTATTTTTTTTGTTCAATATTGGAAAATAAATCCAGAGAACTCAGTGACTCACAAATGCTAAGCAAGAAATCTGCCCTGAGATCTACTTCCAACAGCCAGCCCCTCACCAACTCAAGTTAATCCCCAGAGTTCTTGAGAACTACTTGTATTTTGTGTGTGTGAGTGTGTGTGTGTGTGTGTGTGTGTGTGTGTGTGCTTGTCCTAGGGCTTGAACTCAGGGCCTGGGTGCTGTCCCTGAGCTTTTGTGTTCAAGGCTAGTGCTCTACCACTTAAGCCATAGCTCTACTTCTAGCTTTTTTGATGGTTCATTGGAGATCAGGGTCTCATGAACTTTCCTGCCCTAACTGGTTTTGGACCACAGTCCTCAGATCTCAGACTTCTGAGCAGTTAGGATTATTTATAGGCATAGCCACCAATGCCCAGCCAAGAACTACTTGTATTAAATAACTTATAATGCCAATCCTAATATAGACTGGCTTAGGTGAGGCACTGGGGTTTGGTCCCATGGCATTGCGAAAGAGGGAAATAAAATGAAAAAAAAAAAAAGAGCAATGCCACATAGTGATTTAGTCTGATGCTCCCCGATTGTCTACAATCAACGCTCGAGGCCATAGGCAGTATTTAAGTCACTTTAGCATTCCTCGTGCCTGGCATAGTTCCTACCACATGGGCATTGATCCATCCCTACTTGGAGTTTCTCGATGGATGAGTGAGTGGGGGAGTAAGTGAGGGGTGTACAAAGGAGTACAGAGTCTCTGGAAGTGAGGAAAATTGTGGGGAGGGGGGCAGACTGTAGCACCTGCTCTTTGTAGGTAGGTTTTTCCCCTTGCACCAGAACTCAGCATGTCTAGCTGTTGTGCCATCCCTGTCTGAAAGTCTCTGCACTTCAGCCCGGACCATATGGTGAGAGAACGCTGCATCTGGACTTGGAACAGCTCGTTAACAGTATCTTGGGTGCTCAGAGCAAGCCGTGACATCAGCGTCAACACACAGTCCTGAAAGGAGGCTTGCTCTTGCCAAGATCACACAGCTGCTCTCACGGGGCCCAAATGTTGATGAGACACTACCCAGCTCTTGCCCCGCCCCCACCCGCTCTGCCCTGTGGGCGCTAGGCTAAGTACAGGCTGCTGAAAAGCAAGCCAGCAGTCTGGGGGGCCTTGAAGGAAATTCTGAGGAGAATTAGCACAAGGCGCAGTGTGAAGCCTCCTTGTCATTCGTTAGGGCATGCTCAGTCACTCCAGGCCGGGTTTCCTAGTGGAGAGTTCAAATTCTGGGGTCCAGGGAGGGACTGCTTGTTAATATTGCCATCTTTGGGCTCTCCAGGCTAGCTAAGGGCACCAACTTCAGGTCCAGACTTACTCAGTTTTCATTGTCTCTGTAGCTGTGTGACCTCATGCCAGTGCCTTAACTCAAGGATAGGTGGCCACCAACTTAACCATGTCCCAACTTTCCACCGTTTGTCTTCACAATATGAGAAGACAGGCAGTCAAAACACATGATTGAGTTGAGAATTTGGATCTTTGCCTGAGTTTAGTGATGCTTGATACAGACACTTGCCTTTTGTTGTTTTGTTTTAATTAAAATGTAGTATTTTGTTGATTGTGGGGCTGGTAGAACTCAGGGCTTGGACTCTGTCCCTGAGCTCCTTTTACTCACGGCTTTACCACCCTGAGCCACAGCTCCACTTCAGGGTTTTTGGTGGCTGATCGGAAATAAAGAGTCTCAGGGACTTTCCTGCCTGGGTTGGCTTTGAACCATGATCCTCAGATCTCAGCCTCCTGAGTAGCCAGGATGACAGGCTTGAGCCACCAGTGCCTGGCCTTTATTTTATTTTTTGAGCAGAGATCACAAGTCTTGTTCAGACAGGTCTCACACTTGTGGCTCCAGCAGTCATCTTGCCTCAGCTTCCCAAGTAGCTGGGGCCGTAGGTATAAACTACCATATCCAACAACTATGATACTCGTGTGTGTGTGTGTGTGTGTGTGTGTGTGTGTGTGTGTGTGTGTGTGTACTCTGCACTTTGTGCTTTCTGGGCAGGCACTCTGCCACTTGAGCCACACCCTGAGCCCCTTTCCCTTTCAGTTCATTATTCAGATAGGCTCTGCTGCGTTTGCACTGGCTGGCCGAGACCGTGATCCTCCTATTTCTGTCTCATAAACTGCGGATAATTATAGCTATACACTGCCTCACCTAGCTGATATGCAGTGTTGTTGGTGGACAGTAGTTTCCAGTTGTCCACACAACCACATGGATGAACAACCAACACGTCACAGTGTACTAGGTGCTGAGCTGTGATGCCCAGCAGGTTACGTATAATAAATGCATTGATCACTCCCAGTATTTTCGATTTATGATGGCCCAGTGTAAGTCAAAGAGCACCTACCATTTCTCAGTCTTATTATCTGGAAAGCTATCCTACTAAAAGCACCCATATCCTAGGGTGTGGCTGAGTATTAAATGAGTTAATAGCTAACAGGAGATTCTACATTTAGCAGACTCTTAGTGTACTATTCATTTAAAAAATAAATTCAGAAGTTATCCCTGGCATATACTCTACACACTCTAGAGATCAGGACACAGAGGCTCAGGAAGACTGATTACTTTGCTCAAAGCCAGAAGAGATGGCATTCCATTCAATCCTCTATTTGTTTGACACCATAGTCCATGCGCTTGGCTACCACCTAATGGTGTTTAAGCCAACTCCAGAGCCTCTGCAAGGTCACATGAGTGGCCCAAGGTCATTCTGCTAGCAGGTAGGTGGCCAAGTGGAATCTTAAAATGAGATTTTTTAATGTGAACTGTAAAAGCGGCTGTCACTGATTTACTATGGAGAGGTACAGGAGCTGGGCCAGAATCCTTCGAAATCTGTGCCAGATCAAGCTACATTGTTCAATTTGTATTATCTCTCTCCGGGGCCCCCTTCAGAGGGAGAGAATGGGCAGCATCATGAATGTTGAGAGAGGAGGCAATCAAGCCTCTGAGACGGAGAGCCGCCCATTCTCTCTGGCAGGGTCAGCACAGAGCTTGCCTCTGGTTTGCCTGGATTACAGGTGTGTGGCCACCTTACATTTCCCCCAAATGTAACCTCTGGGAGAATACAGGGAACATAAATGAGCACTGTTTTCTGAGACTTCCTGATGCACTGTAGTAGGAGCTAGGGTCTGGAGTAAGGGGTCAGTTCCTACCCATGAAGAAAAGAAAAATCACTTAACATCAATCAAGCACTTGCTACTTCCAACATAACACCACCTGTGATTCTGGTTCAACCTCGCCAGCGCCCTCTGCCTTATGGAGCTGTATAGAGAGATGGGGAAACAGAGTCAGAGGGAAAATGAATCCTTCCCAGAGGCTCACAGCCAAGACTCTGCCTGGCCCAGTTATCTTGGGAAACTCAATGTGCTGTTCAAATCCAGGCTCGTCAATCTTGAACTTCCTGGCAGTCGAACCCTTTGGAACCATTTTTGGGTCCCATGGCACAGGAAGCCAGCAGGCTGGCTACCAGCCAATCAGAAGCCAAGAAGGAAGGCATCCTCAGTGACAGTCTTGATGTGAAGACTAACTTGCCTGATGAGTTTGGGAGCGGAGCTTTCACTCCTGGGATCTCAACTCCCTGTGATAGAAAGGCTTCGCAATCCTTTATTGTGGGGACCTTGCCTCATTGTGGCTGCCAATGCCAATGTCCCTCAGCTGTAAACCACTGGCCTAACAAAACTGCCCAGCAGTAAGTCTCAGCCCTGCCTTTCATCAGGGGCAGGATTTTGGACATGTAACTTCACCTCTCTGTGCCTAGGTTTGCTCATGTTTTAGAAATTCAACGGGTGAACAGAACTGACTGAGTTCATATGAATGCTGCTGTGGTCATCCATGTTGTATTACCATAGTGAAATACTTGAGGCATGAAACGTAGAGAAGCTCCTTTTGGCTTGTGGCTCTAGATATTTGAGGGTAAGGATTTGGGTCATGTGATGGCCTTCCTGTGCCAGGAAGGTTCTGGGTATCTCACAGCAAAAGGGGCAGGAAGGTGTGTTCACGTGACTTTCGGGCTCTTTCTCCCTTTGATGACAACAATGGTGTGCATTCATGAAGCTCCTCCTCAATGACTTCAATCCTAATCTCCCAACACCACTGTTGGATTAATCTGGACTAATTTTCCGTGTGTGTGTGTGTGTGTGTGTGTGTGTGTGTGTGTGTGTGTGTGTGTGTTAGTACTGGGGCTTGGGCTTAGGGCCCGAGTGCTATCCTTTAGCTTTTTCACCCAAGGTTGGCACAACCCCACTTGAGCCACAGCTCCATTTATGGCTTTTTGGCTGGTTAATTGGAGATACAAGTTTCATGGACTTTCCTGGTCAGGCTGGCCTTGGACTACAATCCTCAGATCTCAGCCTCCTGGGCAGCTAGAATTAGAGGCCTGAGCCACCCCTTGTACTGGGCTTCCACCTTCTTAGCTCTCCAAGGGAATTAAATTTCCGTGCATGAAGCCTCAGGATACACATTACAAGTCTACTATGCTATCGCAGCGGCATGGCTGCCTGTCACAGAAGCAGTATTAACTACTGGTCCCCATGATAGTTACAAGAGAAGCTGACAATCTACAACATTCTAGATGATCTTTCCCAACTCCTGGAGTGGTGAATATGTGGGAAGGCACATCCTGGGTTGGGCACTGGCAGAGTCTTTCACGCTATCTGGCCAAGCATGGTGTAAACAAGGATTACAAAGCCAGGCTCCACGTGGGCAAATGAAGACCCATTGTGCCCCCTGTTCCCTGAACAACTCCGAGAGACTCATCAGAGGTAGCTCTGAATAATGGCCAATGGAAGACATCTGTTAGCTAGGGATAAGGAGTTTCAAGGCAGGCGCCATTTGAATAAAAATATTAGCACCCATAGATGTTCTATCTTACATTCTAATGGAAAGCAAGGGTTAAGGAGTCATTTATCTGTTATCCCTGTTATCCTCAAGAGAGCTGTCACCACATGCTACCCATCCACTTGAAGCTGGCAACTTTGAACTGACAATAACCAACTCAGGGCTCAAGGGACAAGTGTACACATGAGCTAGACAGGTGGAGGAGAATGATGAAATTCAAGATGCTTGGGAGTGCTTGTGCCTTAGATCTAATTAGTGCGGGGGGGGGGGTATGAAGGAGATGGGGGGAATTTAGGGACAAGAAAGACAGTGGAGAGCTTGAAGGGCCAGAGGTGTGGATGTCGAAATGTGGATGAAGGGCTGTGTGTGTTTCTCATGACTGCCAAAACAAGATGGATGATATTCTGAAAGTCTCATGAGAAATGAATAGCAGAATAAGTGTATAAAGGAGGGGACAAGGAGAGAAATTTTTTTGAGAAATCTCTGGCATCTATGGCAAAATGAAGAGGTGTGTGGCTCTAAGACTGGTTGTATTGGGGCATGGGTTACAGCGGATTCATCATGAACTTATCTGAGGCGACAAGAATACAGATTCGGAATTCTGCCGTGGGCTCTTCTGCACTCTTCCACAGAGAGATTTGCTCGGTGTAAGCTAGCTAGCTAGCAGTGACAACAAAAGAGCTCTTCACCAAGGCTTGCTCTGGTCCTGATATCTCCTCTGGGGAATGGATATGAACCCACACTGAGAAAGAGATGGGATTTCAGATGAAGACATAGAATGAAGCCAGCACTGGTGGCACACCCCCGTAATCCTGGCTGCTCAGGAGATCTGAGGTTTGCCATTTGAGGGCAGCTTAGGTAGACAAATCTGAGACTTATATACCCAACTCACCAGAAAAAATCAGGGAGTAGAGGTGTGGTTCAAGTGGCAGAGTGCCAGCCTTGAGTAATAAAGTGAAGCAAGATGAGCCACTGAGTTCAGGGCCCAGTACTGGCATGCACACACATGTGCACATGCGTGTGCACACACACATACACACACACACACCATAGAATGAGTTGCTTGAGGATTTGGTTTGAAGACAGAGCCCTCCAGAGGCTTGACCTTAGCCATCCACAGCTGATAAGGTGATAGGATAGTCTCTAAAGGAGGGATTTGTGGGGTCCTGGGATCAGTTGACTCTCAACCAGTGATTTCCTAGGCTAAAATGCATGGGCCACTGTGAGTACTAAGAGATGAGGAAGGGCCTTTCAAACCACTTTTTTTTCCTTTGTCAGTTGAGGGTTTTGAACTCAGGGCCTGGGTGCTGTCCCTGAGCTTTTCCACTCAAGGCTAGTGTTTTTATCACTTTGAGTCATAGCACTACCACTGGTTTTCTGGTGGTTCTTTGGAGATGAGTCTCACAGATTTTCCTGCCCTGGCTAGCTTTGAACCATAACCCTGATATCTGAGCCTCCTTAGTAGCTAGGATTGCAGGTGTGAGCCACTAGCTCCTGGCTTCAAACTGCTTTTGTTACTCTTCTAGAAGAGGACGACTTATTAGCTGTGAAGTCATATTCTTTGTTTTAATACTAGTATACTACAGTTGCCAAATGAATGAAAACACAAAGAATTTTCTCTTTGCCTGTCTAAAATATGTTTCAGTGTAAGAACCTTGGCTTCCTTTGTCTCGGAAACAGCAACAATAAGCAACTGTATATAGTCCTGGTACACAGGATGAAAATAAATAAATTTATGAGTCACTTGAATTAATGAAATTGGTTTCAATATGCAGATCCCACAAGGCAAAGCTACAAGGAACCACTATGGCAATCTGATGAGAGCCTGACCACCTGAGCTGTCAGCCTTCAGGGAGGGGCGGGACATTTCTGTACTATGCTGGGCTCTGGGGAGCCTTGCTCTGAGCTCCGGAGATGCGGTTCCATGCCCTGAATAATTCACTGGGCCAGTTTCTCTCTGAATCTTGACCCAAGAACATGGAGGAGGGCATCAACAGCAGGTGCAACAGGGAACTGAGTATTGAAGAGTTAGCAGCAGTTCTCACTAGAGTTGATGAGAAGCCCTGCAGGGCTCAGCCTCCCTATCTGAAAGAGCAAGACCTCACAGCACAGGGATGAAGAAGTCCCCAAAAGCCTCCTTTCCTCATCCATCGTCAATCATCACTGATCATATTTCCGGACACAGAGTCAGTGGGGGACGTTGCTCAGCCTTCTGGGTATCTAGTGCGTTTGGCAAAGCTTGGCCGCTTATGGGGCCCTTGCCTCTCCACTGCCCTGAGTAGGAGACACTGGTTTTGTTTTTCTCTGTCATCCCTGTCTCTACCATCCACACACTACCACGTGACAGAAAGCGAACTTCTCCACGTCGGTCCACTGAGAAAGCACAGATGGCCAGAAAGCAACGGTGAATCCTTGGAAATACATTTGGGATCCAGGCATTATTGACTGTACATTTGCAAAAGGTTGCCGTGTGTGTGTGTGTGTGTGTGTGTGTGTGTGTGTGTGTGATGTTTACATGAGATTTTTTTTTTTATTGATTTGCTTTATGTAACGTTAGGTATCTACAGGGATGGAGCAGTCCTTTGCGATCATTCTCAAGGCTACATGTAGGAAAGCATTGATCTGGAATCTCCACCACCACCTGCCTACACCGTCTTGGCTCACATCCATGCTTCCCCCGCCCCCCCATGCCAGCAACTCTCATTCTAACCCTTTGTCTTTTTTTTTTTTTTTTTTTAAGTGATTGGGTCTTTCTACCTCAGGGTTCAGCTACAGTCCCTGATTTGGGATGCATGGGCTCACGAAAGGCATATCACCTGCACCCTGGCCTGGGGGAATCTCACTTAGCATGTACTTCTCTGATTCATTTTATTCATGCACATTCCAAGAGTGCCCCTCCACCAAACCTCACACCTCCAACCTCTGTGAGCTGTTGGATTGTGTTTCCTTTCCTCAGGCTCAGCGTCTCAAAGGGCAGGCTCCACTATTAAAAGACCATTACAGAGGTGCCAGAGCATCTGCACCGGCACTTGATGCTCACCGTTTAACAGGCAGCGACAGGAGAGGCTTCCTCTCCCACTCCTGCTGCAGGTGTCTCTCCACCTCACCTCTTAGCTTCTTCACTCCCAGCGGGTGGGCAGCCCTTCACTGCCTGGGCCAGCCCTCCTTCCTCCTCACTGGCTGAGTTGGCGTCTGTCGCCTCTTTCCCCCTGCACCCTCCCTCCCCTCCGCCACTACATGTGTTTGCCCTCCAGCCTCCAGCTTCCAGCTGTGTGAGGCCATCACAAACCTCAGCCAGGGAGGCACAAAGATGGGTGGCTCTTTTTTAATTTTTTTTTTGTTCAAACAGATATTGTTCCATACCTTTATTTACTTATTATTTTTTTTTAATTTTTCTTTAGGTAGCTGTGCAAAGGACTTGCTATTCAACAGAGTAGTTGATGATATATATATATATATATATATATATATATATATATATATATATATAATGCCGCTTGATCAATGTCACCTCGTTTAACATTCTCACCTACCCCTCCCCTCACTCTTCTTAATTTTTAGGGTATGTATAGACTTTCATTTTTGCCATTTAATGAAGCAATTTATGTATACAATGCATATTGATCTGTGTCATCCCTTCAGCCTCTTTCCCTTCCCCTTCTACCCCCCCTTCCCTTATTTTTTTCTCAGTTCTGTGACATATACAAGGCATTCTTGGCCTGTATTCTATTCATTTTCTTCCTTCATTCTCCTACTCCCCTCCTCTTGTGCTCCCACCCCCAACTCCTTGCAAGAATCCATTCCCTAGTATTCATTTTGTTGGGCTTTGACTTCGTCTTTCTAGAAGATTCTACTATTTGCATTCTCCATAGATTCGATTACACATCAGTTAATTCATTTATAAGTGCTTGGGTGCCACCCAGTGTGCTTAGTTCTAGATTTCCAGGCACATTCCAGCTCCCACCCATGAGGGAAACCACACAACCTGTGCCTTGCTGGCAAGGTCGGCAGCTCTTTAGGCAGAAGAACCTGCTGTTCTGCCAGGTTTCCATTTCAGTCTGGCCTGGTCTTGGGTTAGGCTTCGATGTGCTCCTCCTGCATGGTGGTTGATGTTGATTGCCTGTCAACTTGTTCCAATCAAGACACCTTGGGGCTGAGTAGAGCAGACTTCTTGGAATGTCTGCGGTTCATTTCCAGAGAAGTTTCACCAAGAGGAAAAACCTAGCCTGAATGTGGGCAGCACTGTCCCACAGACTGGAGGGTCCGATGGGATAAAGGAAGAAGAAAGGGGAAGCTGGCCAGTGCAGGTGTCCTTGCTCTCTGCTTCCTGGTCCTCATCCCAGGAGCCTTGCCACATACCACACACCCCTCTCTGCCATGATGGGGTGAACTTTGCTCTCTTAGGTGGTTTCTCCCAGGTACTGGCAATACAGCCTTTCACAGAGGCCCTGTGTTGTCTTTATAGGCAATTTATTATTGTATGTGAATTTTATGTATTTGTGGGGGGACTGTATGATGATCCCATCCATTTATACCAGCTGTAATGATCGGATCATGGTAGCTAGCCCTTCTCCCTAGGGGTACTGGCCCTCTGTAGCTGTGCTTTCTAAGCTACTTTGTGTAAATATCCCTCAAATTGTGGCAGCTGGGATCTTGGCTTTGCATTCTTCAGGGATCCTGGCTCTGCCTTCTTCTTTGCAAATGGACTTCAGGAAAACTACTAAATCACCTCACACTTCTGTTTTCACATCAAATAAAATGAGGATTCCAATGAAGACCAATCTCCGCACAGGCCTTATGAAATGTACAATGCTCTTGGGGTACCTGCTAGGAATGAACTGCCCAGTGCAAGCATGTGATATAGAAAGTTTATTTTTCCCCTGTCTTTATTTTATATTATTTATTTTTTGCTGGTTATGGGGCTTGAACTCTGAGCCTGTATAATGTTCCTGAGCTTTTGTGGTCTAGGCTAGTACTCTGCCACTTGAGCCACAGCTCTACTTCTGGCTTTTTTTTTTTTTTTTTTTTTGTAGTTTAGTGGAGATAGGAGTCTCACAGACTTTCCTGCCAGGGTTGGCTTTGGACCACAATCCTCAGATCTCAGCCTCCTGAATAGCTAGGGTTCCTGACAGACATGAGCCACGAGTGCCTGGCTCCCCTGTGGATTCTTAGAGCACGCCACCTTAAGACGTGTGCTGAGAGTGAGCTCACATTTATCTTGTGTGCATCCTTAAAATGAACTCAGCTTTTTCTTTTTTTTTTGTATTTCTATCTTGCAGTTCAGAGCATCTGGTCAGTGAGACAGATAATGTTCAGTGAAAGCACTTGATAGTTTATTGGTGAAAATGTTGCTGGGGTCAATCATGCCTGTCTATGAGAATCTGTAAAATAAGTCAGGCAAAATGGAAGCGCCCATCCATACGAATGACAGGTGTGAATGTCGCTGTGCAGAGCGGGCGTGCTTGGCCATAAGGCTCTGTGCCAGCTCTAGGGCTTGGTTGCTGTTGAGATAAAGCATTGAAGGGAATCCAAACTTTCTGCGGTGGGAAGCAGGTCACAACTTCCCCTTGTCCCTACATTTTTGCTTTTCTACTAAGTGTCTGGACAAGAGATTGCTACACTGTCCTTGAGCCGTTCCTTTCAGAAAGTTGCCTTCCTCAAATCAAGAGCTCAAGCATCAACGATGTAAAATACAATCATTAATTAATTAGTGCACCATACTGTGACTGTATTTAGATCTGCCTTTCACAGCTTGGGGTGCCTGAAATACTAAGCAGATTTTTAAGCCAATCAATCTCATTGTGGAACAGATGGAGAAATGACACATAGAAAAAGAGATAGGTATGCACCTAGAGAGAGAGATGCATTAGCAGGTGTGGACTCTCAGTGATCTGGAGAGTCTGATGTTATCAGATATGCATGCTACTATCAATTGTCTCTTCTTCTTCTTGCTCTCCAATTCTCAGCTCATACTGCCTCCTGAGATTGGAACTCCCCATTCCCAAGCAACCCATCTAACTTCAATCCCTTCATATAGGAGGGAGAGGGAGTGAGAGAGAGAGAGAGAGAGAGACAGAGACAGAGAGAGACAGAGACAGAGACAGAGACAGAGACACAGTGTATAGTGTAGGGCTTGAACTCAGGGCTTTGAGCTCATGCTCAGCTTTTTCCCCTCACAGCTGATGATCTACCACTTGAACCACATCTCCACTTCCAGCCTTTTGGTGGTTGATTGGAGATAAGGGTCTCCTTCCTGGATTTGTCCTCCCAGGCTGGCTTCGAACTGTGATCCTCAAATTTCAGCCTCCTACAGTAGACAGGACTATAGGTTGTGAGCTACCCATGTCTGGCCCTTGGAAGCCTTTTCCATTCACTTGTTAGGCCTCATGGTTCTCTGGAATCGATGTGGACATCACCCATGAGTCCTCTAGAATGTCAGCTCCAAGGGCTGTGATTTGGTTCACTTGTGCACAGATGTGCTCTGAGCATTTCAAATTACCCCCGACACGAAGTAGACCCCAATAAATGTTGAGTGGTGGAGGGAAAATAGAAAGGAGAGTTAGATGGCAGGAAGCACATTTAGGTAAGGAGGAAGAAAGGAAGGAAGGGAAGAGTGGAAACCTTTACAAATCCTCAGTAGATAGATATCTACACACACCACACTGCAGCATTCCCTCCCACAGCTCCGGCTTCACGCACCTCCATCCTTCTAACCCAGGATCAGTATCATCATCTGCTCAGGTAGAGGGTCCAAGGCCCAGGCACCTTCTCCCATCTCTCCTCCCTTCACTGACCCAGTCCCACACCCAGTCCATCACATCCAGCCAGTCTACCTGTTGCCTTGACTTAAGGGACACATAGGAAATTCAATGCCTTCTTCCCAGAATCCCTCACTCTGCTGCCTCTTCTCCACTGTGGGGCATGGCTGCCTCTGGCCTGTCTGCAATAACAGTCTGTGTTGCTCCATTCTCCTTGACTGCACGATGTATTATCCAAACTGAGTAAGACTGAGTTTCAAGAAGATGATTAGGCTGGAGGTTGGGGGAAACACGGAGGCTGGGGCTGGAGGTGGAGCTCAGGAGGGCATAAGGTCTATGAATCCTGGTACCAATTTCTGAGTTAAGACACTTACTTGTCTACTTACCGACTATGGGGTGCTTATGACTTAACCTCTTGTCTCGGTTTTTCAGTCTTAAATGTGATGTAGATCAAATGATTGACAGAATCTTTGTTACAGGTATCATTCATTCACCCACTCACTTATTTATTTATGCCAGTCCTGGGGCTTGAACTCAGTGCCTGGGCTCTGTCCCTGAGAGACTGTGTTCCAGGCTAGTGCTTGACCACCACTTGAGCCACAGCACCACTTCTGGATTTTTCTGAGTAGTTTTTAAAAATTGAAAATAAGAGTCTCACGGACTTTCCTGCCTAGGCTGGCTTCGAACCACCATTTTCAGATCTCAGCTTCCTGAGCAGCTAGGATGACAGGTGTGAGCCTCCGGCACCCAGCTTGCTATAGTCATTATTGAGACAATCAAGTCAGCCAAAGTACATAAGAACCGCATGCAATACATCCATCTATGTGCCATTTATAATAAAACCCAGGAGTAAGAAGTTTATGCATAGTAAGTATATGTAATATGTATGTAATGAAATATATATATATGTATGTGTAATATATCTAGTATGTCTATGTAACAATAAATATACCATATTATATCAAAACAGAACCTCAAAACCCTTCTTGCAGTTTACTGATCCGTATGTAATATGTACTCCAAATTCAGATCCCTTTCCATCAAAGTCTTTTTCTGGTACAGTGTTGGCACTAGCTCTCTTCCTCAATCTGGAATAGCATTCCCATAGATCTCTGCACAGCTGGCGTGATCCTGTGGGTCTTCCATTCAATGCCTGCCTGTTCCTGTCCCACCATGGGAGTGACTAGCCACATGTAACTTTTTAATTAGCTATAGATTAACATTCAGTTTCTTAGCTGTATTAGCCATATTTCAAATACCCAGGGGCACTCAGGATGAATTGCCACTATTGTCTTAGAAATGTCCATCTAGATCTAGGCTATCTTTATCCTCATAGAAGGTTCTAGTAGTAGATGATCCTGGTGTGGACCACCCCCTATGACTTCTGTGACATCTACACACCCTTGAAAGCCATCCTTGTTCATTTTACTCTCTGTCCCATCTTCCTTGGTTGTCACAATGGTCAGGATCTAGAACTATCTCATAGACTTATGGTTTCCAGGACTATTTATGCCTCTCTCCAGGGAGGGGAAAAACTTGGCTTGGTTCGTTGTTCTATCTTTATTACTGAGAATAAGACTTAGTATAGCACACATTATTTAATAACTGAACAAGTGAATGGTGCCCTGATACTCACATGCATATCAGGGTGTGTCAGAGGCTCTGTCTCTTTCATACCATGTGTTAAGAAGGCAGGAAACAGAGACTGGCCTGCTGAAAATGCTGTAGCAATCCCTGGCCAGCACAGCAAAGTCTAAGTAGTTAGATACAGAGAGACCTCAAATATGAAACACATAGGTAACACGGAATCAACATATCTAGCCTTTCTCTAGGAAGGCACAGTAGAGGAGGAGCTGGAACTGAAATTTCAAGTTTTCTAGGCTGGAGGGAAGGTTACAGATCAAGGACCAATTCAGGGGTTGGGAGATTCATGAAGAGTTTAGTCTTCTTCTACCAGTCACTTCTTGGGAGACTCCAAGAAGAAGAACCACATCAAACTTGCTAGTTTGTTTGGGTTTGTGGAGTTTGCTGTCTAGGTCTGCAGAAATGTCTGTCTGCATGTGTAATTCTGCTGCAAGTTGGTCAATGTCACCCCACCTGTGATTCGCCACTCAGGATTCAGATTCAAGTGGCCTATGACTGTTTCCTGGCCTCTGATACTTTCTGAAAACTCTAGGGGATTTTAGTGTGCTGCCAGGATTTGGAAACATACCACTCTCATCCAGCGCCTTGAAAGACAAGGGGATAACTTATTATTCCATAAGAAATGGATACATGGACACAGATGAATAAATAAATAAGCAAATAGTTTTCTATCTATGATCACATAAATATATGCCACTCAGTCCTTGAAAGGTGAGGACTTATTCCAAAATAGACAGACATAGATAAATGAATGAATGAATAACTAAATAAATAAGGGGATATTTCTTAGTCTATGGCCACATTCTTGCCATCTTTGAATCTCCACATACACCCATACTATAGCAGGCACCACATTTTTTTAAGGAAAAGAAAACTCATTTCCACTGCCTGGAATCTATATATGTTTTTGTTTGCTTGCTCGTTTGTTTGTTTATTTCTAGTCCTGGGGCTTGAACTCAAGGCCTGGGTGCTGTTCCTGAGCCTCATTGTGCTCAAGGCTAGCACTCTACCACTTGAGCCACAGTGCCATTTCCAGCTTTTTCTGAGTAGTCTATTGGAGATAAGATGTCTTGATGTCTTGTTGTTTTTGTTTTTTTTTTAATTCTTTCCTTTTTGGTTAAACAAAAGGTATCATCTGCCACTACTTTGAGTAAAATGCTGAGGTGCCCAGAAAGAAAGAGTGTAACCAGTGCCCCAACCTCCTGGTCCTTCTGTCTTTCTATGCAATTCTTCCTCTGAGTACGGACAAGACGAGAGTCAATGTAATTCTACCCAGTGGGATCTGGCCATGGAAATGATAAGTCACTTCCACACGCCATTACAGAAGATCACAACTTTCATCTGGCTAGCATACCCTGCCCCCCACCCATCCCCACACCCAGCGGCTCTCTTCTGGTGAACAACATGACTGGAGGCTTGTGGAAGATGTTGAAAGCAGGGGGATCTTGGGAAACTGTGGTGTTACAGGTGTGTGCGTTGTTTGAGTCCTTACATTTGGGGCAATTTGCTATATAGCTGTAGGTGGCTCAAACAATTGCTATAAATAGGAGGTAACCACAAAAGGGGAGAAAACCCTAATATTGTGGCTTGCTCTAGAATCTGAGCATCTGAGCTCAATATTTCCCTTATGATAAAGAAAAGTAGCAATGAGACATGTCAAAGATCAACCAGTACCAAACTAAGATGTTTCTCTTTTTGCTTCAAAGAAGCAAAACTTGCCAGGCACCAGTGGCTCACACCTGTAATCCTAGCTACTCAGGAGGTAGAGATCTAAGGATCATAGCTCAAAGCCAGCCTGGGCAGGAAAGTCTATTGAGACTGTTACCTCCAGTTAGCCACCAAAAAGTCAGAAGTGTAACTGTGAGTGCCAGCCTTGAGGAAAGAAAAAAGCCCAGGGACAGTGCCCTGGCCCTGAGTTCAAACCCCAGGATGAGCACACATACACACACACACACACACACACACACACACACACACACACACACACACCACGTGTTACACAAATATCATCATATGCTACATAGCATTGTAAGATTTGGATTCCCATTTGGTTTTGCTTTTTGTGTACTTTCCACATCCATCAGTGCCTATCTCATTTTAAGATGCATGTCCATTATGGAGTGATAAAAGTCATGGCTCCCCTAC
The DNA here is from genome assembly GCF_023159225.1 of Perognathus longimembris pacificus. Taxonomy (NCBI): domain Eukaryota; kingdom Metazoa; phylum Chordata; class Mammalia; order Rodentia; family Heteromyidae; genus Perognathus; species Perognathus longimembris. Next base: position 4,797,618 of record NC_063183.1, on the reverse strand, counting down.
TCATTCCTTGTAGAGGATCTTTTACTTTAAAATATTGGGGGTTTTGAACTCAGGGCCTGGGTACCATCCCTGAACATTTTTGCTCAAAGCTAGCACTATGCCACTTTGAATCACAGCTCTACTTCTGGCTTTTTAGTGGCTAATTGAAAAGTATCTTTTCCTGCCTGGGCTGGCTTTGAACTGTGATCCTCAGATCTCAGCCTTAGGGAGCAGCTGGGATGATAGGCATGAGGCACCAGCACCCAGCTCTCTTTCTTTTAACCAATTTTCCATGACAACAAAAAAGGCAAACCTTACACTGGCCTCTTTTCACACTGATTTGAGAATTTCCTTAATGCAGCCATAGGGAAGCTGAATTCCTGAGTCATAGGAGTTCCCCAGCCTGACAGGTTTTAACATACATACGCAAATCACTTTCCATGGTGATGTGCCAAATTAAGACCCACTTAATATTTGTGCCTTTGTTGAGCTTTAATGGCTTTGAACACAACCAGGAATTTGACTTGGTGCACATGTCCTATGTCTCCCAGGTTATTGGGACATTATCCCCCCTGCTCTGGTCTGGTTTCCACTGCCTGTGGTTAGCACTGTTTCCATCGTTGACCTTACATGGTCCACGTGCATTTTCTTGTCTTGCAGACTCTGTGGGGGGAAAGGGCCAGAATAGATTCGCAAGAGAAGCTGGCATGGTTGGATCAGATTAACCCCCTGCCTTTTCCAGATGCCATTACAAGTCTGTGCCAGGAATTCCTGTGCCCCTAGCAGAACTTGAAACAGGTGGAGCTTTGTGTGAGCTCTGAGCATTGAAAAATATCAGTGTGAAAATAGAAAGATGGAAATGAATGTGGTTTGGTGCGATTGTTCAGAATGAGGAGAGAGGTTCACAATGGACTTACAGTTTAACAAAATGCATTACCAGAAAGCGGACATAGGTGTTGTCGGGGGGATGAGGGGATAACAAGAGGAGGGGGTCCAGACCAGGAAAGAGAGGAAAGTTGGGCAGATACAATCTGAATATTCGATGTATATTTCTGAAAATGGAACTGGACAAATTGAGAGGGTGGGTGGGGTTGGAATATAGGTGAGGGGAGAATGATGGAAGGGGTGACATTGATCAAGATGCATCATATATGAAAATTGATATGTTGAGTTGAAGCCCCTGTGTACTTAAAGATAATTCTTTAAAAAATAAATAAATTTTGAAAAGAAAAGGAGAGAGAAGTCAAACTCAAAGAAGGATCTGCTGGCAAGATTCAATAGGAGCCCCCCAGAGTTCAGCCTCTCTGTGTGCTGGCCACAATCCGGACACTTCCTCCCATATGCCTCGACATTTCTGTGAGGTTCCGGGCATTGCCATGTCTCATCCATGTTCCACAGGAGGCCCCGGCTTCTTCACTTCCCTCTTCTTCCTGTCCACTGATTGGTCCAGCCTTTGTTCCTAGCATGCCTGACCCAAAGCCCTCCTCACTACATCTTCCCTGGATCACGCACGCACACACGACGCAAACTGAAATCTCTCAATGCCATTGCATTTGTTGCAGACATCAATTGCCAGGTGTCCATCCAGAGAGGCAGGTGTGAGGGTGAAGAGGGAGAGGGGCAGGAAGAGTAGGAGCATTTTAAAGAATGCCCCATTGGTAACCAAAATGCCCTGAGTGGCACGTGTACAATTTCTCATTGGTTGACTCAAGCCAGTCACATCACCCACCCACTCAGGAGACACCAAGAAGGCTGAAAGTGCCTACAGCTGGAATGGTGCATGAAGAGAAAAGCATGCCTCTTGTGAACGTCCTCTCACTCTTTTGTGTGTGTACCAATCATAGGCCATATTTAAACACACACACACACACACACACACACACACACGTTGCTGTTTTTGAAAAGCGGCATCAGGCCCTATTTAGTCTTCTGTAGAATGGAGAAGCAAATGATCATCATATGTTCTATGATTTCCTTGTTGCATCTGGATTTGGTCAACATAGTTGGGCAGCTGCAGAGCAACCCATGGTAGGAATGTGGCATCAGTTATCCATTTCCTGGTGACAGTCACAGGGTACTGGGGCGTCTCACATGTATATTTCTGCGTTATGAACCATGCAGGTAGCTATAGGTTCCTATTCACATCGGAAGTAGGCATAGAGATGAGAAAAGTCCAAGGGCTGCTCCCTGGCCTTCCCAGCTGTGCCACGCCTCCCTATCCCACTCTGAGTCCCAGATATCCTGTCTGGTAACCAGCCCGTGCCTGGTTGTTCTGCTCTTTCTCCCTCCACCTCCAGACGAATTACTAGCACTAGTAAATGTTAGCTCTGCCTCATAAATGCATAATGCCTAGCGCACAAACCTCAACTGCCTGTAATCGAGACTCATGCCCATGCAGAAAAGATTGCGTGCGTGGTGGCTATAAATGACGCTGTCGCCCGGGGTTGCTTGTAGGAAATAGGGCCACCGAGATGGAAATTGCATCCTGCATTTACTGCCGGAACAACCTGCCTCCTCCCTTCACCACTGCCACCCTGGAAGGTAGAGGGAATTAGCTGTAAATATTTTACAGTTGGTAATTTGCCGGTGTAAATCATCAAGCGTTCTGCAGGAGAGCACACCAAGGCGATGTGACTTTCTTTTCCTTCCAGTCATCATTTGTCGTGGCGCCCTCCCTGCTTGTGTTCTGCTCTTCATTCCGTCCTCAGTGTGCTGATGTCTGTGTAGTCCTTTTGCATTCTGTCTCTGGGGTAGGCAGTTGTTGGGGATGGGGCAGGGAGGTAGAATTCTTTTTCGTTCTTGGTACCTGTCGTGCGTCTTGAACTCACGGGCCTAAGCAGTGTCCTTGAACTTTTTATTTTGCTCAAAGATTAATAGTGATTTACCATGTGAGCTACAGTTCCACTTCCGGCTTTATGGAAGTTATTAATAAGAGATAAAAGTTCATGGGCTTTTCTGCCTGGGCTGGCTTCAAACTATGATCCTCAGATCTCAGCCTCCTGAGTAGCTGGGATTACAGGTATGAGCCACCGATCACTTGTCAAGTGAGGCAGAATTCTTAATACTCAAGACCAGGATCTTTTGGCCACTAACACCCATCACTTAACACATGTATATCCATTCATTTGCGAAGCAATTTATGGCTGGCCCCTATATGCCAGGGACTCTGCTAAGCCCTGGAATATAAAGATCAAGAGGGACTATAATCACAGGTATCAGGGAATTCACAAGAATCGATTTGGGAGATCCTTGATAATACCTAAAACTTACACCAACAAATGCCCAATGTTAATATTGATTAAGATCTCATTGTCTGCCAGGCAATACTCCAAGAGCTTTACAAGAATAAACCTACGTCATCTTCACAATCATCTTCTGGGATGGACAGTCCCATGCTCTCTCTATTTTAAATAAGAAACTGGAGTACTTAAAAGTGAAGTGACTCATCCAAGGTCCCCTAGCTGGCAGGATTCCACAAGACCAGTCCCTGTTCTTCCAACCACCACAGTTCCCTTTCCTGACACAGGAAGGGAAAATGGGTGGATCAGGATGAAACCCTGCCACGCTTACTTTATCAGGTAGACTTGTTACCAGGTGATTTCTGTACCTAACAACAATGCCTTTGAGTCCTGATTCTAGGAGGAACTTCCTGGTTACCCTCATCCTCCCGCTGCCCACCACTTTTTTTTTTTTTTTTGCAAGAAAAGAGTTAAGCTCACTGGGGGAAAGGGCGGCTTTGTCCCCCCTCCTCTCCCCAAAAAAACAGAAAGCAATGTGCTCATTTTGAAAACTCCTCTGTACAATACCTTCATAATAATACTTTTTTAAAATAAAGAGTTATACTCAGAGAACAACCCAAACCAAACTATCCAAATGATATGCCAACAGCCTGGAATTGGAGCCAGAATTGTCTGCCTCCGAACACTAAGTCTTCCTTTTGCTTGCACGGGAGTGATGAAAGTTGGTAGTGACAGGGTTTGATTTTAGAACCGTGAAGCCCAAAGGGAGAATAATGAGGGACTGAGCTTGCTAGAAGAGCATGGAGCTCATCTGAGTTAGGCAGACAGAGAGCAGGACTCTGGAAACATTCACAGGCGGGAGTGGCACCCGAGGCCACGGAAGAGCACATCTGCATGGAAGGCTAGGCACTGGGTTGATTGCTTTCCTGTATTTCTGGTGCCCAGGCTGTGATGATCTGTTCTGGAACTGGTAAGGTAGGAAAGGGAGCCCTGACAGGCTAAGTGGAGGAGTTCCCTCGGGCTCTTCCCCTCCTCCTCACCTGTGCTTAGGGACCAGCCCAGAAAGAAGCAGTGTTTGATTTTTGCCTTTCTCCTCCTCCTCATGGCTCTCAGATTCCCAGAGGACCACTGAGATCTCATGGGTCTTTATTCACTGCTATTGTGAAGGATTCTCCCAGTTACCTAAGGGTAGGCACTAGCCACGCTACCTCTCCATAGCCTCTTCTCTAATGGGAGGGGTGGTTGGAGCTGAATGAGTAGACAAAGAGGCCAGAGGCGGAGCTGGGGCAAGAGACAGAGCACCAGCCAGGAGCCAAAAAGCTAAGGGACAATACTCAGACCCTGAGTTCAAGCCCTCGGTCCAGGAAAAAAATGTGCTCAGTTCTAATTGGCAGAGGTGAGGTATTTGCCCTTCACAGCCTTTCTCCTCTTTCTCCTGGAGCTACAGCTAGACCACATTTCTCAGAGGCCCCCGTAGTTGAATTCAGTGACTACACAGGGTCATGTGAGGGTGTTAGCCATGGAGTGTAGCTAAAATGATGCCAGCACACCAGGCTTCCCCCACAAGAAAATGTCCCCACACATGATCCTCTATGTTATTTCCACTTTAGCAGGGCAGATATTTTTACCCAGAGCAATCTTAGAAACTCAGTGTCTAAGATGTCAGAGCCTCTATTAAGTTGGGATTTTCTGAGTCATTCTGTTGAGCAAACTTTTCTTCTTGCCCACTAATGAGAAACCCCCCTTGGATTAGGGACAAGGTGAGTACCAAAGAAACCCACCTCTGTTGTTTGTTTATTTACTTATTTATTTATTGCATAGCTGGGAATTGAATCCTGGTTTATTATGCTCACTAAGCAGGTGTTCAGTATGACTGAATTCTTATTCCCAGCCTGAAAATGGAAACTCCTACTGTGTTATTTTACATCAGTGCTATAGATAGAACCTGACACTTAGTAAGTGCTAAATTAAATGTTCACTTTCTCTCTCTGCCCTGAAACCCATGCAAGAACAGGAGCAGAGCAGCTGGAAGGGAGAGGGAGGAGTCCATCGCCCCACGTTACCCAGGAGAGGCGAGGCGGCAGGGAGCTCGAGTCCCACCATAGAGGGAGGGATGGAGGCAGGAAGGGAGATTTATTTGTTCTGGGCCTTTCCAGATTGCAAGTGGGGTAATGTGGTTCATGCTTGCCCCAGGAACGGCTGCTCAGGGAATGGTGTTTTACTTGGCTCCAATTGTTCTCAGGTGAGAGAGCAGATAGGCGGAAAAAGGCAACACCTGGGGAGAAGGGAAGGAGGGAGGAAGGAAAGAGATTCTGAGGAAGACAAGAACACCAGAAGCTTCTCCCAGCAGCTCAGCTGGGAATTCACAGGCCAGCCCTGGAGAGCCTGAAGGGCTAATCACCAATGTCACTTGGGGAGGAAATATCTGGAACAGAGGCACTGGGTGGTGATGGTGCCAAACACCCTGAAGGCCTTCTGGGTAGAGAGTCCTTGCTGCGCTGATTCAAGGGGGTTGACAGGGACCCGGTTTCTGGGTGATTTGTGCCTTTCAAGTGCTCTGTGCCGGTTTTAGGATGAATGTTTGTTGTATTGACCCTCCAAACCCCAATTGAAATACCTTCTTGTGTCTGTAAATCAAGAGCGCTTCCAGGAAGTTTATGTTTGGTATTCTACACACTTTTAAAAAATTCTTTTTCTTGTATCCTTGAAGAAGGGGACTGATAATAACCCCCCCCCCAAGAAAAAGGGGGAAGATTTAAAACTCTAAAACAAAGCTTTTCAAGGAGATAGGATGGTAGAGAAGAGAATTGTGGGCAATGGGGATTACAAAAGGATTATAAGTTTGGTTACTTCATTATGAAAAGTTGAAGGAGAGAAGAAAGGCATATCTCTCCTACCTGTCCATTCATCCATCCATCTCACAAGCACTGATGTGGGAGCTATCATTCAGAGATTTGTTCTACACGTAAATTTGAAATAGATCAGGAAAATTCACTGGGATTCTTACACATAAGATCAGGTACATTCTGACTGCAGATACACATAACCAGTTTGATGTTCCAGTCTGTCCATTTGTTTAAGGACATTGAGTTCCCAAGTACTTGGGATTTTGGTGTCAGCTCTTGGGGTTTGAACTCTTGGCCTGGATATTGCCCTGAGCTTTCATGCTCAAGACTAGTGTTCTACTACTTGAGCCTTTTTTTTTTTTTTGGTGATTTATTAGGTGTAACAGTCTGATGGACTTTCTTACCCAGGCTGGCTTTGAATGGTGGTCCTCAGATCTCCTGCATAGCTAGGATTACAGGTGTGAGGCGCTGGAGCCCAGCCTAAGTACTTACTGAGCATTTCTCAGGTCGTGGGCACTGGGACAACAGACAGACTGACTGCCTTCATGGAAGCCACACTGCCGTTGGGCCCAGGGTGATGGGGCTACAGATCAGGAACACATGCATACTCATTGCCCAAAGAAAAGGGAAACCTTACACTCTCCAACAAGGGAAAAGCCATGGAGACAATGCAGTCCGGGAGGGCCATTTAGGTAGCTGAGTCTACAGGAAGCACCAACAAATCCCAAGGAAAATCAGAGAAGGCAGACAGATAGCATGTGTTTGGGCCTTGGCTCCATGACATAAAAAGTATGGTCAACTGGCTACAGCATAAACTAGCAAGGAAAAAGGGAAGGCCAGAGAGGAGGGGACAGGCTTGTGGGTTTTGTGGCAGGAAGCCATTTAAATAAAGGGATGAAGTGAATAGTCAACTCCCCTAAGCTGCTGAGTGGGGACAGATGGGACATGGTAGACAAGGGTGAGATGGGATTCTACAGGACATTTAAGTGGGAAGAGATGAGCTTGGACTGGGGGAGTGTGTGGAGGAGAGGAGGAAGGGGAGGGAGTGTGTTAGAGATACAAACTGGAATACTGGAGGCCTGCTTACAGCCTAGATAGAAGTGAGATGGCCACGGTGACTCGCAGGCTCTGAGCTTTTAGTGGCTGGCAGGTGATGGTGGCATTTACAGAGTTAGGGACAACTGCGATGCCGGTGGCTCCCTTATCTCCTACCTGTGGGCCCTGGAGGAGCTGGGCAGCTACCCTGCTCCCTCTGCAGAGGGGAGCTGTGAACTGTTCTCTTCACTTCCTTGTCAGAAACACTGGCGCCAGTCAGAGGATCTCGAGAGATCACCTGCTAGGATCCTGCGGTGTACACTAGTGAAGGAAGGAGGGGCAGGACAGAAGCTCTTTATGAAGCCAAGTAGCAGTCCAAGGAGATAACTCTGAGGTGCATCCTGATCATTCCAGTTCAGCTGGGGGAAAACCAACAAGGCGTGAAAAGAATAACAATGTTCCTAAAAAGAGTGGAAAAGTTTTCTTGTCATTGTACAGCCACGCCATCCATTTGGATCAAGGTGTAAGCGAGGGTGGGCATGGGTGACTCAGACAGACCTTGGTAAGTCCTCACGCCCTGTGGGCCATTTGTAGAAGCTTCGGAGAGGGGAGAAGGTACTTGTGCATGATCCTGGTTTCTGGGGTTCTGAGAGAACCCTGTGTAGCACTTGTGACTGATTCTATGCAGAATTTCCCCCCTCAGATTCACTCCTGCTCTGTGATTATATGAGAATCATCAGGTTGAATAATCATATTTTAATTTTTTTCCAGACCTGGGGCTTGAACTCAGGGCCTGGGTGCTGTCCCTGAGCTTTTCTGAGCTCAAGGCTAGCACTCTAACACTTGAGCCACAGTGCTGCTTCTAGCTTTTTCTGAGTAGTTTATTGGAGATAAGACTCTCACAGGGACTTTTCTGCCTGCTGTGACCCTCAGCTCTCAGCCTCCTAGGATTACAGGCATGAGCCAGTGGCACCCAGATTAATCACTTTTTTTTTTTTTTCCTTAGGAAACACTGGAAAGACTACTTCACCTCAGAGACCACTGTGTTGAGAAGTGAATGATATAAGGGACAGAAGACCCTTCTTTGCAGGGTTGTATACATAAAACCTCATAGCCTATTTGATGGGAGATTGAAGGAATTCTCAAGGGTAATGGCGATGCTTTGCTGCGTGGCCTTCTGTGCTGACTTCCTAACCTCGTCTACTAACTGAGAATTCATTCCATGACCAAGAGGTCAGTGTGCTCCAAATTTCTTTAGTGCAGGCTCATCAGAAGTATCTCGATGTACTTTCAGGGGGCCTGGGTGGTAGTGCATCCTTCCTTCTTTCTCTGGCATGGTGCCATCCCTTCCTATAGCTCAGCTTTAGTGATTCTCTTTGTTGTTGCTTCGAGGCTCAGCATCTCCAAATTAAAAATCTCTTATTACTATTTATGATCACCTGCCCTTTGGAGAGCGGTTGCAAATCTCCCTCCCCCCCCCCCCCATCCCAGGTCCCCAAGGCGAGGGTTGCTGTGTGGCAGGGCAGGATGTGTAGGTCACCTTTCAGCATCCAGTTGCTTTTACAGACTCAGCTTTTCGGGGGGGGGGGGTCTCCTCCATTCTTGAGGAATTGGGTCTAATGCTTTCCACATTCCTCTGTGGGATGAAAGAATGAATGGTCCCTCAGGAAGGCCATGAATGCATGCTAGGTAAGCGTCCTCAATGCCTTCCAGCCCATAGACCTCGGGGAGTCCTAGCCTGCAGGGGCACACAGCTCAATGATGAACGAGGTCTGGAGCTGGAGAATGGATGGAAAAGAGCAGACACATCATCCCAACGCTGGGAGGTTTCAGGCGACTCATTCAACTCTGATCCTCAAGGAGAACACTCCACCGCAGGCAGACGAATGTGAATTCCATCGCAGTTCTGACAGAGGCGCGTGGGCGCAATCTTGGAGAAGTGGTTCAAAGAATCCCTGAGTCAGATTCATGATTTTATTTGATTTGATTTGCGAAATGACCTATAACGTAACTGTGACAAGGAGCTGACGTTTATTAACTTCCTTGAATGGATCTGATGCTGCCGCAGTTTTTACATCCTAAGACATCTACTCAAAATATTATGGAATAAGAATCTGTACTAAAAATGATGAAAGTGAAAACCTCATGCTGGTTAGGAGCCTGCTACTTTTGACACCTATTTTCTATGCATTTTCTGACAGAGTTTCTAAGATCCTATCAATGAATAGTGCTATTTGTCCCTGGAAAGCCCCAGAGAGGAAAGGCGAGGTGACTTCTCTTTAGTGTTACAGCCCAAAGCCTGAGAAGTATGTGCTAGTTAGCAAGTTTTGCTTTGCTCTGACAGAATACCTGAGAGAAACCATCTGAAGAAACCCACCCAATGGTATTTGGGAAGAAAGGGGGAGCGAGAAGGGCATGGAAATATAATAAAGGGGTTACACTTTTTCAAACTACCCTTTATGTATCTATAGAATTATCACAATGAGTCTTCCTGATATTATCATTGATTAATTCATTAATTAATCAATTAATTTTTGCCAGTCCTGGGGCTGGAACTCAAGGCCTGGGCACTGTCTTTGAGCTTCTCAGACTCGAGGCTAGCACTCTACCACTTGAGCCACAGTTACTTCCAGCTTCTTCTGAGCTGTTTATTGGAGTCTCATGGACTTTTCTGCCTGGGCTGGCTTTGACCCACAATCCTCAGATCTCAGTTTCCTGAGTAGCTAGGATTACAGGCATGAGCCACCAGCAGCAACCCCCTCCCCAGTATTATTAATGGACAGTAATTCAAATATTTTTTAATGAAAGAGTTCAGAGGTTTCATTACATGATCACTTGACACCTTTTCTTTCTAGGTTGGTGGTGGAAGGAAGTAAGAGAACAGAGGGAGAGAGAGAGAGAGAGAGAGAGAGAGAGAGAGAGAGAGAGAGAGAGAGAGAGAGAGAGAAAGGAGAACAAGACTGCCTAGTGGGTTTCCTCCTCCTCCTGCATTCCTTCTCCCTGAGTAGAGCCCCCTGCATGTTGCTGTCAGGTCTTCTCTTCTTTGCTATTCCGTATGCCAGTCATCTCTGGAAATGCCCTCCCAGGCTCTCTCCAGGAGTGTGCTCACCCAATCTGCTGGGTATCTCTCCATTCAACCAACCATTGCACAGAGCCTGGATCCCAACCCCTCAGCTCACTGACCCCGAAACCCATGGTTGGCTTCTCGAGGCCATTCTGCCATTGTTTCCACTTTGTGGCTATGGAAATTGAAGCTGAGGGATGAACATCCAACACCTCAAGTGATAGAATTTGCAACGTGTAGATCCAGGATCTATCTACACATCCAGACTCTAGGATGAGTAAGAACAAGGATGTGAGTGCCCGCAGGATGCTTTTTGGCAGTGCATGAAGGAAAGGACTCATCAAACAAGAAGGTCCTCTCTTCTTTCCTTCATGTCTCCTTGTCTTTTTTGTATGTGTGTGTGTGCCACAATTGGGACTTGAACTCAGGACCTGGACCCTGTCCCTGAGTTTTTCTGCTCAAGGCTAGTGCTCTACCACTTAAGTCATACTTATACTTCTGGCTTTTTGGTGGCTAATAGGAGGTAAGAGTTTCATGGACTTTCCTGACCAGAGCAGACTGGCTTCGATCCTCAGATCTCTGCCTTCTGAGTAGCTAGGATTACAGGCGTGAGCCACCAGTTCCTGGCTTACTTCTCTTCTTAAAGAAGCTGCAGTCACACAGCCAGTGAGGGGCTTCTGGGAAGATTTTTCTTAGAGCTGACTCAGCGTCTGGCTTGTCCATTCAACATTGAAGAAAATGATTGCATAATTTGCTGAACTTGGGGGTAAAACCTGGATGGTCTGACTTTCAATATAGTCTTCTTGGCCCATAAAAATGCTGATAGGGCTGGGAGTGTGGCTTAGTGGTAGAGTGCTTGGCTAGCATGCATGAAGCCCTGGGTTCGATTCCTCAGTACCACATACACAGAAAAAGCCAGAAGTGATGTTGTGGCTCAAGTGGTAGTGTTAGCCTTGAGCAAAAAAAGCTTAAGGACAGTGCCCAGGCCCTGAGTTCAAGCCCTAGGACTGTCAGAAAAAAATACTGATAGTTAATGTAGCTTGAGGGTGAGGATGGGAGGGGGAATAATGGGGAAGGTGATGGAAGAGGTGACATTGATCAACACATATTGTACTTATAACCTGATTTAGGGAATTGTGACATCTTTGTACAATGATTTAACAGTTAAAATTAAAAATAAATTGAGGATAGGAATTACTGGTAGAGACCTTCAAATAGAAAGGCAATTCAGTGTGTCTGAAACAGAGAAAATAAGAGGATCTGTATCCCCAGTAGAAGGACATGAAGTACTTGTGAAGATGCCAAAGGCAGGTAAGAACTAGCTGTGATTTCACATATGGGCTGAAGCTCCAAATCCCACATGTTGGTTTGCAGTAAGAAACTTTGATATGTGTGTACTAATATCAGGGTTTGAACTTAGGGCCTGGGCACTATCCCTTAGCTTTTTCACACAAGGCTGGTGCTTCTACTACTTGAGCCACAGGTCCACTCTCAGCATTTTGGTGGTTAATTGGAGATAAGTATCTCATGAACTTTCCTGCCCAGGCTGGCTTAGAACCATGGTCCTCAGATCTCAGCTTTTTAAGTAGGTAGGCTTACAAGCATGAGCTACCAGCAACTGGCAAACAACTTCTTTTACACACAGCACACACTTACACCTCATCCCTTGTTTAGTCATGCAACACAACTAAAACGACCACATTTGGGGGGACTTGTAACTTCAATCGGAGCTATATGAGCTCATCAGTCTCCCCATTCATCCATAACCAGCCAGGCATTCCACAACCAACCAGCCATTACTGTTAACCACAACCAATCAGCCAACACCCAACCCATCAAGTAGCACAACCATCCAATCAACCACAATCCAACCAACCAGCCACAATCAAGCAGCCATTGCTGTGGCAAAGCAACCATCACAACCCCCTCATCCCAACCATCTAACAACACACAACCACAGCCAATCGAAGCCAGCAATGAAGCACAGCAATCCAACATCTCAACTCATCCCATTTCATTACAGCCATCACGGCAACCAAGAAAAAACATCACCACACAAAAGCACTCCTCACCACAAACAGCGAGCTATCTCTTCAGCTAAGCATCCCCCCAAAACCACTCAAGCAATACGAGAGAGAGAGAGAGAGAGAGAGAGAGAGAGAGAGAGAAATACAACAGCCTGTCCATCCACTGTGACCATGAATAATCACAACCTCTTACAGCTATGGATAATCACAACCTCTAACACAACCAACTCCTAACACAACCGATGAACAACTGCCATGTTCAACCAGCTGCCATACAAAATAAAAATAAAACCAGTACCAATAGCCAAAAGTGCAACCAGCAACCAGGACCGTTATCTACCTTTCATTCAGCCTTTACTGGACCACAAGAAGTGTTCCAAATATGATCTGAGGATAAACTCACTCGCTTTCACCCTAAGCTAGTGAGGCAGCAATTATTAGGTTATTATTTCATTTTTGGTGGTGATGGAGTTCAAACTCAGATCCTCATTGCTTACTAGGCTATCCTTGAATCAGTTAGACTTTCAGTAGGCTGATCTTAGAAAATGGTCTTCCTACACAGTAGGGATTGCACACATGGGCCACCACAAAATGAGGTTTTGCTAACCTTTTGCTGATTCGCCCATCTCTGCCACCTGTGTAGCTGAGAATACAGGCATGAGCTGCCATATGCATTCTATTATTGCTGCTGCTTCCTCCCCCTCCTGCTACTCTTCCTATTCCTCCCCCTCCCCCTCTTCTTCTTCTTCTTCTTCCTCCTCCTCCTTTTTGTGCGGGTGCAGTGGCTGATTTACTATCCTACTACCACTATAGCTATGACTACTTTTTATTACATTACAGTACATTGTATTACATAACGTGGTGCAGTGTTTACTAAATTACATTATGTTGTATGGGCTACGTCCTGCTACATGTGATTTACAATCTTCCTGATACAGTGATCCTCATCAGTGATGCTGAATTGGTGATAGAGGGGTAAGTGGCTCACCCCTGTAATCCTAGCTACTTAGGAGACTGAGATCAGAGGAAAGCAGTTTGAAGCTAGCTAGGGGCAGGCAAGTCCATAAGATTTCTAAAAATAATCTCCAATTAACCAGCAACAAGCCAGAAGTGGATGTATAGCTCAAATGGTAGTGTTAAGTTTGGTCAGAAACGCTTAGGGATGGTGCCCAGGCCCTGCATTCAAGCACCAGGACTGGCACGTGCAACACACACACACACACACACACACACACACACACACACAGAGTAAATGGCAGATTTGGGATTTAAAAACAGGCAATGTGACTTGAAATGTGTCCATATCCACAAGAGCCAACTGCTGTGGGTGATGGGGGTCGTTTGCTGAGCTCCTACCTGCTGCCAGGCACCCTGCTAAGCACATCACATGACCTGTCTCATTTTGTGCCTTGTCATTCACTGCACATCCTATATCCCTAACACTAAATGCCCATCCTATGGAATTGAGGAACTGGAAATGGAGGGGAGAGGTGGAGCTTGGAGGGATGGAAAGAATGATGACCTCAACCAAGAGGCATTATATTCATCAGCTGATTTGCTGAATGATAACTCCTTTGTCCAACAACTTAAAGATTGTGTGTGTGTGTGTGTGTGTGTGTGTGTGTGTGTGTGTGTGTGTGTGTGTTTCTGGTCCTGGGGCTTGAACTCAGGGCCTAGGCACTGTTCCTGAGCCTTTTTTTTCATTCTCAAGGCTGGTACTCTAGCATTTTGGTAGTTCACTGCAGATAAGATTCTCCCGGGCTTTCCTGACGAAGCTGTCTTCGAACCACGAGCCTTCGATCTCAGCCTCCTGTGTGAGCCACTGGCTCCTGGCTAAAACTCTATTTAGGAAAAAGGAATCCTATGATCTAATTTGAAAAGCGAGAGAAGAGGGAATCACACAGTTAGAGAGGCTCATTTGAGGCTTTGAACAAGGAAATATTTCAAAGAGCAATAGCGTTTATCTCGGGGGCTGGAGGCTGCCTTGGGGCGCTGGTGTGCCAAGGAGAACCTGCCGACTGCTGGGCATTCACCGCGATGGCAGTGCCAGCCATGGGCTCTGGGTGGCACCTGGGCCACGTTCTTCCTCAGTGTAAGTCAGACACTGGAGCCATCCCTGCCACGGGGCATGCAGGTGAATAGCGGGCAAAGGCCACCTTGGTGTGTGTGCTGTGTTCTCCTCCATTCCAATGTGGGAAAAACCCTATCAGCTGCTTCCTTCTGAGGGTGCTGGGTCCTTGTCTCTGGGTTCCTCAGTGAGAACAAGCAAAGCCAGCATCTCTCTGAGCCCTTCATACTACTGCCTACGGGCCCAGGGGGGCAAGAAGAAATCCAGGTGCCATGTTTATGTGCCTATTGCTTTCTGCATGATTGCCATGAAGTCTCACTGTCTAGTCTCAGCACTTAAGAAAATGCGTCAGATCACTCTGCTGTCCTTGAATGGTTACCGTTCTTCCTTGGAAGGGGGTGTCGGTGGCTCACGCCTGTCAATCTAGCTACTCAGGAGGCTGAGATCTGAGGATGGCAGTTCAAAGTCTGACTGGGTATGAAAGTCTGTGAGACTTTCATCTCCAATTAGCCACCCAAAAACCAGAGGTGGTCCCATGGCTCAAGTGGTAGAGACTATCTTTGCTCAGAAAAGCTCAGGGACAGAACACAGGCCCTGAGTTCAAGCCTCAGGCCTGGGCTGAAAAGTCCCTGTGATATTCTTATCTCCAATGAAACACACACACACACACACACACACACACACACACACACACACGATTCTTGTTTAGTGATAATGTATAAGCCCAGATAGGCACGCACTCTGATGGCAGAGAAAGTGAATAGACAGGAAGGTAATACATGAAGCATAGCAAACTCTAAAACACAATTTAGGGAGGGGAACTAGCCAGAGAGGAGAGAAGGCGTCCACCAAAGAGTTTTGGGGAGTCTAAAGGGAAGAGGGAATGTAGCAGGTGCATGAATTGTGGTGTTTAGGGCACAAAGTGACAGACTCATGCATGTAGCAGGGAGCGGGGAGCGAAGACAGAACGGGGCTCTCGGAGGCCATCTTCCCTGGGAACCTGGAACTTCAGCTGGATAGAGGTGGGAAGATCCAGTAGGGTCATGAGCTATGCAGTGGGCGTCATCGAAATGATTCTGTGGATGGAAGTCATCACTAGCTATGACAAGGAGCCTAGTTAGGGGCAGGGCAGGGCCAGCATGGAATGGTGTGGAGAGAGAGTGTCAGGAATAGAGGCTCTTGTAATATTGGAAGTAAGATCTGTTGTTAGTTTGACCTACAGTGGCAGAGAGAGAGAGATGATTTGAGAGCAGTGGTGTGAAAGTGGGGCAAGTGGAGGGAAAGGGAACATGGCGGCAGCAAGTCTCAGGGCTGATGGGAGCCTCGTGAAATGCCTAGTGTTCCCTGCTTCCATTTGGAAGCCTGGGTTCTCCAGAATCTCAACCCCAGTGCCAGCCTGTGGGTTTGCAGGAAGAGAAAGGCCCCTGATGGGCAGGTGGTTCATTATTTACTTAGCAGCACAGCTTGAGCCCCGCGCTAACCACATCAAGATGATTGAAATCCTACCCGCTCTAAGTAAATACATCAGAGCCTCTCAGAGGCCACGCGCTTGGTGTGGCTGGCTACACACCTGTGTTCATGTCAACGGGCGGACGGCAAGAGCTGGAGCCCCTTTAAGGGCTTCTAAAGGCAATGCCACCACAGTCTTATTAATTACCATCACCCTGCCTGGTGTGACCATGGAAAACAGACAGAAAATGTAACCCTAAGAGTGTTTACAGAGCAACCCAGCAGCATGGTTCATGTTAAGATTTGCAACAAAAAAAGCTGGGTGTTGGTGGCTCACACTTGTCATACCAGCTACTGAGGAAACAGAGATCTGAGCATCACAGTAGAAAATCCGTGAGACTCTCATCTCCAATGAACTCCCTAAAAGACAGACGTGGAACTGTGGCTTAAGTGGCAGAGTGCCAGCCTTGAATTAAGATGCTAAGGGACAGAGGGTCTGAGTTCAAGTCACAATAGTGGCACACACATGTACACATGCATGTAAAATAGGTTTAAAAATAATTCTGCACAATCTGCTGGGGTCCATCTGGGCTCATAATTGCAGGCTTATCATCTGGATATCAGTAAATAATGACATAGGCTAGCACTGATGAACGACACAACCCAGACGAACTGGTGAGGAGGCAGAAAGGAATTCATACTAAGGAGAACAGGGTTTCTGCACTCCACTGAGCTAGTCTTTTGTGCATCGACTAAGTGCCAGGTATTCAGACAACATAGATCTCATCCTCCATGGTGCTGAGCTTCTGAAAGGGTGACCCGAGTGCAGCCAGATGATTTAGACAAATAAAAATAAAAAAGTGTACATGGTACATGCTCACCCAATTGTAGGAAATATGTTCAAAATAAAGCCAAGGGTCGGGGGTGGGGGGAGGGGCATAAACAGTCAAAGAAAGGTGATGTTTGAGCGGAGGACAGGAACATAGTGACAACCTGAAAGTGTGCCCCCAGGTCTGGGCACAGCAGAGCCTTCCCTTTACCCATTCCATGGATGAGAACACTGAGGCCCAGGTAGCTAGAGCCAGGGATCTGTAGCCTAGACCTGGCAAACTTGAGGTTAGAGCTTGGGTTGGTCTAAATCAGCTGCTCTTTCCACGACAACCTCTTTTGGGTATACACTGAGGAGGTTCATTTAGGGTTCTATCCATTAACACCAGAGTTTGGTTCCTTGCAATAACTAACCATGGACAAGACAAGTTTTGCCTAAAATAAAAAGTACAGCTGGGCACCCATGGCTCACATTTGTAGAATCCTACTATGTAGGAGGCTGAGATTTGAGGGTGGCATTTCAAAGTCTCAGCCTGGGCAAGAAAGTCTGTGGGACTCTTATCTTTAATAAACAACTCCCCCAAAGCCAAAAGTGGAGCTGTGGTTCAAGTGGCAGAGCGCTAGTCTTGAGCAAAGAAAGCTCAAGGTCAGCACCTAGGATGGGTAAGGAAAAAAAAGAAAGAAGGAAATTATAAAAATACAAAAAAAAAGGGCTGGGGATATAGCCTAGTGGCAAGAGTGCCTGCCTCGGATACACGAGGCCCTAGGTTCGATTCCCCAGCACCACATATACAGAAAACGGCCAGAAGCGGCGCTGTGGCTCAAGTGGCAGAGTGCTAGCCTTGAGCAAAAAGAAGCCAGGGACAGTGCTCAGGCCCTGAGTCCAAGGCCCAGGACTGGCCAAAAAAAAAAAAAAATACAAAAAAAAAATGGGTCCAGATGGAGGAAATTTCCCCCTCTCCTTTTGGGTAGAGCCGATATGAACAAAGATCCAGGCCACAGAGAAGGGACTAGAGAGCCCTCGTCCTAATTTGGTTCAGAAACAAACTTTCTTTTTTTTTTTTACTTCTGTTGTAAAAGATACCAAACTAGCCCATTTTAGAATAGTTGTCAACTATTCTATGTAATTCTACTTAGATGAATGATTCTAACAGTTGTAAAGTAAATGCCCAAGCTCCTATAATGACTAGAAAACTCCTCTTTGTCCACTGAAGCCCACAAGTATTAACCCCTTTCTGAGATTTTTCTGGTCCCTTCTTATAGAAAAATTGCCTTCCTTTCTTGTCTTACAAATCACTTCTCAAGTACCGAGGTGTCTCTAAATAGAGCCTTAAATTGTGATTTATTTTTGAGAACATCCGATCAAGGATTTATATGGCTTTGGGGGCCTCTTAGATAATCTCTAGAATTTTCATAAATGTCTTTACGATTAATATATAACATTACGATTTAAGATTCAACAAAGCATGGAAGCCCGTATCTGACATGTAAACTCAGGGTTCTAAACGATCACTTAGTAGAGCTATTCAAATGGATTCTGGCCGTACTACAGAAAAGCAAGATCAAATAAAACACCATCCTAGCTCTAGGTGTTCAAAGTCTGTGTTTCATGCTTTTAATTGGAATAAACTCTCTTCCAACCCCCACAGCCACAACCCACAGTACCCTGCAGAGAATGCACAAAACTCCTCATTCTAATTACATAGCACATTTTCATCTGCTTTGTTTCCTTATTACTACATTTTTATTTCATTATTGCTTGAGCCTTGTCCTTGGCTCAGCTTGCTTTTTTGCTCTCGGCTGACACTCTAACATACCTTTGAACCACACCTCTAGCCTGGCTTTTTGCTGCTTGTTTTTTTTTTTTTTTTTTTTTTGGCCAGTCCTGGGCCTTGGACTCAGGGCCTGAGCACTGTCCCTGGCTTCTTCCCGCTCAAGGCTAGCACTCTGCCACTTGAGCCACAGCGCCGCTTCTGGCCGTTTTCTGTATATGTGGTGCTGGGGAATCGAACCTAGGGCCTCGTGTATCCGAGGCAGGCACTCTTGCCACTAGGCTATATCCCCAGCCCCTTTTTGCTGCTTGTTTTGAAGATGGAAATCTCTCAGACTTTTCTGCCCAGCCTGGATGGCTTTGATCTGTGCTCCTCCAAATCTCAGTCTGTGGAGGATCTTGTATGACAGACACGAGCCACCAGTGCCCAGCGTCTCCCTGGCTTTGGAAACAGACCAGCGTGGGTTCTATTATACCGGGGTTGGAGACAGATCAACCTAGAGTCAAATCTTATCTGTACATTTATTATTATCTGTTGGCCTTGGGAAAGTCTCCTAACCTCTTTTAACTCAATTTTCTAATGAGAGCCTATAATATTTACATTATTCATAGAGCTGTTGAGCACATTTATGAACTAACACCATGTGTAGTCCAAATAGCATGGAAGAAATGGTACAATATTATCCTTTTCTCTACCCAGTGTGTAGGCCTCATAAAAACAATGCCCTGATAATGATATATATATATATGTATATATATACATATATACATATATATATATAATTCAGTAATTATCCATCTACTGTTGGGTCGCTAAGTCACTACACAAGGCCTAGTATATGATAGATACTCAGGAAGTATTTCCTGACCAAAGAAATCAATGAACTGACTTTCACATGGGCTATGCTAATTTGTCTCAGCATTATACGATGAGATTAATATCTCTGATATGCATCTCTCTTTAGAGAGGAGATCACTTAGGTATCCAGAAAGGAGTAAACTGGTTTGCCCCAAACTTCAGAGTTGCTAGGGAAGAGTCACAATAGGACTTTTCTAGATCTCAATTCCAGCCTCCTTTCCCCTCGCTGAGACCCAGCTTTACAGCTGCATCCTATCTGGGAGGACAGCTAAGGAAAAGCTCTGTGGGGAATATTACAAAGCCCCTAACAACCAGGAGCTCCTACAGAGCCAAGGAAAGGATTTTCCATTCTTTGATTGGCAGAACGAAGATCTCAGGAGACAAGGAAAGATGGGAGCAAGATGCCATGCAGAGTGGGAAACATTGAATACTTGGTTCATTCTCATCTCACAGGCAAAGCAAATGAGAGTTGGAGAGGAAGAGGAGGGCAAAGACCCTGCTCCAGGGCGAGGAATCCAAAGGTCCAGGTGAAATGGATAAGCAGAAATCCCTGAATGTCTCCATAGATAATGATGGGAGGGGAGTGTACGAAATGTCAGGGCACCATTAAACAAATGAGGACTGTCAGGCCTGGATTAGCGCAGCCAAAGAGAGAGGAAATAAGCACTCACACACACCTGAAGGAAGGAAATGCCCAGGGGGGTGGGCATCAAAGAAGGCAGACCACAGGGACTTATCCAGAAAAGGAAAGCAAGCCAGGCCCAGGGGAGGCAGGTCCAAGCCCAAATGTGGCAGAGAGGCCATGGTCTTGCTAGGAAATATTAGACAAATGAGCATACTATAATTCTCTCTAATCTCCCCCTGCCCACCACCCATTCCTTTGATTCTGCTAAGTTTCCTTGAGAGATTGTACTAGGAAGCAGGAAGTGGGCAGTTAGGAACCCCAAGAAAACAGATGCTCAGCAAGAAGCTACAAGTGTGCTTTTCAGGGCGGGGGGTGGAGGGGAGAGAAAATAGTTGTGGAATGTATAAGTAATCACGAAGTAGTTGTACAAAGGAATTGCCATGTAGCAAAGCGGTGTATGAAAACTATATCTTGATCAATATCACCCCTTTCAACATTATCAGCCCTCCCTCCCCTATCCACCCCTTCCCTTACTCTTCCTAATTGTTTTTTTCTTTTTTTCCCTTCTGGTCTTAGGGCTTGAATTCAGGGCCTGGGCTCTGTCCTTGAGCTGTTTTTTGGTTTTGTTTTGTTTTTTACTCAAGGGTAGCATTCTTACCACTTGGAGGAATTGGAGACAAGAGTCTCATGAACTTTCCGGCCCGTGCTGGCTTTCCTCAGATCTCAGCCTCCTGAGTAGCTAGGATTTCAGGTGTGAGCCACCAATATCTGGCACTTTCCCTAATTTTGCACATTGGATTCTGGCCTGTATTCTCCCCATCTTCTCCTCCTCAGTCATCTACCCCCTTCCCCTTGGCTCCATCCCACTCCTTTTTTTTTTGCCAGTCCTGGGCCTTGGACTCAGGGCCTGAGCACTGTCCCTGGCTTCTTCCCGCTCAAGGCTAGCTAGCACTCTGCCACTTGAGCCACAGCGCCGCTTCTGGCCGTTTTCTGTATATGTGGTGCTGGGGAATCGAACCTAGGGCCTCGTGTATCCGAGGCAGGCACTCTTGCCACTAGGCCATATCCCCAGCCCACCATCCCACTCCTTTTGAGCACCCAGTTCCTGGTGTTTTATTTTGCTGAACTTTGCCTTTCTAAGGAATTTGAGATCTCCCTTGAATCTACCATATTTCAGTTAATACCTTTGTATACACTTGCATTACCACCAACGTATTTACTTTTGAGTTTCTAAGATAAATCTAGCTTCCCCATGTAAGGGAAAACATGCATCTTTTGTCACTTTGTGCCTGACTTACTTCACTTCACATAATTTTCCCCAAGTCTTTCCATTTCTTTACAAATGGTACAATATCATTCTTTCTGATGGATGAGTAAAATTCTAACATATATCTCACATTTTATTGGATCCATTCATCCACTGAGGAGCATCTGGACTGACCTAAAAACACACGCGCGTGCACGCGCACACACACACACACACATACACACACACAGATCCAAATACATTGAGTGTTGGTGACTTTTTTTTTTACTTTTTTTCCTTTACTGTCAAAGTGAAGTACAGAGGGGTTACAGTTTCATATAAAGGCAGTAAGTACATTTATTGTTCAACTTGTTACCCCTCATTTTCCCCCGACTCCACCTCCCTTTTTCCCTCTCCCCCCACCCATGAGTTGCACAGTTGGTTTACACCAAATGGTTTTGTAAGTATTGCTTTTGGAATCGCTTGTCTTTTTATCCTTTGTCTCTTGATTTTGATATTCCCATTCCCTTCCCTAGTTCTAATACACGTATATACAGTATGCAGGGTACTCAGATGAGATACAGTGATAGCGGGGGTACAACCACAGGAAGGGAATACAAGAGAAACAAAAAAAAGCTACAGTTTCACATGGCATGTTGAAAATAACTGTTGGTAACTTTTAAGGAAACTGTTTTCCCCTGTTTATGTGGTGCTGAGGAATGGAACCCAGGGCTTCATGCATGCTAGGCAAGCACTCTACCACTAAGCTACATTCCTAGATCCCTGTTGGTGACTTTATCACATCATTTTCATATTTGGCTAGATCATCCAGGCCAAAACTTAGCAAAGAAACCTCAGAGCTCAATAACTACACTGACCAGTTAGACCTCACAGCCATCTCCAAAATATTACACTCCATTAGTATTATAGTCTACATTCTCCTTGGCAGCCCATGGATCATTCTCCAAAATAGACCATATCTTAGGTCACAAAGCAAATCTCTGCAAATTCAAGAAAATCAAAATGACCCCCTGTCTCTGCCCAATCACAGTGGAATAAAATTAGAAGTCAACCACAAAAGCCATCCCACCAAATACTCAAACCTAGGGAAACTGAATAACACATTTTTTTTTCCATTTTGTCAACACAAGTCCTAGGACCATGGGTAACTTCAAGGGGGCTGTGCCAGGAGGGCACAGGAAATTATAGCTAGTAATTTTCCCAAGTTTACATCCCTGGTAAGAATGAAGCCTGCATACACAAACGGCTTTGTGTCTGAATCTTCTGTTTTTCAGGGAAATCTTGGGGAGAGAAGGGAAAGGTTAAGGTTCACTTAAGCATATGATGAAAAGCACAGGAAGTAGAGATCAGCAAGCCACTGAGGATCAGTGAAGATCATGATCTCACCTGCTCTCCCTCCCACCCCCTCCACCCAGCCCCACCAGGTCAAGTGACTGTGGAGAATGGCTGTAAGTCATATTTAGGAGATGTAAATGTGATTGACAGCTCTGGCTGCCCACAGTAAATCTCCATAGAGGTGAGGCCGTAAAGATCTGATGCAATACCAAATCTGTCACTGGCTCCCTTCCTTTCCACTTGGGAAACCACAGCCCTGACTGGCTTCTCTCTACTGATGGCCCCTAAGTGCTCCCTGCTTGGACTCAGGGCTGTGATATACACGATGTTCCTCTTCCTCAGACAGTCCTTCTGATTTCTTGACCTGGTAAACTCTCTTTGTCTTAAAAGACTCAGCTTAGACAGCCCCTGGGCTATAGAGCCGGAGCGGAGTTGTACGTCGTCCACTGTGGGCCTTCTAGGACACCGTAGCTGATCAGCGGACTCAGGATCTGAAGCACTTCTACCAGCACAAGCCCCTTTTGGGAGCAGCCTGGGGCTCTCATTCCATCACGATGCCTCAGTACTCCATAGTGTGCCTGGCATCTCTGGTGTTCCCAAGAGATGACCGTTGAACAGAAAACTCTTGTAGTTGGGTGATGCACAGTGTGTTCCTTGGGGCTATTTTGCAGTCATAGTTTGATTCTGGAGGGCTGAGGTTGTACATGGGGAAACATAAATGCTACTGGATTCCCCAGATACCTTTTTCCCATTCGCAGGACTGTGATAGATGCCACTGAGCTAACCACAGCCTCTCGCCTCACTCTTCTGAGGACAGCTACCTGGAGAGGTGGCTGTTTGTGGCTGTTTTGCTGTTTGTGGCTGTTTGCTTTGTGGTTTATCTGGCTGCTGGTGCCTGCAGCACTCAGGGAGAAGCTGGAGAAGAAGGGCCTTTGAGTCAATACCCCCAGGAGCAGCCAACAACTGGTGAATGCTGATAAGTAAATACCCAGCACTGGGCGCTGGTGACTCACTCCTATGATCCTAGCTACTCAAGAGGCTGAGATCTGAGGATGTGAAGCCAGCCCAGGCAGGAAAGTTTGTGAGACTCTTATCTCCAATTAACTACAAAAAAAAAAAAAAAGCTGAAGGTAAAGCTGTGGCTCTATTGGTAGAGTGCTAGCCTTGAGCAAGAACGCTCTGGGACTGCCTAGGCCCTGAGTTCAAGCCCCAGGATCAGCACAAAATACATACATATATATGCAGCCCTTGGCTGGCAGGACCCCTGAGACATTCTCCAGCATGACTCCCAAGTTTCCCAATGGAGCTGGGGCAATCGACTCATATCCTTAAAACTTTATCTATCTGATCCATCTATCTTCAGGGTCTTATGTTGTTGTTGTTGTTTTCATGCATTCCTTCCACAAGTGGCCATGTAGTAAGACATCAATCAGTTCAAGAGTGTAGGAACTGATTTGTTCCATTCTATGGTTCCAATTTCCCAAAGCATAGGAAATAACAACATGGCTCCCGAAGGTGTGGGTTCAAGAAAGGAGGAAAGAAAGAAGGCAGGGTTGGCCCTGCCCTGGACTTGTCAAATTCATCCTTGGCTTCGGTGGGTGGAGCCCTCCCGGCAGAGGCAGAGCTCAGGAGGACTTTTGTGGGGTGAAGGACTTTTGTGGGGTAAGGTGCCTTTGTGAAGGACAGTGTGGTGTTTAACTTGAAATTTCTTCCATGGTATTTGAATTCTCTTTGTCTTTAAGAGTTCTCACACTTAAAAACCAGACTAGCAATAGGAACTGGTCTGTTATTGTTGTTTTGGTAGAGTAATGAGAAAGATTAAATAAAAATAATGATAATACTGGCTCTTCACAACCTGTCTGACACATTCCTGTTCAGAAAGTACATCAAGGTGGTGACTGGTTTCTTCCTACAAGAATCCCCTATGATGGTTGTGTCTGAAAGAAGAGTCTAGAACACTGACAGCCTATGGGGATGAACATACAGAAACCCCAAAAGGAAATCCTCCTTCTTCCTCCTTAATGGGTTTTTATATTTTCGGCATCTAGCAAGAGGTGGTTCTGGTGCCAGACAGATCTAGACTCCAATGTCAGCCGTGATGCTGACTGGCGAGTTTGGCCAATTCCTACATGTCTATGAGCTTCCATTTCCTCCTCTGTTTCATGGGAGACAGATAAGCCCTGCATGGGGCCCAGTGTTTAAATGGGATCTGGCATATCGTTGCCTGAGCACTAGTAAGAACACCATGCAGGGTGTTTTCCTAGACATATGAAAACAACAGGGCCATCATCCCCCTCTGTTCTTCAGGCATTTGATCCTAAGGGTCTCCAGGAATGCAGGCTCACTCCTTCCTTCCCTTTGTTGCCAGTTTTCAGAAGAGCCCTTCATTTTCAAAGGGTACATTTGCAAAGTTGGTGAATTTTCATGCCTGCCAGGAGTCCCTTGGGGCTTGTGTAAGTCTAGGTTATTCTGTTTATTACATCCATCCATCCATCTTGTGGAGGTGGCTCATTTCTTATGTCCCAGGCTTCCCCGGTACTTGGTAAACTTATCTGCCTGTCTCTGTCCCTTAGTGAAATGGTGACAGTGACATTCATATCCCTGGTCACCAACAAAGAAACTTGAGTGCAGATCCCACTTTTATCATTTTATTGATCGTGACACACGCCTGTCTGTGTATCACCTTTTTTTTATTCTGGTACCCACAGCTGCTTTACCAACAAGCCATGCATGGTCCTTTCTCTGTTTTACTACTAACACATTCTGGCGTAATTGCTTAAGTTCTCAACTGTGATCTGTTAGCCATCCATTCAACTGTGGAAACAGGGAATACGATATCCATTGTGTTTTTTTTTTGTGTTTTTTTTTTTCAAAACTTTTTCTTTCTCCACTGAATCCATTTGCCTGTAAAGCCCCCACCCCAAGACAAATCTCTTGTGGAATTGGTTCAAACAGAAATGAATAGTTGAATTTACATAATATTTTAATGTCTCATAATCTTTTCTGGTCTGGGGGAAATCTCTATTCAAGATTAGATGCATCAGCTCAGATATATCGCCTTTAGTGCCGAAAATAATTTTAATCTCTCTGAAGCCCAATCCTTCTGCACATTACTAAACCAGAGGAGTCAGTCCTTCCTAATAAGTCACACAAAACCTGCTGGTGACAACTAATGAATACGCATTTGTAGGATTTGGACTATGTGCATAAAGGAAAAAAAAATCACTAAAGCACAGCTATTTTTGCAAGGAAAATGGTTGATCGTTATTTTTCCCAGGCTTTATCCTTACACCTCCCAAGGACACAAACAGAGTTCATTTTTGAGGGTTACTGGTAGCATTTGGAATAAACAAGCCTTCCATTATAAATACACACAAATTGCACTTGAATGGATGCAATCCTGGCATGCAACCCATATGCAGAGTCCATGACACGTTCTGGGCCCTGGTGTGGGTGCTGGATAGACAGCAATAAACAAGACCTATGAACTCCTTGCTCTCCTGGTGTTGGCGGGCTTGGCCATGGGGTAGAGGGACAGACTAGAACACAAATGCAAATCAATGGGGAACATGTCAAGTGGTGGTAAGTGCTCAGAACGAAAGCCTGGTGGGATAAGAGGTCCGGGTGGCAGTGGTGGGTGTGAGCTGGCAAGCAAGGCAGCCTGTCTCATCAAAGTGGTCAGGAGTTGAATCTAGCTGGCAGAAAGCGTGCTGGTGCCCAGATGCTGTGAGCTGTCATCTCTAAGGTCCTCCTGCTTCACACTTCCTTTGACCATGGTCAAAGGTTGGCTGCTCCTCCTCGAAGGGTGCGGTCCATTTCTCCACCTTCCTTAATGGGAGCTTGCTCTTCATCAAATCAATGCCATGCGAAGCCAGAGGGACCCATCAAACAAAAGGAGATGGTTTGTGCCTATGTCCAGAGTGAAACTGCAAACCCTACTTCTCTCCATCCTCTTGAAGATCTCATGCCACCAAGATGGAAGGAAGTCCTATCTAGCCTACTATGGCTGAGGCAGCTGCAGAGCCAGGAACAGACCAGTGAGCAGTGAATGATTCACTGAGGACTCTCAGAAGACATGAAGGAAAGGCAATGTGAGCTGGGCACTTGTAAAACTAGCTACTCAGGAGGCTGAGATTTGAGAATTTCAGTTCCAAGCCAACTTGGGAAGACACATCTGTGAGACCTTTACCTAGGATTAATCAGCACAAAATCAGAAGTGTAGCTCAAATGGTAGAGTGCCAACTTTGAGCAAAACAAAAAACCAAGTGAGAGAATGAAGCCCTGAGTTCAATCCCCAATACTGGCCCAAGAAAAGAAAAAGAAGGGAAGGCAAGGGAAGGGAAAGGAAGGGGATAGGGAGACAGGAAAAAAGGAAAGGGAAAGGAAAAAGGAATTGAAGAGAAGGAAAGGGAATAGAAGAGAAGGGAGAGGAGATGAAAGGGAAGGAAAGGAAAGGGAAGGGAAGGGAAGGGAAGGGAAGGGAAGGGAAGGGAAGGGAAGGGAAGGGAAGGGAAGGGAAGGGAAGGGAAGGGAAAGGAAGGGAAAGGAAGGGAAGGGAAGGAGCCACTTTACAAAAAAACATGGGAACCAATCAGTATTCTTCTGATTGAACATTATATGTTCGAGGCATTGAAACATTTTGTTTGGGAATTTTGTTATGCAGCAGAAGCTTGCTGCTACATCAGGAGAAGAGCATCCCCAGAAAAGGAATAAACCTGTAAAGACCCTGAGGCCATGCACTTAGAGGAAGGTAGACTGAGAGAATCCCAAAGGGGCAGCATGCCTGGAATGAATCTGCACAGACCCTTCACCATTCTGAGTAACTTCTATGAGGAATCCCGGCTTCCTACTTGATGAACTTGAATATGCAGTGGCTACCTGTCTTTCCTGTCATCCTCCTGCCCAAAGAGCTGTGATCCATTGAGGCATTTTCCTGCTATTGAATCCCTGTGGAAATCTTTTGTAGGATACCTGATTATTCTCAATTTAGAGATAAGGCCACTTTACTTAGAGGAAAATGTCTTAATCAGCCAGGAGACAGGAAGAACCCAAAAGGGTTCTAACTCTAATGTCTATGTCTGGGATAGTCCCAACCCCATGCCTTTCACTGGAGCTGTCCTCATAGAACTGATGCCCCTCCCCCCCACCCCCACAAGACACTATCCCCCCAGATAAATACCTCAGCACATGCAAATGTGGTGTTTTGGATGTAGCCAGTTCAACTTAATATCAGTCAGGTGATATGATCATGTCATCCCAAATACTGTGTTCTTACTGAATTCCCGGGATGCCCATCTCCCTGTCTGCCGAATCCATGCAGTGACCACCTCTCTCCAGTGCCTGCCCTCCATTTACCCTCCGGGACACCTTAATGCTTCTCAACTTGGAGAGTATCTGTAGGAGCAGCCACACAGCATCCCATGGCCATGGAGACTTCTAACAAGCTGGGGTTCTGTTCAAAGCAGATCACAACATTGTCCAGTTTGGGATGGACTGGAGGTGATCTCTGAAGGTAGGTTTGTTGTGGTTCCTGTTTGTCATGGATGGAGAAAGGATTTACACTCAGAGAATAAAGGCAAGGGGTAAAGGTCTCAGCCTGGAAGCGACGAGCTAGAATTATCAGAAGGAGGGGTGGGGGATGTTGGGACTAAGCAAGCTTAAGGCATTGGAAGTTATTTCAATGAAGAAAACATACACAGGGATGGAGCTAGAGCACATCATTTTGACATGAAACAAGCTGGACAGAGAGAGGCAAATACATTACACTCCCAGATATAGAGAGCAGATAATAACAGGAGTTACTGAGACTGGGGTGGTAGGAAAACTACAGAGATAAGGGCTAAAGGTCATGACATCTCTGAGACCAAAGCAAGAAGTCTTTGGAGATCTGCCTGGTGAGTATGGTGAATCCTGGTATGTGGTGAATTTCAAAATGGTGAAGAGAAAATGTCAAACATTCTCGCCATACAAGCAAATGCATATCTGAGGGGAGGGACAGGTTAATCAGCTTGACTTGATTATGTCACACTGGCTTCGTAAACCATAACCTCAGCCTGCATCCTGCACATACAGAGGACGGTAAGTTTTTCAAGACATTAGTAGAACTTTTCCAAGTTAACAAGAAGAAATGTCTGATGTGATCTACAGCCTCATACTCTGATTTCCTAATGAAAAACCAAGCCAGCCTGGATGAGTATTTGGGATGTATGAGCTATAGGAAGGTGTCTTTTAGAACCACCACTTGAAGCTATGTTTCTACTTTGGCCATCTATCAGATTCTCAAAGGGCTACAGAGTATTGGCTTCAAATGGCATCAGAGCACATAAGTGGATGAAATACCCACATGTCCAGGTTGATTCCTAATTGGAGATCTATTCCAGTGGAAGATATTCCAGTGTCCATTCATCCTTCAAGAAAACCTTTGTGAAGCACTTCTCCTTGATAAGGCTCCAGGTTGAGGAGTAGCAACACAACTTGCCCCAGTGCCCCAGGTAATTATCATGCAAGGGAGAGGCAGGTTAATGCCTATCAAGTCTAAATGCTCTGGACTCTGGAGCTACTGGAGGCGGGGCAGGTATCTGCCAGGCAAGGAGTGGCCTGAAAAAACTTCCTGAACTCAAAGATCATTGTGCAGCTATCCCTACCAGTCACAGACCTCTAGAGACGGCAAGTCTAATGTTAGACACTCCACATCTCATACCATAGGCACTGTAATGGGGTTCAAGGGAGGGGATTCCCGGTCCCTCCAAGAGTTCACCACTCAGAGACAGTCTCAAGTAAAAAGATGGATTTATTGGGGAAGTTCCAGATGGACCAGTCCCACGTTTCAGAAAAACATATAACACAAAACAGAACAGTGCCACAGAGACTGACTTCCAGAAGACTTCTAAGTACCAACAAACCAATTCAGCTCCAATGGAGAGCTGACTTGGGATGCCATGGGGACGAGAGATCTGAAGACAGGACACAGGACTTGAGCATGTCGACATGTGGCATGGCGTAATGGCACCTGAGCTGGCCTGCCTCTAAATAGGGTCAGGTCAGGGGGCTGGGTCACAGGAAGCTCCCTGTTCCAAACACTTGATGGACAGGTTCAGTAACCTATAGGCTATGTGCCCACCCCTGTCTCTTGGGATTCAGGAACTCCCATTACCTGGGGATGGGGCTTCCCTTCCTGTAGGCATCCAAGCATGCCTATCAAGACAAGATACTAGAAATACCACGTGGTCAAGCCTGCCACACACAGGTGGCCAATGAGGTTACAACACTTACAGGGCATGCCAGGTCACACACAGGTGCCTATGGAGTTACAACCTATTACATAGTATCTGCTTGAACCAACCTATCACTCTAGTTAGAATGGGGCGGAGGTACTATTGTTTACAGAGCAGACCAGACAGGGCATGGCCCTCAACTCTGAAGCTCAGGGACAGTGGAGATAGTGGAGATGGAGTCAGCTTCTGCCCTCTTTAACTAATCTGAGATGGAGTCAATCTGACACCCCTCAACAGCCAATGATGGAACTGGCCAGATCTGACCTTCATATTACAGGCACCATAGGCAGCCTTCTAGATGCCCAGAGTCCCAGAGTCAGAAGGGTCCTATGAATTGGGGGAGCTTTTGGATAGAGAAGCCCAGAAAACAAAGCATCCGCTCAAAGCCACACACCAGAAAGTGGGTGGTCCCTGTGTTCCCAACCCAAGCCTTTAGGAGCTGAGGTACTTACAATGCAGACTTTCTAAAACAATTCTCACCTTGCCAGCTGATCGCCCTACCTTCAGCTACTTCAGAAACCTCAAGATTGCAAAGGGGGGGGGGGGGTGGTTCTTTACAAGGGAAAGTAGGAGAGCCATTTGGCTAAGTCATATATTTCCAATTGGCCCCACTTTCTTTCTAATGTAGGTTCCAAGTGAGATGAGGTCACGTGGGCAGGCACATTGCAGGGCAGAGCAAAAACACACATGCAGGACACAATCTACAGATCCTGAGCGTGAGCAGCAACTGAAGTCCTACCCCCCACGCTCCCACTGACCTCTACATGTTTCAGCCCAGGTGCACCCTACAACGTCACACCTGAGCCCCACTTGTGGCTTTGCAGGGTGACTAGTGAAGAGGTTTTCCAAATACACCCTCAAATGATTGTAGGACAAGTTGTGAGTATATTGCATCAGGTTCTCATTAGCAAAAAAGCATTAGATGTAAAACATGCTGCTTCTATTTGGTCCCCTTGTTTTGGCATGACATCATATTTGGGATATAACAAAAGCTTGTTGAGAAATTCAAGTGCCGGGGGCATGTCAGAAAATGCGATCTTTCTTTTCTCTCTGGAGTGGGCTTTGGATTTCAACTCCTTGGGCCAAGCGCTCTGTCTTCTCCTTTAGCCTCTAGGATGTTCTCCCAGGAAGCTCCATCCCCGCAATTCCCCACCCCTCCCACACTCCATGGTGGGCTCTATCTTACAGGCATGGTCTTCACACCTCACAAAGAATTTCATCTCCCCATTGCATAGAGAGCTCCACACAGAGGCGCCTATGGGCTTCATGCATAATTAATGACAATTCAGCTACACATGTTTTCTATTAACAATTCAAGCTCTTTTAGGACTTTTTAAAACATACTTTGCAATTCACCAAAAAAATTCTGGGAGGCATTTAAATAAGAAAAATCCATAAAAGCCCAGAATGTCTGAGGTTTCTGGAAGGAGGCTTTAATGAAGAATTTCTCCCCAGAGGAGTATTTCCCTAAGATCCTTTTTTTTTTTTTTTTTTACTCTGTACCACAAGTTCCTGCAGATGAGTATAAAACTAAATCGCAGGTCTCCTCCAAAACAATGTCAATGGAATACATTAAAAAAAAAAAAAGGTCCCACGTTGCCATAACAACCAAGGCTCCAACATCATGTTGACTAACTGCAAAGGGATCTGATCCCAGGACTAGAGTGGAGAACAAAAGTATCAGGTTGCTATGGCAACCAAATATACAAAGAAAAATGGAGTTGTTTCAATAGGAATGTTTTCATTGCAAATGTAAAGTATCCTTCCTGGGTGAATGATCACTCAGGAATTTTTTTTTTCCATTAGCTAAGAGTGACTCCCCTGCTCCCTTCCCCCCCTTTTTAAGTTGCCACAGCTCTGAGATTGCAACTGTATCTGTTAGCTATTGCTGTCTAACAAGCAGTCTGAAAACTGAATTTTCACAGCAGCTATTTGTTTTTGTTGTTGTTTGTTTTGTTTTTCTCATGAGTCTAGGTTCGCTGATCTGAGCCTGGATCCAGTTACATTATGGTTATGTTCATCTGCCTTCAGCTGGGCTTGTTCAACAGTCCTGTGGTCAGATAGCCAGGTAGCTAGGGACTGGCGGGTCTTAAAGAAGGCTTCAGCTCAGGCTAGGTAGTGTGGTTTCAGGTAGTTCTCCATCTTCCAGCAAAAGTCCTTGGATGTACTCTCACAAAGGGGCACAGTTAGAGCCTCAGCTGAAAGCTGGCAAACTATCACCCTAGCCACATTTGACTAGTTCAAGCAAACCCCAAGGCTGGCTCAGTCTTGGAAGGCACAGCACTAGAGCTGCTTTTGTTCCATCTCTAAGCTGTGTGTGGGGCTGGAGTGGAGAACTTGAGTTATCATCATCATTAATATTATTATTTTTGTGATTGATTTATCAAGATGCCCAAAAGTGTGCCTATCGGATCCCCTTGAAATCACACACAGAGGTGAACATGCAAATCCACCTAAACAGTCAAAGGCCTTTGGTTTCCTGAGAGCAAAACAACCTCGCGGAAATGCTTGTTTGCTCCACACCATGTTGGAGGATGTAATTTCCAAGGTGGAAATTTAATATTTGTTATAACATTTCATAGTCTTCCCTTCAAAACTGTGACCCAATGAGCCCTGAAGGGTCGGGGGAGTGAGGTTGTAGGTGAGATGGCCTCATCAGCTGATAGCAAGAGTTGTGTATGATGATGAGAAGTGTGAGCTTGGGAGTCACAGGGCTCAAATTTTTCTCTCAAATTCTGACTAATTATGAGAAACTAATGACGAATGAAACTGTTGACTTCTGTCACCCCTTGTATCCCAACAAGTAAAGAGTCAACACAGAAAACTTACTGACTATAAGGTACACTTAAAAAAAAAATTGTCTGAGTCAGTGCTGGAGCTTGAACTTGGGGCCTTGACTTCTTGCTTGGCTTCCTCGCTCTCAGCTGGCCCTCTACCACTTGAGACACTGCTCCACTTCTGGCTTTTGGGGTGGTTAACTGGTAATAAGAGTCTCATAGACTTTCCTGCCCCTGGGTAACTTTGACCCTTGATCCTCATCAGTCTCCTAAGTAGCTAGAATTACTGGTGTGAGCCACTGGCACCTACCTCATAACATACTTTTAACTTAGCAGTCTCAGAAGGCAGAATGAACATGTGATCTGACTTAGTCTTATTAAGAAGGAAGGGAGGAAGGGAATGGAAGGAGGGAGGAAGAGAGGAAGGAAGGAAGGAAGGAAGGAAGGAAGGAAGGAAGGAAGGAAGGAAGGAAGGAAGGAAGGAAGGAAGGAAGGAAGGAAGGAGAGAAAGAAAGAAGGAAGGGAAGGAAGGAAAAGGAGAATGGAAGGAAAGAAGGAAGGGAGAAAGGAAACAATGGAGGGGAGGAAGAAAAAGGGAAGAGGAAAGAAGGAAGGGACAATGGAGGGAGGGAAAAAGGAAGACAGGAAGAAGGAAGGAAGGAAGGAAGGCTGGCAGGAAGGAAGGCAGGCAGGCTTGTTTTGTTTTGAATATGATCCACACAGGAGATAATTTGAGGCTCTGGGTTGTATCCTGTCACCAACAGATCAGGATTGCAGAAGCAATACAATCAATACAGAGACCTGAGTTCTGAGAGGAAAGAAGAAGGAGAAATTCAGAAACAAGGTCTCAGCCATAATATTTGAGCCCCTGAGTCAGGCTGCTGGAAGCTAGAATGATTCATCCCTTTCCTATTCCTGAGCCAATTACCTCCTACCTGCTTAGATCCCATTGGCCAGGCCGTTGGTTATTGCCAATGAAACGGGTCTCCTTAAATTCTGGACAAACAATCAAGCTCAACATGTGCCAACTTGAAATGCATCTGGCTAAGATGCTATGTCTACCCTCTTTCCGGTCACCACCCCTTTCTCTGGTGCTGGTGTGAGAGGCAAGCTGGAGAGTGGAGATGGAGGAAAACTTCGAGAAAGGTGTAGAGAACTGAGAGGAGGAGAGACGATGGGGCTGACAAGTCCTCATCTTGCATTTCAATCAGTGCCCTACTCCTTCAGCCAACAAAGCACGTGGTGGGTTAGACAGAGTCAGCATGGCTCCCAAGCCCTGCTCGGGTAATTTATACATGCTCTCCTGATGGCCATTCGTTGTCTGGCTGAAGGCATCTGTGGAAATAATTTAATCAGACTGAAGAGGAAAAGAAGGAAAGAAAATCCCTGACAACTCTTTGTATTGAAAGCTGTTCAGAAACAGCTTTTTATTACCGTGGGACTAAGGATGGGTGTTCACATGCATTTTGCCAAGACCAGAGAATCTGCTGGCAAGTCCAGAACAGAGGTGAAACAAATGGGCCCTTTAGAGGGTGGGGACCTGTGATAAATGGTGTTCCTAGGGTTGGAGAGACAGCATTCGTCACACTCAACACCTTTCTATGAGATGGAGGGCTCACTACAGTACAGGAAACCCTGGTGTGATCGCAGTGAATTCTCCTGGATAATGAGAGGTTAGAAGGCAGGGACAGAGACAGCTTGGAGTCCTTAGCCAATCAGTAGCGAAGGAACTGATTGGTTAAGGATGAAATGCAAGCAGATCAGTTGCAAGGTAGCATCTGAAAGTACACTGGTTCCCATGAGTATCTGAGAACCAAAGAGAGCTGGGCCTGTGGTGTCGCAGTGTGATGTGCCATTGGCAGTGCCACAGAATGCACACTAAGTGTTCTGCCAGTGTGTTAGTTTTCATACCAGATTTCAGATGACAGCAGATCTTGGCTGTAGGGCAACTGGGTGACCAATTGGAGAACCATGTTGAGATGATGAGAAACTGTCCCAGTCCTTATTATAGCTGAAAGGTCTCCTCAGTCATCCTATTTTACTTCTGGGTCCTGGATTTTTTTTTTTTAATCACAAGCCAGGCACTAGTGGTTCATCCTAGCGACTCAGGAATCTACTATGTGAGGATCATGGTTTGAAGCCAGCCCAGGCAGTAAAGTCCATGAGATTCTGATTTCCAATTCATCACCAAAAAGCAGGAAGTGGAGCTGTGGATCAAATGGTAGAGCACCAGCCTTGAGTGCCAAAGCTAAGCAGCACTCAGGCTCTGAGATCAGAACTGGTACGAAAGAGGAAAGAAAGAAAGAAGGGAGGGAGGGAGGGAGGGAGGAAGGGAGAGAGGGAGGGAAACTTCAAAGGAATCAGGAGGCAGGGCAACTGAAAGGAGAAAAGAAGGAAAGGAAGTGAACCAGTCTAAACCTCCTGACATTTGCCGTCCAGACCCCCTGAGCCCTGACACTTGGACCAGGCCTGTTGCTGCCTTCACTTCTCCTCGCACCGAGTCCCGTGCATGTTTCAGGTGCTTGGCTCCACCACTACAGTTTTGAACCTGGCCCCCAGTATTGCTTCTTTGATCTCCCCTCTGCTTGATGCTGACTTGGCTTCATCTTGCAGTCTGCACTCTGTCTGCCTCCCTCAGGAAAGCTGGCCATGCAGACCTCCCTTCCATTCCTCCCAGATTTTCAGGGCCCAGCACTGCTTCCCCAAGCCTGACCTGTGACCGGGCATGGGGAAAGCAAATGTCTATCTCTTGACAACCCGGTCATTAGGACAGACCTTTAAGTCACCTAGGCTGCATGTATCCAGCCTCCTTTACAACCTCACCCACCCCTCTTTTTTCTCCAGGCCGCAGTTTCCCCATGGGGACTAAAAAGGGAAACATGGGCTGCCCAGCTTATGTCCACTTGGAATGCAGTAGAGAGAAACAGGAGAAGGGGCTGATTTCTCGTCTGCCTTGGGAGCCTTGGCCCCTTTGCCTTGTGGAAACGAGAGGGTCAACCGGAAAGCAACAATTCTTCCGTGCTCCTGCGAGGCCTAGACGTAACAGACAGGGAGGAATCTCATAATTATAAAGCAGAAGAGAGCAGCATCCATTAAGACCTTTTAGCCACAGCCATCACTGAGCTGTCCACCTCCCGCTGTGCCTGGGGGGCCACGCGTCACCCCCTAAATTTCAGGGCCACAAAGTCCTCTTCATGATGGCTTCTTCAGCTCATTCGTGTCATTGCCCTGCCCTGCAGCCCATACTTAAGCCATCTAAAAAGCCTGCAGGAAGCAATACAATCTAAAAATATTACCATCTCTTGGGTCCCTGATTTCTCTCTCTCTCTCTCTCTCTCTCACTCTCTCTCTCTCTTTGACAAATGGAAACTCTCCAGGGGTTGGCTCTGTGGCAATGCTCAGATAATACTTAAATAACAGGCCCCTTCTACAGCCTCCATCCCAGCCCTTTGCTCAACAGAGGGAGAAATTGGGATCCAGAAAGGTTTGGGGGACTCGCTAGTAACCACACAGGCATCACAATGTCCTGGGGAGAGCATTTGTAATGCCGCGCCCTAGTGGGGTCACTTTCTTCTTCGCAACAACCCATGTCATCTCTCCCTCTGTGGCAACACGGTGAGGGCTCCCATCAGGAGAGAATGCCTTGCGTTGCCATCTGATTATATTTTCATGCCTTCTTGTGCTTTCCGAGAGGAAATGCCACCCTCTACTCTGTCTTCCACATCACCTCTCAGTGAGAGGGAGGCTACACTTAGTCCAAGCCTTCTGTATCTCTTCTCTTTGCCCAGACAGGAGCAGGTGCATCTGCCTCTACCTGTGTGGTAGGGGAAAGTTCCCACCGCACCTTGTGCCTCCATCTTCCCACTGATCCAATGGGAATGACACCAACCTCACAAGCTCACAGCCAAGACTCACTACAACACTCTGGGAACTACTCAACAAAGGGAGTCTGTTATGAATTATAAATACATTTTATAATGCAGGTGGGGTTATCTACACAGACCCTGAACTTCTCATGTCTAGGATATTTACGTGGCAGAGAATGACAGAGGTTGCTCTGCGTCATATTGAGAATCATGACACAATAAATAAATGAAATGTTTAGGTGTCATGGCTTATTATTGGGGAAATATAATGTTAGCAGTTGTTTTGTTTAAATTTTTAATGTTTTTTTTTTCTGATGGAGGGAGGTTGGGTGGGGCAGGGAGAAGATTCAGCCAGTGAGTAAAAGGTAGAAAAGTGGATCTTATGTCCATGTGATGATAATCTGCCAGAAAATCCACCACTTGCTAGAAAAGGGGCTCCCACTTGTCTCCAGCCTTGCTCCCCTGAGAATCTCCCAGGGCTTCTGTGGGCCACCTGCCCCAAAGTGGTCATGGAATCCATGCCCACACTCCCGGTCCTCAGCTGAAGGGTTTTCTTGGACTAGGACATGATCTTTACAACCAAAATAGTAACTTGCTTCTGATCCTCAGACCCACCCCGTTTCCCACTTCTTGCCTTTGTTACTCCCTGTGGTGGAGAGTGGAAGGAAATTTGTCCCAGAAGAACCACAGACCATAGACAAAGTCACGTAGTGCAAAAGAGTTTATTGCCAGCAGGACTGGCAAGGCCAAGTTTCCACAGAGGAGAGGAAAATGGCCCCTGAACTGTCTTTTAGGGGGGTCTTTACACCCTCATGCAACTAAGGTGGGAGGTGCTCCGCAGGCCCCTCAGGTAGCCAGGGGCGGAGTCGCATTGCCAAGGGCAGAGCTTATGGGCTGGGGGACATTCTATAAGCTTACAGAGAGAGCCAATCTTCTGGCATGACCTTGCAACCTCGAGGTCTGAAGAATCCCTATCATGACCCACCTGGTTTTCCTAGACTCCTAAGAGAAACGACTCAGGAATCATGGAAGACAGGCATGTATAGCTTCTGAACTAGAAGGTAAAACGGAGATAGGTGGGAGGGAAAGCTACTCTGAATGTAAGACAATGAGTAAGCATCATTGTGAAAAGCAAGAAATCTTAATGCATCCTCTCTGTTTTCTCTGTCTCAAGTTAAGCTACATTAAGATACATTACAATGTAAATCTGACCTGTCAGGTATGACTGTTGTATGGTACTTAGACACCGAGGGGATTTTTTTTTTATCACATGTCTGATGAGCTTGATCCACATAGATGGACTAGCCAGATCATTTATGATTCTTCACCTGATCAGCAACTGTGTGGCTGTCCACACAAATCACATCAATCACTGTGCTAGCAGGGCACTTCTCTCTAAGCCAACCAACATTCAGCCATAGTGAGTTAGAATAGGCCGGTATATTACTCATTCTGTTGAAGGAGGAGCAAGAGACAGATCTTCTGCATGTGTCCACATTGTACACTCTGCACAGAGTGGAAGGCATCGAGCAAAATGAGAGTGACTATGATCACAGCATTTTAAAATAAGAAATCTGGGGAATCTTACATGGGAGAATTCTGATAAACCAAAACCCATAAGCTTTGGCAATATCAAAACTGTGATTGTCAGATCTCAGCCTCTTGAGTAGCTAGGATTACAGACATGAGCCACCGCCACCCAGCTAGTTTCCTTCCTTTCTGTGCTCAGAGTCAGGGCCTTTCAGACAAAGCCTTGTTTCTCTGGCCTTGGGCACACCTACCTGAACTCAGGCATTGCTGAGTTCATAGCCGACAAGTGGTATTTCCTGCACACATTTCTGCCCTTGCTTTTGTGGTAGAAGTCTGTGTTGCCAGAGATCTACCAATCCAGGACTCCAGGTGCCTCCAGGAAATGGTGGTATCTCTGCTGACTCTGTAGGCATGTCTCATGAGTGAGAGAGAAATCAGATTTTATTTTCAACCACTGAGTTTTGAGGGTTGGTCTTAAGAAGCTAACCTACATTCGTTCACTTGCTTAGATTTCTACCACAAAGTGATGAAAAAGTAATAAAGGGAAAAAGGATGAATGGATATGTGAGTGAATGAATGAATAGCTAAATGAATAGATTGTTCAAACCTTTGCCTAGATGTGTTTGATTCAGTTTCTGGATCTTTACAGAAAACATGTTGCAAATGATTAAGTAGGAGGAAAAAAGAACATTGTTTAGCATTTCTGTGTGGATAGATATTTTCCAGTTGACATAGATGTATGTGAGGCGAGAGTTGTCAACATAGAACCAGTTATACAGAGGCCAGACCAGTAAAAAATAATGGGGGACAGAGGAGTACACACTTGACAAGGTCATTCACAAGGCCCGGAGCCTCAAACCAACGCCTCTTGGTTTCATGTTGATCAGAAACACACACTTCCTGAAGTTTCAATTATTTTTTTCCCCTGATAGAGAATAACCTATACTTCCTTTCCTAAGATGAGTGTTTAGATCCTCTGGAAACAGAGATTTTTTTTAATGTGATTTTTTTTTCTTTCTATGAATTTGGAAGTCCACGTTGGGTAAGACTATTGACATGTGCTGAAGCTAATTCCACATGCGGCGATCCGCATTTTAAAAGCTGCTGACCCAGCTCAGACTTTGCAAAGGAGAGACCTCAGATGTCTCCTTTGGGCTCAATGACCATGGCAGGCAGGCAGGGCTGTGAACTTCCATGAGCTGTGGGCTTTGGATGCCCTGGGAGTATCAGAATGCACCAATGTACAGATGGTGGCACTGACAGAGTAACTGGGGAAGTCCTTTTAGAGATGGAGTAACTGAAACTCGGACAAGGCAAAAGCAAATCAAAGACCTAGGATTTGAACCAAAGGTGGGCCACTTCACTCTTCCAAATATCATGTGACCTGCACCCATGAAATGCAAGGCATTGATGGTGCTTAAAAAAAAAAAAAAAGAACCACTTTCAGTGACTCAGAAGTCCTTATCTCAAACCAGAAATCATCTTCAGAAATCAAGCGCCTCCATGGAGGCAAAACCGTGAGAAAGTGAAGAATATAGACATGCATGCCGGGTCAGTGGCCACAGAGGAACAGGGAATGGTAGTACAGCAGCAAAGTGCATGGCCACTTAAAATAATTGGTGGTCATGTGACTGTTGGTCACTCAGAGAGAAGCAGTTGTAGCATTTTTGAATTCCTTAAAGTTCTTCAGAATAAGTCAGAATTCAGTGTTTTTTTGTTTGTTTGTTTTTTGCCAGCCCTGGGGCCTGGGCACTGTCCCTGAACCTCTTGGTCCTTAAGGCTAGCCCTCTGCCCCTTGAGCCACAGTGCCACTTCCAATTTTTTCTAAGTAGTTTGTTGGAGATAAGAGTCTCATGGACTTTCCTGCCTGGGCTGGCTTCAAACTGTGATGCCCAGATCTCAACTTCCTGAGTAGCTAGGATGACAGGTGTGAGCCACTGATGCCTGGCTGTATTTTGTGTGAATATATGTTGTCTTCTGAATTCTGAATGTGAGCAAAAGAAGGAAGGAAGGAAGCAGAAGGGAGGGAGGAAGACAGAGAGAATGAAGAAGGAAAGAAGAAAGAGAAAATGATGGAAGAAAGGGGGAGGGAAGAATGGGGCAGAAAAGAGGAAGATGGATGAGGACAAAGAGGGAGGGAAGGAGGAAGGAAGAAGGGAGGGAGGGAGGGGGGAGGAAGGGAAGAAGAGAAAAGAGCATTATGTAGGTTAAAAGAAACCCTAGGCAACATCTGGCCATTGGAAAGCTGAGTGAGCCGTTCAAGCCAGAGAAGGGCGATCCAGAGCATCGTATGTCTGTCTGATCCTGTCTGCAGACCACGGCTCTCCCACTTCACACAAGTCCCCTCTGCCGTGGCCCTCACTCCTACTCTACTGCCTGGCTATGTCCTCTCTGAACTTCCCTCCTCCTACCTCGCCATCACCCACCTGGGCCTAGACACAAGCACCTTCTTGCTGTTGTTTACACACTCCAGCTCCCCATACCAGCCCCAGGCAACCTGCCATGCACCCGTGTTCAGAGCCATACACTTCACAGCGCTCAGAGCTTAGATCCAATGCCACAAGCCCAAGTGGGCCTTCCATTTGAAACCCACCTGTTCTCCTTTCTCCTCACCTAAACTTCTTCTACTTGCTTATTTACTTGATGCCGAGACAGGAGTGCCAGAGACTTGGCACATGGGAGAGATAGCCTATGTTTCTGGTGGTTAAGAGAAAAGGAAGAGAAGGAACAGAGAAGAGAGGATGGAGGGAAGAAGAGGAAGATGGAAGAGGGAGGAAACGTGTGATGGGGGTGTGGAAGAAGAGAGGAAATAGAAAAACATGGAGGGGATGCTAAAAGCGATTGCACTAAGGACAGAGGGAGGAGGGTGAGAGGAGGATGGCATGGGGAGCTTTGTGGAATTTATCAGTGGATGTGGTTTATCTCAGCAAAATAAAACACCAGGAAGTGGGCACTCAACAGGTGTGAGATTGGAGTCAGGGGGAAAATGCAGTCAAGAATTCAATGGAGGGCAAAGGAAGGGCTGGCACAGTCCCCAAAGAAATGTACTTATTACCTGACTTATGAAACTGTAACCCCTCTTACATCACTTTTATCATAACAAGAAAAAATTTTAATAAATTTAAAAAGAATCCAATGCATGTTCTATGAAATTAAGAAGAGAAAAAAGAGTGCATCAGAGAGGGATGGGGGAGAATATTGAAATGGGAGACACCGATCAAGGTAGATTGTATTCCTCATCTGCTTTGTTAAATGGCAACTCCTTTGTACAACTACTTCAACATAATAATTTAAAAAAAAACTTACAAATTAAAAAAACAAAACAGATGTGGTTTTCTTCTCAAATACTTCACTTCCATTCTGTGCGATCCTGGATCTATCATGCGTGTCTTTAAGCCTTAGTTTCTTCCTGGGTAAATAAAGCACAATGCAATGAACTTCATTGGGTCTGTACAAGTGAGAAGAGGCCCTCTAACAGAACAGTGTTGGCCTCAGCCACCCTGGGTTGGTGGCTTTCAGAACATGAAGCTAAGCCTTGCCCGAGAGTAGGTAGGAAGACAGCTGTGTGATCAGTGAAGGAAGCTCAGAAAGCCTGAGCTCCTGCCAGAGGTTTTCAGTGTAATTAAAGGCACAGGAGGCAGGTGTCATTAATTTCTGAGCCTGAAGTTTTCTTCCCTCCCTGCCCCCCCGCCTTGCTGGAAGAGAAACTGCAAATAGGTTTGGGTGCGCCAGGCCTGACTTCGTTTCCTTGCAATTATTCTGCCCAGAGTCCTGCACACATTTATTGAGCTCATTATGAAAATCCAGCCCTGCATTCTATTCATCTGAAATCCTTCATAGAATTACAGTGGATGACAGTCTCCTTAAAACCCGTGACCCCCCCAAAGGAGATCCTTGACTGCCTGATCACGTGGTCCCCTCCATCCTGGTCCCAGGCCAAAGGGTTTCCAAGCTAATCAGCTAATCGCTCCGGTTATGCAATTGAGTCTTCTGAAGAGAAGCCATGTATTTTGCCTACTTCCAAGGGCCATACATTTGAGGATTCTTAGTGGCTGGCACCTTTGAAACCTGGAATAGAAGGTTTGGGAGATAATGCTGGCCATGTGCCTTAGCACAATTTATAGACAGCATTCACACAGCTCAGCCCATCAATCAGCAGGGCCAATCTTTGCCAAGTCCACGGCTGTCACTCAAGGGCACAAAGCTCAGCTCGGAGGCCCAAAGTGTGCCATTCACTTGCTAAGGGGCAGAGGGGCTTGGTTGGTGGGTTGTGTTGTGTGGGAGTTACCCTTTGCTTGTCTTGACCCCTGGTGGGACTCTGTGTGTGTGTGTGTGTGTATGTGTGTGTGTGTGTGTGTGTGTGAGTGTGTGTGTATCTGCTTACAGAGTGAAAATAAAGGTGGGTGTATAATCATCTTACTAACTCATCTCTGTGAAGGGGATGATTTCAGGGTGTATAAGGACACACATGCAAGCACATGCATAAGTTGGGCAGTGTTCTAGGAGAAAAACAGAACAAATCAAACACAGGAAGCAAGTAGCCTGGAACTTCGTGCATCCTGATGGCGCACAGTTTCTCCCTCTTGTCGGCCTCCTCAGAGCTGCCCACCCTGGATGCCGAGCTTCTCCAGGTGAGTTCTCCATGTCTGTCCTTGCTCCCCTCCCTCCCCTGCCCCTCCTCCATAGCTCTTTCCTACACTCCGGGGCTCTGCACAATTCCTAACTTTGCCCTGGCTTTTTAACATTTGTCTCCTATGAGTTTCCAAGATTTTTTTTTTTACACTAACTCATTCTTTTTTTTTTTTAAGGCCACCTTCAGGTTATAAAGCAGAAAAAAGTATATGATTATCACCAAGTAGAAGTAAGCCCAGACTCACTTGCCCTACATACAAGGCAAGCATAAACAATAAATGCACGGAAAACAAAACTGTAATCTCCAAGTCGAGCTAGGTGCCATTCTTTCCCTCGGCTCCTCCTTTTCCTCTTTCTTCTACAGGGAACGTGAGAGAATGGCAGTGAGAGGAGTAAATGATGTCTTCTGAGCACCTAACACATGCATCCTTCTAGAAGCACTGAAAGAAAGGTGAAGCTACCAACTCCTTGAAATGGATGTCATGACCCTTCAGCCTATCACCTACAGATCCAGCAGGGAGGAAGGAGTCCATGGGGAGAAAGGTGCCCCAAAGGAAGAATGGAGCTCCAGCTCCCCTGAGAAGCACCGCAAGCGTTGTGACACCTGCTCCGGTCTCTGTCCCCAGCCTGATCTCATCTAACCTCCTGGCAGAACAATGGATTTCAAGCTTGTTCTAGATTAAAAGGGACCCACCCGACATTTTCCCTGTGAAAATGATTTCGATGTGTCTGTAATTAAAGATGAGGCATTTAGAGAGATGGTTGAGTTAAAATGAGGCCATGGATGCAGACCCTAATGAAATGTGGCTGCTGTCGTTACAAGAAGAGAAATCAGGACATGGATTCCCATACAGGAAAGGTGATATGAAGGCTCAGGAAAGCCACGGAGAGAGGACCGCACATAAGCCCACTCTGCATAGACACTGATCTAGGACCTCCAGCATTTGAAAGTGGAAGAAAATGAAGGTTTGCTATTTAAGTCATCTTGTCTGCGTCCTCTGTGATAGATGGATACCCATAGGAAATCACTGCACGGTGGTGATTCACAAACTTCTGGCAGCCTTTACCTGGGCAGTGTTCTCATGCATGGCTGAGGGGGAAATCACGTTACTCTCCAGCCAACACCTCCAACACCTCCTAGCAACCCATCCATGCAAAGGGATTCCCACGTCTGCTCCAAACGCAAACCTCTATTCTTGTCTGCCCACCATCCATCACGGATCCTAGCTTTCTACCTTCTGCTTCTCATGGTGAGCAAAGCCTGTCTTTGTCAGCTCCTTGTGACTGTAAGAAAATAACAGAGGCAGGCTTATTTGATCAAGAGAAGAACTTTATGTAGCTTCAAGCACTGGAGATCCCAGGGTATCTACTTGGCTCTGGACCTCATAGTACAGGAAGCTAGAGACAGCTAAACCATAGCTATTAATGGGCCACAGGAGATCTCCCTCACTTCCTTTCAAGGGAGGGAGGAGACGAGATCATGGCTGGCATTCC
The DNA here is from genome assembly GCF_023159225.1 of Perognathus longimembris pacificus. NCBI lineage: Eukaryota > Metazoa > Chordata > Mammalia > Rodentia > Heteromyidae > Perognathus > Perognathus longimembris. The sequence goes on along the minus strand of NC_063183.1, from coordinate 4,753,653 downwards.
GCCCCTCACTTGCGAGCTGCGTGGCCCAGGGTGACTTCTGAAGCCCAGTGAGGTTTCTGTGTTCTCACCACAAAGCAGGGTTAATGACGGCATCCTGAAAGGTTATGTGAAGATCAAAGTAGATAATGAGGACTTCCAGGGCCAGCTACTAGCTGGCAAAGACCTAAGATTTGCTTTATAGTTGGAATATAAAGTTGCTGCTGGGTGCCAGTGGCTCACGTCTATCACTCTAGCTACTCCGGAGGCTGAGATCTGAGAATCGAAGTTCAAAGCCAGGCCAGGCAGGAAAATCCATGAGACTCTTATCTCCAGTGGACCACTAGGAAACCAGAATTGGTGTTGTGGCTCAGAGTGGTAGAGCGCTAGCCTTGAGCAAAAACTGCCCATGAATAGTGCCCAGGCCCTGAGTTCAAGCCCCACAGCTGACAAAAAGAAAGAAAAGAAAAATAATTGCTATTACCTCTAGAATACTGATTAAAATCTTCTTAGCCTTTAAGAAGTAGGATGTCCCTAATGTAGGTAAACAAGGTCAGGTCTTTCTACCAAATTACTCAGACATGGGGACATAAGAGGTCAGATCCTGTTCCAACCACTGGCAATGAGACTTCCTCCCCTGAATTATATAGTAGAAGATGTTGGGGATACTTTTCTCTCTGTTGGGGATAATTTTCTCTCTATTCCTCCAGTTAAAGCATGGTGTTAAGAGTATAATGCCTAGCTGGGGAACCCAGCTACCATGTGACTTTCCTAGGGAGAAAAAAAAAATGAGAAAGAACATGAGAGCGGTTGCATTTTCCTTCCTTCCTTTCTTCCTTCCTCCTTCCTTCCTTCCTCCCTTTCTTCTTTCCCTCCTTTTTCTCTTTTTCTTCCTCCTTCTCTTCCTCCTCCTTCTTTTTAGTAAGAAAATACTAAAAGGTGGCATATTTCAGAGGTTAAAAGCACAGAATTCAGGGGCTGGGGATATAGCCTAGTGGCAAGAGTGCCTGCCTCGGTATACCCGAGGCCCTAGGTTCGATTCCCCAGCACCACATATACAGAAAACGGCCAGAAGTGGCGCTGTGGCTCAAGTGGCAGAGTGCTAGCCTTGAGTGGGAAGAAGCCAGGGACAGTGCTTAGGCCCTGAGTCCAAGGCCCAGGACTGGCCAAAAAAAAAAAAAAAAAAAAAAAAAAAGCACAGAATTCAGAACCAGTTCATTCAGACCTGGTTTGGTCACAGGGTAGCTGTGTGATAGTAGGTAAATTATCGTGACTCAGTTTCCTCTACTGTCGGATAGCATGACTAAGAGTATCAAACTGGCAGTTATCATGTAGATTAAATGACCGGCTTGGGAATAGTGCCTGACATTTTAGTAATGATTGTGTAAAGCCTGCTAAACTATCTGTAGCATATAGATACATACATACATATAGAAATGTAAAACATAAATAGGCATGCATACAAGTTTATATTTCTGTACTTTTCAATACGGACAGAAGACAGGTAGGAAATCCTTCCTGAGTCTTGAAGACCCACACTGGTGAAGTCTTTCAGGATAATGGGATAACAGTAAATATCACTAATTGAAGAGAAGACACAGACCAGGATCCAGAAATGAACACTACGTAGAATAATGAATCCACAGTGCCCAACTCAGATAAATAGAGGGCTTTCTATTTCCTAAAAGTATAGCCAACACCAGTACAGCAAGAAAACAGAATATAAAATTGTTATGCCCCAAGTTGCAAGATGACCTCCAAGAAGACCACTGAGAGCCAGACATTCTGAAATGCAAAACCAAGGCTTTACTCAGGCAAGCTGCAGCTTGGGTCTCGTCCCATTCACCAACGCAGCGGAGATAGGGAGGAGGACCCTGAGCTGAAATCTTACAGGGTTTATAAAGGCAAAAACCACAAAGTTACAGTAACCAGGTGTTTACAGATCTGATTGGCTCTGGGGTAAAAACATTCCAGGGTGGACAGAAGTTACCAAAACAGTCCTTCGGCCATCTGGGTTCTGACAACCTGCCCTGCTACATGGAGTATTTGGCGGCCTGGGCGGGCTTCGCAGTGCCTGTTTATCTTTGGCTAGCATGGCTGTTTTTCAGAGCTTGTACAGGCCCAAGGTTGCAGGCACAGAGTGGGGCCTGGCTGGCTTTAAGATAGTTTTGTTCAAGAAATATACAGCCTAGCAGTCTCAGCAGAAACAAGTCAGTTCCTGGAATTTGGGTGGGCTCTGGGTTACTCAGTTTAAACAACCAACAAAATGGGGGCTGCCTGAAAATGGAGTCATTTTGGCTTTTCAAAATATGCCTGCATAAAAGATATGCTATAGATTGGGCATAGGGCTGCACACCTTAAGCCCAGCTTATGCAGGCAGTGTAAGTAGGTGGAATGCAGTTCAGGTTGTCACAGGTTAAAAAAAAAAAAAAAAGGAAAGTTTCTGAAAGTTATCTAAAACCTAACTCAAACAAAGAAGGAGAGGAAGGAGCAAGGTTGCCAATAACCTCACTTCCTCCCATGAGGCCACACCTCTTAAAGGTCCTGTCACCTCCCAATAGTGCAAACATTCATGAGCTTGGAGGGAGAGGGCACATTAATGGTTCAAACTCTATCATAGGTGGACCCTACAAGGTAGAGAGCTCACGCTGTTATGTCTGCTCATAATCTATAAACTTGTAGTGCTATGCTCAACTAGATCTGTTCTTGGTGAGCTTGCATCCATAGGGGAAAGTTTTGTGATATGGTGCTGGAGCTTCCAGTTGAAAAACAAACAAACACACAAAACCTAGTTTCTGTGGTCTAAAACCTCTGGGCAAGAGTATGTTAATCAAAACTCAGGGGAAGAGTTCTTTAGTCCAGAACTTGACTACTAAGATGCAGAGAGATTGGCAAGATGCAGCAGTCTCTAATTCAGAAAAGGTGGAGGCCAGCATTTCCCAACATCTTTCTCCATGCAGGAGAAATGCCAAGGCAAGCCCCGAGTGACATAGGCTAGGATCAAACTATGTCAGGCTCCCTAGATGAGTCCTTGGTCATACTCTCTCAGCCTTCAGAGCAGGCTGATAGACAACAAAGTTACACATTCACATGGACCCTCCATTCCTCCCTGTCTTTTGCAAAGCTGTGGTTGAATGGCCACCATCAGACCAGCTGGAAAACACAGAGAGAGACCCTCTGACTGGCTAGTAACACACCCAGTCCTGGGTCCATGTATCTGCATTTATTTTGTTTTCCTGCCACTGTGGTGCTGATGACCCCTGGAATACAGGAGCACCCCAGTTTCCTGCTTCCCTCAGGACTGGCCGTCACACATTGGATTATTTGTCCCTGTAGTGAGGAAGTAATGCACCGAACTGGGATGATCCTGCCTCCAACACCAAAATGACTACCTACCGGAACTCAAGCATGTTACCAACCTGGAAATCCCCCATGCCTGGCCCTGTGGTGAGACCGGACTGTGGGAACGTGGAATAAATCTGCATCCTTATCCCCCCCCTTGCCCAGGCTAGCTTCCTCCTTTTGGGTACCAGGCCTGGGCAGACTCCTTCGCAGAGCCCATTTGTGGATGCTCATCCCTTTCCCCTGCCCTCATCCTCTGCTGAGCGGCTCCTCAAATCTCCTGTGCATCCCCTGTCACACGCAGAGAGGCTCTGAAACAAGACTCACTCCGGGTGCAAATGTAAGGCGTCTGATGGACGGATGGGTTTCCTCAGTCACAGGAGGGACTAAGGTTATAAGACTCAACAGACCCAGGAGCCAGGTGGCCCGGTGGGGAATCTCATGAACCTCATTTGACAACCTATATGGATCCGTGCTCCCCATCAACAGAAACGTGGAAGGTCAGATCTGAGGCAGAACATTGATTAGGGGTCCAGATGAGTAAGGGGCTGTCCTAAGGTGGGGACAAGAGCGTGATGATGGTGACACAGGACCTGGGTGTCATTTAGGAGGTCGAATGGCACAGCTTAGGGAGTAATGAACCATGGGTGGGGGGCACAGACAGAAGGGAAGGAGGGGTATGTGGGGGGTGTGTGTAAGAGAAAGAGAGAGTTGAAGGGCTTTGTGCCTGGTGCTGGTGTGCCTCACATCTGAGGACTGCAGTTCAAAGCCAGCCCAGGCAGGAACATCCATGGGACTCTTATCTCTAATTAATAACCAAAATAGCCAGAAGTAGAGATGGCCATAAGCAAAAGGAGCTAAGGAACAGCACCCAGGCCTGAGTTCAAACCCCAGCACTGGTAAAAACAAACAAAAACAGTTTAGCTTCTAACACTTTTAAATGAGGGTGACTAAGTTAACAGAGGCACTACTGACTAAAATGGTTCACAAGGAGATTGGGAATTTTCTGAGTGGGATGAGTAGGGGTGGATTTCAAGAGAACTCTGTTTTCAGGCTCCAGTGGCTCATACCTGTATAATCCTAGTTACTTGGGAGGCTGAGATATAAAGATTGTAATTTGAAGCAGGAAGATCTGTGAGACTCTCATTTCCAAATAACCACCAAAAAGCCAGAAGTGGAGCCGTGGCTCCAGTGGTAGAGTGCCAGCTTTGAGCAAAAAAAGCTCAAGCGACAGAGCCCAGGCCCTGAGTTTAAGCCCCAGAATTGGCATGTGCACGAACACACACACACACACACACACACACACACACACACACACGTTACAATGGTTACTCAGCCCCTTTCATCCTTACCCGTACACTTGAGTGCAACTATCAAATGCTTGTCATTTTGCCACCTCTCAAGTTCCTCTGAGAACCCAAGGTTCACAATGGACTGTCCCCATGAAGATAAAATCACTGAGACTCAGAGAGGCAAAACCACTTATGTGAGATCACACAGCACTGGGATTTCAACCCAAAGGGGACTGGCCTGTCCATTCTGTCAGCTGTTCATTCAGTATTGTCCCCTACTTGACCTCTCAAAACCAAATCTGGATGGAGAAATGTTCCAAGATGCCATCCCCTTGGCTCAGTGTTCTGCACAAAATAGTTGCCAGATTCTGTGTGGTTTTGTTTTGAAGCCTTCCTGCTTTATTCTGGAACTTTCCCTAGTTAGTACAGAGTTTTGTAATCATACTACAGATTTGAAAGCAGGAACCCTGAAAAAAATATCTCTCTCTCGGGCTCGGATGTAGCTCAGTGGCAAAGCACTTGCCTAGCAAGTGCAGCATCCTGGGTTCGATCCCTGGTACCAAAAAAGAAAAAGACAAAAAAACTATTTCTCTGTCTCTCTGTCTGTCTGTCTGTCTGTCTGTCTCTGTCTCTTTGTCTCTGTCTCTCTCTGTCTCTCTCTCTCTCTGCTCTTGCATGTATGTGTACTGAAGCTGTATGGTTTTGGTGTCTCACTTCAACACCAGAAGCTACTACAGAGTGACAGATATGAACATAACTATTAAGGACACATAGCAATACCATTTGCACATAAAAGCGCTGTGCTTTAAACGAATAGCAAATCTGTGACTCTTGGGTACCATTTGCTTTGCCAATAGCTAAATGACATTTAGAGGGCGGGGCTCTGGGAAGTTGTGAGTGATGTTCAATATTAATATTATAGGGTAACCGGGGTAAAGGGGGGCATTTCACAGTGTCAAATAGCACTGCCAAAATCCCGCAAAAAGGGCTGGAAGTCCAATCTGACTCTAAATATTGATTTGACTCAATTGTGCAATTTAGAACATTCCTATTTCATGGAGAAGAGTCGTCCCCCAGGTAAATGGTGAAAATGGAATGCAAAAAGGAGAGAGAAAAAGTAATATTGAGGATCTATGCCGAGCAGGAGTCACTTTCCTCTTTGGGGAGATTATTATGAGCCGTCCTCCTCCATTGAAAATGAGAAAGAGAGAAAAGAGAGAGAGAGAGAGAAAGAGAGAGAGAGAGAGAGAGAGAGAGAAACTGGCAGAGGTAAAAGGGCAGCTGGAACGGTAGACAAAGAGACAGAAAGACAGAGACACAGAGATGAACAGAGAGAGGTGGACAGAGAGATAGTGAGAGGCAAACAGAGAGAGAGAGAGAGGAGAGAGAGAGAGAGAGAGAGAGAGAGAGAGAGAATCTGCACATAGTGGCTCTGCCGGTGACACCATCCCAGCCGGATCATGCTGAAAAGCTTTCAGACAGAAGCAGTGACTAAATGCAACGGTTCACATGCATTTGGATGTAATCCTAAAGTAGTAGCCCGGGTAATCGCCAAGCCGTCAACAGCTAAAAGGACTGAAGCGATTAGCTGTGGACAACAGAGAAGTAATGGATGTTAAAGAGGTCGGAAAACAGAAAGGATTGCATTCCTCTACCGCTGAGTGTTAAAGTGAGTGACAGGAAAAGTGCAGGCTCCATTTTATCACACACACATACACATACACACATGCACATACTCGATGGATAAACACCAGCATCTGTTTTTATGTTTCTCTGGGGATGCTCAGCAGGGTCTGGTTGAGGCCCGAGTGTCAGGCTTTAGCCCCTCGGAGGCAGGAGGCAGCAACATAAGGCAAGACAGGAGACACCAAATGTCTCTCTGTGATCCTCAACTTTCTGAGGAGGAGCCTGTTCTCTGTCTACAGCCAAGTGTGTGTGCTTCTTGCCAGGAACACCATGCTTCTGTACTCTGGTGGTTCTTGAGCGTGGCCCAGGAAGCCCAGCCTACGTCAGAACCATCTGCCTGGACGCGCAGACGGCCAAGCCCTGAACCATGGAGCCTGGCTGGCTCGTGATAGAAGAGAATTAGTTACCCATTGCTTTTGTGACGCTGGGGGTGATGAGATGTCATGACAAGGATAATCTTACAGGTTAGTTTAGTTTCATTTTTAGTTTGGGTTTCTTGGTTGGTATTTGTTTGTTCATTGAGATCAGGTCTCCCTGGCTATCTCAGGCTACCTTCACAGTTGCCAGCCTCCTGCCTGAGCCTCCCAAGTGCTAAGACTACAGGCTTGAGCTAGAATACTCATCAAATGCAGACTCTGCAAGGCATTATGTGCTTGGATTCTCTGTGACTCAAGGGTCAGCAAACTATAGCCCATGGGTCAAAGTTGGTTGTAATTTGTTTTTGTAAATAAATATAGGAACACAACTACGCTCATTCTGTCTTTCTTTCTTTCTTTCTTTTTTCTTTCTGGTCTGGGCACTTTTTTTCATAACTTTTTTTACTCAAAACTGGTGCCCTACCCCTTGAGCCACACCTCCACTTCTAACCTCTTGTGGTGATTAACTTTAGACAAGTTTCTCATGGGTTTACCTACTTGAGCTGGCTTCCAAAGGCAATCCTCTGATCTCAGCCTCCTGAGTAAGCTAGGATTACAGGCTGAGCTGTCATGAGCCAGTACCCAGCTCATTTTTGTCTGTTTGTTTCTGGGTTCATAGGAAAGTTGAGTCATTACCATAGAGGCAATGCAAGAGTCCATTTCCTGTTGCTATCAAAACTCTTCCACAAACTGGGGGTCTGATGGCTCCCATTTCTACTTCAAAATCAAAGGGTGGACGTGGCTTAGTGGTAGAGTGCTTGCCTAGTATGCATGAAGCCCTGGGTTTGATTCCTCAGTGCCACATAAACAGAAAAAGCCGGAAGTGGCACTGTGGCTCAAGTGGTAGAGTGCTAGCCTTGACCAAAAGGAGTGAGAGGGAGGGCATGTGTACATGCATGCCTTAGTCTCTTTCCTCTTCTTACAAAACCACTGGGATTTGTGGTCCTCGTACCATGGTGACCTTGCCCAACCTAATCACCTCTAAAAGATTCCTCTAGAGTCAGATAGAATTTCTATGCTCTTAATACCTCACAAGGGAAAATTATATCGCACATGAATTTCATGGGGCCCAAACCCTATTCCATCTATAGCAGACCACACAGCCTGCAAAAACTAATGTATATCCTATCTTGATTTTTTTACCAAGAAAGAGAAAAAAGGAAAAAGTTGGCTCACCTCTGATGTGGACCAATGGTTTTCAATCCTCTCTGCACATCAGAATGACCTAGAGTTGTTTTGTGTTGTTTATTCAATGTTACTTCCCCAGGCCCATTGCCAGGAACCACTAACCTATAGCAGGGCTGGGATAAAGGCAGCTTCTAAAAAGCCATCCAGGCCACTCAAAAGTGCAGCCAGGAATGGAAAAGATCACCATGAAGAATGCTGATGCTTTGGGACCAGAGGGACAGCCCGTGCTTGATACTCTCACTGCCCCACACTCAAGACCATGTGCACAGTCTGTGTCTCAGTTGCTTATCTGTGAAACAAAAGATATCACTAGACACCTCATGGAGAGAAGAAATAGGAAGGTTCGAGCTAAAGAACACATAACTCCCATGAGAGGTCATAATATGCATTCAGTCCAAATAAATGGTGATGATAAAAGCTGGATGAAAGACAATGTGTGTGGCTTCAAAAATGCAAGGGGAAGCTGGGCGCCAGTGGCTCATGCCTGTAATCCTAGCTATTCTGGAGGCTGAGATCTGAGTAACATGGTTCAAAGCCAGCCAGGGCAGGAATGTTTGTGAGTCTCTTATCTCCAATTAGCCACCAAAAAGATGGAAGTAGAGCTGTGGCTCAAGTGGTAGAGCTCTATCCATGAGCAAAAAAGCTAAGGGAGAGTACCCAGGCCCTGATTTCAAGCCCTAGCATTCACACACACACACACACACACACACACACACACACACACACGTACACACACAGTGCAATTGGCTATATATTCATTAAGCTCCAGCTATGTGTTCTGCAAGGAGAAAATGAAATAAAATAAGATGTAAGGCCCACCCTCAAGGAACTTGCCACTGAGAGAAAGAAATAGGCACATAAAAATGACACTGACAACAATAGGAAAGAAAAATGGGCAGGAAAAGTATGGACATCCAAGTCAAAGAAGGTGAGGATCTAATTTCCAATAAATACAAACAAACATGTTCCACTTCAGGAATAATCAGAGACATAGAAAATAAACCTTCACGAAGACATTTTCTTCCAGTAAATAGGCAAACATTAAGACTGCTGGAAATATCCAGCTTTCAAGACAGTGTAATTTTTCACAGGCATTTTCTTTTCTGAGGGTGAATTGTTACTTTAAAATCTATATACTTTTCAAATTCCCTATTTTGTGTCTAGGTATCTAGTTCAGATATATATGTATATAGATAGATAGACATATCGATAGATATAGCTATAGATATAAATATAGATATAGATGCACTAAGAGACCAGTGTAACCACATTCAATTCAGTATCATTGCAACAATGAAAACGATCTAAATACCTAGAAGATAGCGAATGGCTAAACGAAATCATCCTTCAATTCCCCATAATTCAGTGCCACAGTTTTGTAAAAAGAAGCCCCATATAAATGTATAAAATGGATAGTTGCCCAAAATACATCATGGAGATGTTGTAAATATTAAGGAATAGAATCATGCTTACATCATAAAGCACACATACATATACACTTAGAAGTAAATTCAATATTTTATTTTCCATGTTATGCATGTTAAATCCTTGACAAGATTACTTTGGGGAAGGAAAGAAAGATGTAGATTACAACACAGGTCTTTCACTTTAACTGCATTCTTTGAATAGCTGATAATGTGAACATATTCACAGACCTCCATTTATACTATCTCTCTCTCTGTCTATCTCACTTTACCAGTAATCTTTGAATGCAAGTGAAAGTATTCACAGACCTCAGATATACATTCTATCTATCTATCTGTCTGTCTGCCTGTCTTCCTGCCTATCTATCTCTATCTATCTATCTATCTATCTATCTATCTATCTATCTATCTATCTATCTACCTGCCTGCCTACCTACCTTTTCCATGTTGGGCCCTGTGGCTTGAACTCAGAACCTGGGTGCTGTCCTTGAACTTTTTCACTTAAGGTTGGCACTCTACCACTTGAGTCACAGCTCAACTTCTGGCTATTTGGTGATTAATTGGAAGTAAGAATTTCACAGACTTTCCTGCCTAGGCTGGATCGCTTAAAACTGCAATCTTCAGATCTCAGCCTCCTGAGTAGTTAGGATGACAGGTGTAAATCGCCGATATCCAGCTTATACTTTTTTAAAAGAGAATAACACTGGACAATAATGTAATGCAGTGGTTATTTTTACAGAATGGTGTGTCATTAGTGCATTAATTAAATATATGAAAGAATGCAGATATCTGCTGGAGTAGGATGGAAGAAAGAGGCTGGCCCCTACAGGTAAGATGGCAGCAAGCTGGATCTTGCGTGAGGCAAACATGATAACCACTACACTACGGAAACCAGTTAGCAAGCTGGATCTTGAAGGAGGTTGTTAGGGAGGAGGTTGAGGTCTCTCCCCATAGAGGAGATCAAGAGCAGAGGCTCTAGGATAAGAGTATGTATGCATCCCTCACTGCGCATGCATCTCTGCCTTCACAGTGATTCTATCCTAGTCAGTCTAGACAGAAAATACACAAAGAAGTAAAAGGTACCATGTCATGTTGAGTGTCGGTGGGGAAAACAATACAGGAAGACATGTTGGAAAATGGCGGGCTTGGAAATGGGGATTTCATATTCCAGTTGTGGTCATCCGGAAAGACCTATGCTAGATGCTAAAGAGACCATGAAACTTAACCACAGGAACCATCAAGGAAGGGACTGAATTCCAGGTAGGAAATACAGTGGGAAGTGCAAGATGAACTTCTGGGAAGAAAGAATAAACATTCCAAGAAAACTTGGAGATGGCCACGAATTCTTTCTCAAGCAAGACTGAAGTTGAAGGCCCGATTCCCAGGCAGCCCGAAGTGGGCCATGTAGCATCACCCCATCACCGTTCAGTTGGAGGAGATGTCACTGTGCCACACTTTTGAGAACGTGAAAAAGCCAATGGAGATTTAGTATGAACCACAGTGATGCCAGCCTCTGTCAGCCACCCACTGCCACCTCTGATCCAGCTTTGCTCCATCCCTTGAAATCCACCAGCAGCAGGGTACATGCCAGTTTCCTTGGCCTCTCCAGTTAATGTGATTTAATGGGGTTGCTATAAATTTGCTAAGTATGTTCTGACTCCACTTAATTATGGCTTTTCCTTAATCTTTATGTGGATTTGAAATTCTGGTTGAATTCATTATCTCCATCCGTGGGTATAGCATTTTTAATCCTGTAGTATATACCTTGTAAGGTTTTTCCATTCACAGATCATCTCCTTTGAAAGGCAGCCTTTGTGGCAGGCTTTATCCACTTTCTCTGTATGGCCAAGAGCCCCCTAGATGGCTGCCCCCACTCCTAGATCCCAGGCTATCCTGGGAAATGGCCTTTGTCTCCAGCTCTAAGGCTCTATTGTTATTCTATGAGCAAGGAGATGCCTGGGGAGAGTTCTAAGTATGATTTTCTGAGGACCAAAACAACAAGCAGCAATGGTGTGATCAGCAACGCTTGGGGGTGGGGGCGGAAACTGGAGAGAGTTACACACTCTCTTTAGCTGAAGTGTAAGGAAGAGATTGCCTGCAAAAGAGACCATTTGGTGACTGCTGAGAGCTTTGATGAGAGAAATGGCAGGTTTGGACCTGGATATTAGCAGGAGGTGGAAGAGAAACAGACAGATTCAAGTGACTTTTGAAAATGCAGATCAACAGGCTGGTAATACATTTGACAAGGAGACTGATGGGGACAGAAGCAACACACAGACTCCTCTGCATGCATTTGGGGACAGGAGATGGGTAACGGTGACTTCACTCAGAGTTAATTCTGAGAAACACAGCAGCTTTACAGAAGGATTTGTGAAGAACCCAGCTTCAGTTGGCAATGTTTTGAATCCTCTAAAAAGTGTTTTTTTTTAAAAAAGAATATTGGAGGCCAGGCACTGGTGGCTCACACCTGTAATCCTAACTACTCAGGAGGCTGAGATCTGAAAATCACAATTCAAAGCCAGCCTAGGCAGGGATGTCTATGAGACACTCATCTTCAGTTAACCACCAAAAAGCCATAAGTAGAGCTGTGACTCAAGTGGTAGCATGCCAGATTTTAGCGGAAAAAGCTCAGGGACAGTACCCGGGCTCTGAATTTAAGCCCTAGGATTGGCACAAGAAAAAAAAATGAGATAATCGGATGTGCAACCATGGAACTGTTAAGATGTGTCTGGGTGGAGATACTCATTTTCCAGTCTACTTAGAGGTGATGACTTTAAACTTGTGTTTGGAATCAGTGATGGAGGAAGGACCAGACAACAAGCCCACAATTGTCACCTTGATGGCTCGTGGACAGCTCTTTCTATCCCTTTTGCAGTTATCATGTTGATTTCCCTCCCTGGGAAAATATTCCATAGCTTATTTCTGGAGTTTTGAGTCTATCATATAATTTTTCTCTCTTTTATTGACAGTTACTTTTTAAATTAGTGTCTATGAATGGTATAACATGGGATAGCATTGTGATAGCTCCATACATATCTATAATATACTTTGACCGTAGACACTCTGTCACGTCCTCTTATGCCCTTCCTCGCTCTTGTTTTAATCTTCCTTGGATGTTTTTGTTGTTGTTTCAGTATGACTTTTTTGTACACACACAATTGTATCAGTGTCTTGCTCTCCTATGGCCCAAGAAATATGGGCAAATACGGAGGATAATTCTGTTTGCTTTTCCATTTGGTTTTCATAATGCAAGTGCCACTCATTTGTAGTCTAAAACCCTATACCCTATGCTGAAGTTCTATGCTTCCACCTCATGGAGCACCCTCAATTTGGAGGGGGGGGCCATTCAACATTAGGACAGAAATGAATGCATACATTTATCTTGTGGGTGAAAACATTCTGGAAGCCATGCTGAATGGAGGACAAGATAACTGGATGAAGAACAAGAAAGCAGTCATAGCTAGGAGGGTCCTCAGAGTGTCATCTTTGACGTCTGCCTCTGTCATTTGGCTTGGAAAACTATTTGTTGAGTGTGGGGATGTAACAACGAACTCCCTCCCTATGCATAATTGTGAAGAAGCTGATTGAAAATACTTGCTTCTGGATGATTCATATGATGATAAATTCATGAAGCAGTGGTCAGACTTAGGCTGCAGATGCTGACAATTCCATTCAATGTATGTGAGCACATCACCCCTTAAATGCTGTCTGGGTCCCAGGCATTTGCCTTTAGTCATCGTGCTCTATGGCATGATGTGTGTGTGGTTCTAGCTAGTTCTACTCTAGCTCTGCCCTATCCCCATGAATGTGTGGAAGCTAGAGTGAGCAAGACATCAGAGACTCCAGAAAGATCCTGGAGCAAAAGGAAGGCCTGGTGAAAGGCTTACATATTACAACCCTGGTTGACTGTTTTGGGGAATCCTCCCAAAGCTTGAAATGAAAGCCAGGGTTCAGTGCAGTGTGTTGTTATGCCATTTCTTTGCTCCCTGCTTACATAAGCCTCACTGCCCACCAGCAATATTGCCACCTGTGTTTAGAGATAAAGGACACTGGGGTTGCCCAGATTGGAAGCAATGGAGCAAGAAAAAGGTCTGCCCCATTTCTCTACCTCTGTTCCTTTCATTCAAGTTTCCAGCTTATCCCTGAGGTTTTAAGGAATAGAGCTCACCTCATTTACATGCTTAGAAAAAGAATGGCAGAGTTAGAGGTGGTTTTTCCTTATTTATTATGAGGGTAGTTGGGGTCAGAATCGAAGTCAGAGTTAAAACCATTATCTCCCTTATTTTCCACTGTGCTGTGTGCCTCTGTGATCAGACTGAGTTGCATGTGCCTCTTCAACATAAATGCCACCGTGGTCAAGACTGCCTTTGTGGAATGGGGTGAGTTTCAGTGCAGGGTCAAAGCGTCCTTCAGTCCCCCTCTTGGGACAAGGTTCTTGACACCGGGATTTGAATTTTGTTCTGAGAGAAATGAACGAATTCAAAGCCTCACCCTGGCTGGAACAGCGGTTTGGTCAAGGTGCTCGTCTTTCTGTTTCCACATCCTGCTCATTCTCCCCGTACCTCATCCCAGGTTCTTCTCAGAATGGAGCCCTTGGCTGGACCCAGGGACAGCATCTCAGTAATCTGACACCAACACCTCAATCAGCTTGTTCTATGCAGGCACCCTTATCCAGGCTAGGTACTTTACATAATCCTATTGAATACTCTACACTCAGTTGAGAGGAAAAAAATTCCAAGGCCCACCGAGTTAAGTGGAGTTCTGGAATTCAAATCTATGATTCTCACACACTCAATTGCTCTGTCTCTCACCTGTAGCAATGGGCTCTGTGCATCATCTAGAGAGTAGACGGCTTTATTGCCTGGATTGTAAAAATGTGGCTTGGACCAATTAGGCTTTGGTCCAGAGATAGAATCAATGCAGATTAACAACTTTGCAGTGCCATGAATATCTTCCCCAAGGCCCACAGAAGAAATCGAAATGAAATAGGGGAGAGGGGAGTAGCACAGGCTTCTCAGCCAACTGTTAGCACTGCCAAGCCAACAGCATACTCAGGCTGGACCATGGACCCGAGTTTGAGTTGCTAGGGGGAAAAAAATAAAAGATAACAACAACTATATCCTTAGACCCTCTCCTTCTATCTACACTTTTACCCCTTTCCTCTCATTGAGGCCAACGTCAAGCAAAGGGACCCCAGTTTGACTCAAATCCACTACCCACCACCAAAAGTGGGGGCTCTGGGCTTGATCTTCCTTCCAAGGTGCTTCTAACACCCGTGTGCTCTGACAGGCAGGATCACGGAAGACCCGCGTCCTTGGAGAATGCGTGGCTTCTGAACAGCACAGAAGCCACGCAGCTGTTATCTGAAGCACCAGAAGTGTTTTGACAGTTTCCAAGATGGACATTAAATCATTCGTGGAGAGAAAGTGAAGAGGGTGTCATGGGGTGGGGGAGGGGTGGGGACGGGCCAGGCAACTCTTGGCAAGAGAGAGACACAGCAGACACTGTGGGAAGGGAGTCAGAACGAGAATCATAAATCTTGATTACTCTCTGTCTCAGCTGATTTGAACCAGACGCCTAGGACAGCGATAGAGTTTGCATCTTGTTGAAAAGTGCAAAAATATACTAAAAAAAAACAAACCTGATGAAATGTGCAAACTGATATAAATAACCCTCGATCTTCGTTAACATTCAAGCTGTCAGCCTGGCGGGAAAGAGGGTTACCTTTTTGGAGATCTGGGATCTGTTTTGGTAAGAAATGTCATTCTGGATCCTCAGAAGCCACAAGGATCCACACCGCCTCCGCCCTCTCCCCATGATGTGTTTGCACTGTAGCCTCAGTGAAGATCTATCACTATTGCCCAAATGTGAGTTTGTTAGTACAGCCAGCCCTCCTGATTCTGATTGTCCTCCCATTAAAATTAGGCACCCTATAGAAAAAAAAGTAGAAATGCAAAGTCATTACCATAAAGCAATAATAAAGTAAACCATTCAATTATGAATGGGGGGTGGGGAAAAGAAAGCACTTGGATTAATAAGAATATTGTATGCTTAAGAGCATTAAAATACCAGTGTATTACCATTTTGCATACATAATGAATGAACTTAGAGACCAGAATGATTAGAACATAAAAATAGCAAATGATGGTGTCCTTTCTCAAAAGCCAATGCTGCTTGCCTGCATTGGGGCCTGCAGGTGAAGGGATGTCTGCACAGGCCTGGAACCCTGAACATCGATGCTGGTTTGGGGGAAGTAGGGAGTAAGGGGGTAAGATGGCGGGGGGGGGGGGACGAGGGAGGAGCAGGGAGAAAGGCAAAATGAGTAGCCTGCAGCATCCTTTTGCAAGAGGGAAATGGAGTCACCTCTACCCCTTTTTAGGAAGCTGCAAGAATCTTTAGAATGAGGGGAGAAATAAAAATTATCAAGGTATAGAGCAGAGATTACAAACTCCTGGGACTGCAGAAGCCAGAGGTAGGTTTACTGTGTCCAACCCACCTGGATTTTTACCTCACAGAGCAAATTAGTTGGGTGTTGGTTTGTTCACATCTGTAATCCTAGCTACGCAGAAAGCTGAGATCTAAGGATTGTGGTTCGAAGCCAGCCTGGGCAGGAATGTCCATGAGATTCTCACCTTGAATTCACCAGCAAAAAGACACAAGTGGAGCTGTGTAGAAAGTCAAACTTGACTGAAAAAGCTAAGTGACAGTGCCCAGTTATAACACCAAAAGGAAATAGGAGGGAAGTGAGGGAGGGAAGGAGAGAGGAAGGAAGAAAATAGAAGCTTGTTACTATTACTTTTGAAAATTCATACCAAATTTTCCTTTCTTCCTTTTATCAAGAGTCCAGTCCATCTTAGTAGAACCCTGGCTGCTACACATCTCTGCTGGGACCATCAATGGTCCTTGCCTTTCCTACCCAGTAGCTTTTTCCTAGGCTCATGCCTCATTCAACAATGTATGGCCAAACATCCCAACCTTCTATCATAGCCTTAGTTCATCAGGGAACTGTGAAACCAGCCCCTCAAGGCCCCTTTCTAACTTGAACACTCTGTGATTCTGTTTCCAGATGAGTCCACGGAGCTGTAAATGACTGACGATGGGTATGTAGCTTGCTGGTGCAGGAGGATTTTACTCCTGAACAGAAAATGCCACCCCGGTACAGCACTGCTGTAAGAGTTTTCACCTGGTCTTCCAGTGTACCTCCTGTCCTATCCCCAGGAAAATCATTTCTGGAATCTTCTTTATTGCAATTGGCTGATTTGTTCTAAGCTCACTGATGTCATGTGACGCATCGCCACAATACCACCAAAACCAAACCAACCCAAGTGCACTATGAATGTCCTGTTTTCCAACCTGCTCCCTACAGCTATAGGTTAATATAGTCTAATTGCCCCTACCATCATGGAACACCTGTGCCCGCATTTGCTACTACCTGGCAAGGACTACCAGATGAGTAGAGGCCCTAAGAGCAGGCTTCATTTCCCTCACTTCCCAACAGCTAAGTTAGTGCTATCAAACTTAGGTTTCTGTTATGCCATCACCCCCGCTCTGGTACTTCTCACCATGTCAGAAATAAGGCTGGGGAAGTGATAACATTTAGTGGAGAGGTAC
The DNA here is from genome assembly GCF_023159225.1 of Perognathus longimembris pacificus. Classification (NCBI taxonomy): domain Eukaryota; kingdom Metazoa; phylum Chordata; class Mammalia; order Rodentia; family Heteromyidae; genus Perognathus; species Perognathus longimembris. The sequence goes on along the minus strand of NC_063183.1, from coordinate 4,736,718 downwards.
TGCTTGCTTCCTGAAAGCCATGTTTACATCTTACTCAAGTCACACAACCACCAGTGGATGACAAAAGGTTCTACTTACTGGACCTGGTCTCTATAGGAAATACACAGAATCTGACACAGCGCTCTCTGCATCTGGCTGTTTATCTGTCTGTGGCTAAGCCATAGCTGGTTGGGAAGTCAGATGGCTTTTCCTACCTGCAGCCTCTTGAGCAGGAATAATGTCAAAGCTCTTTCCAACACTACAGAAGCCGAGGTGGTTTGAAATATCCATCCCATCGGTGGCCAGAAGGGAGGGGGTAGAACCAGATCTGAGTGAGCACTAGCTGTTTCTACACATTGACTCACTATTTTCTTAAACAGAATGACTTTGACATAAAATGTTCTCATTTAAATTAGATCACATACTCCTTGAGAGAGAAACTATCTATAAAAAGAGAGCTGGTTTAGCTTCCATAAAGATAACTGGCCAGAAATAGATGTGTGTGTGTGCGCGCACACACACACGTGTGTGTGTGTATTAAAAAAAAAACACCACACATTTTTCAATTTTATATGGCTATTGTGGATGAAGGGGCAAAGTCTAACACTCTCCTCAGTGTAATCAGACAGAAGGAAAAGTCAAATATGAATAACTTCTTTATGGTGTGCATGATTGTAGGTTATTCGAAGCCTGACCACATAGCTTCTAAAATGGTTTAATATACATCTGTGGTGCTTTGACCTGTGAGCAGCCCTGACCTAGAATGTATCTGAGGGGGACATAGGTAGATATTTGGGCCTGGTGTGATAATCATAGTTGTAGGCAAACTCCTGGATACTTCACTCATAAGAGAGGTGTGTGTGTGTGTGTGTGTGTGTGTGTGTGTGTGTGTGTGTGTGTGTGTATGTATTCATTCACTTTCCAGATTTACTTTACCATAGGGCTTTCTAACTACATCATTGTTGATGTTGGGGGTACAAAATACCTTGTTATTAGGAGAAGTTGTCTTTGACTACTTCAGAAGACCTGGCTTTTGAAGGTGGCAGATCCCTCCACATCAATGAGGGGGAGACACTTCTCCAAGCACCCAAAAGCTTCCTATTTAGACCCTCCATGCATTTATTCCTTTGGCTTGTTCCAATCTTTAACCTCACTACACTAAAATATAATTCTAAGTCAAGTCAGGCACCAGTAGCTGATACCTCTGGTCCTAGCTACTCAGAAAGCTGAGATGTGAGGATTTGGGTTCAAAGCCAGCCCGGGTAGGAAAGTCCATGAGATTTTTTTTATCTTCAATCAGCCAGCAAAAAGTTGAAAGTGGGGCTGTGACTCAAATGGTAGAGTGCCAGCCTTGAGCAAAAAAGCTCAGGGACAGTGCCCAGACTCTGAGTTCTCACTCCAGGACTAGCTCTCTGTCTGTCTGTCTGTCTGTCTGTCTCTCTTTCTCTCTCTCTCTCTCTGATGTCAGTCCCTTCAATATCAAGGTTGGCCATCAATAGCTACAGATTTAATGATGGTCATCTCTTTGTACCATTAATTCTATCTTTAAAATCTTTTTGTTTTCCCCCCAGCAGTCCACCACAGCTCCATGTGACACAGGACTGTATTCGGTTTTCATCACTGCCAGAAGGAGCTTCTAACACCTTAGATCACAAAGACATGGTAACTCTGGAGTTCTCCATCATGAATTCAAATCTTGACCTGTTTTGCTTAAATGTGGTGGTAAATCACTTCACATGGGGGGGGGGAGGTGTGCTGTCCCCACATGTAGACTAGTGATGGTACAATTTCATTCCTTTGTTCACTCATTCAGTACTCACAAAGTGTTCACAAAACACATCACAGCAAGCACCATACAACAATACATGAAATGAGACCCCCCTCATCGAGTTCACGTCCTTGCAGGAAGGGGCAGGGGGCAATTCACTCATCTCATACTAGTATCACCAAGAGAAACAAAGGCAGCATAAGGAAGAGAACTCAGGAGGACTGGCCATTCTTTCATGAGGCATACCTTGAGAACTCCTCTCCCTCTATTTTTTTTTTTTTTTTTTTTTTGGTCTGTAACAGGGATTTGAACTCTGTATCTGATGCTTTCCCTCTGGCTGGCGCTCACCAGAGCCACACCTCCAACCCCTTTCATGGAGGAGGAAGCATTGGCTGTGCGGAAGTCCTGGGGTGCACACATGCCCAGTGCCTTTGAAGTATAGGCAAAGGTTATCACTGAGGGGGAAATGAACGGATGCTGCTGAAATCTGTGGACATCATCTTTGTTGCTTTATGAAATGCTAAGTATTGACTTTGTGGATCCTCATAAACATACACTTAAATGTGACTGGAAAATATTTTAGGAATAATAATGGTGGAATGCTATGTATGTGCTTACTGTCCAGGGTACATTAAGTTGCTGATTGGAGCCATCTGAATAACCATTTTTACCGATGAGGAAATAAAGACAAGAATATTAATTAAATTGCTGCAACTCCCATAACTTTTAAGTGGTGGCCCTGAGATGGTAATTGGGGCAGTTATGGCTCACATTCCTTGCCCTTAACTGCCTGGCTCCACTGCATATTTTAATAATGACGTCTCTCTCCCGCCATCGAGTCTTCTTTTGCTAACCTCTCACACACAGACTTGAACCTTTTCCCTGAATCTCTTACTTAATAAATTTATTTATTCAACAGGCATTTATCAAACACCTGCCACCTCCTGGCTGAGGAGCAGGCACTGGGAATATAAAGAATGTCACCCAGCTTCTGTGTTGGGCGTAAAATGTGGAGACCATGCGGCCAGTGCAAAATTGTAATGCACCAGCACAGCCTTGGGGGGGGGGGCGGGAATTCAACTGTCTCATGCATCTTCAACCTGTCTTTGTGGGAAAAATACCTTGGTAGAGGTCCTGATGGATAAAAATTACTGCCAGTGTATCTGGGATATTTTCATAAACAATGGGGGAAAATAGCTGCGGCTTCTGAGAAACAAAAAGCTACCGAAGCAGAGTCATCAATGTTCAGAAGGCTCCAAGGACACTTGGAGAAGTACACGGGATCCTTTAAAGAAGTGGTCCCCCGTTTCCTGAATCTTGTGGGGTTCTCTTCCCCCTAAATTGTTATTAGAATACATGGCTAAGGTGGCCTTTCTTTCTGGTCTGGTTGCCTTTGCCTGATCTTCAAGGTCTTGTATTTGTACTTTAGGCTCCTTTGGGCACATGTGGTAAAACACCAGTCTGTCTTCGGATCCTTTCAGTCTAAGGCAATGATCGGCAAAACACACCTGTCGGCTTATCTAGCCACACAGGAGGCCCTACTGCCTTGGTTGATTAATTCTTGAGATTGATTTGGACTTTGTGCCTATTGCCTTCACAATCATTAAAGAGGCATTAATTGATTATTCAGGTGTAGAATCCATTCTGCGCCCCAATTTTATAGCCCTCTCAATCTTTCCCCACCAACAGCAAGAACTGTTGGACCCTGGCCTGGCTTTCATCAATCTCAGCTTGAGAAATATCCAAGAAAGGAAGCCCGGAACTGAAATATACTTCATAGCCCCATTTCTCAACCTCTTCTCCCTGCTCTTTGTATTATTTCTACTAGATTAATATGACACATTTCTCTTCTCTTTCTATTATAACCATCGCAGTGTCTTCAACTTCATTTTACACACACACACACACACACACACACACACACACACCTCATTTTTTTGGTATACATATATCAGCCATTTTGTTACCATTGGCAAACCCACATAGAAGTTCATGTCTATGACATCTGCTCATGGATGTTACACAGCTGAAGCTGACTGATGTAAACTAGCCAGATGGGGGAAAGAGGTTGTCTTCAATTTGCCCTCGTGGCTTCCAGTGTTATTCTACTGCTTTGGTGTGTCCTCTTACCTGCCTGGCTCTGGAGAAATACATTTCTGCAACCCCTTTCTTCTAGCACTACTGAGTTGTCCCCAGTTGTCTCCTAGCCTAGGCAAGTGCCACATACCCTATCCTGGCCTAGTAATGGTGGCTGAGGACACAGCCTATGATAAGCTGTCTCCAGCATTAGCTCATGTGAGCCTCAAGGCTATTGATGAGATAGGGGCTACTGTAATCTCTCTTCTATAGAAGAAGAAACCGAGGCTCAGAGAAATCACTATGACTGTTCAATATCATGCAGATGGGCGGTTCCTTCCACAAACATACCTAGCGCTCTGCCAGCCATCTCAGCAATTCCACCTTCTTTTCCCCATATCTGTTCAGCTGCGCCTCTTTTATAAAACCTTCTTTTATAAAGGTGGACTTATTTTCCCTTGATGGTTCTTGAAGATTAGGCACGGCATCCTTCCTTGGTATCACACTGTTGCATTTATTTGATCCCTCCCTACTATGCCAGAAGAGAAGTATTTCTCTGCCTGAAAAATTACAGACACCCAAGAATAGATCCATAGATTCCCAGGTTTCCTTGAACCTCTATTTAATAGTCTCACCCTGATGGAAGGGGTGGCATGGACCAAAATGCGCTGTATTCATAAACTGAGATGTTGAAATGAAGCCCGTTCTATATAACTACTTAAAGAGCATAAAAATAAATTAAAGAATCCTACTCTAACCAAAATATATTTGAAAAGTATGGTTTTTTCACCCCGTAATGTCATGGAAGACTGCAGGCACATGGAAACCCCCTACATCTCCTAGTCACAAGCTACTTGAAGAGAAGAACAGTGCTTTGATCATCTTTGGAGCCTCTCTGGTTGACCTCAACATGGGACAGAATGCAGCTCAGAAAATGGCAGCTGAATGAATGAATCAATGTGTTTCTAAAATAAAGGAGACACCATCCATGTGGGTAGGATAAATCCATCTACTCTGAAGGACTGCCACGAGGCTGAGTCCCCAGGGCCAGCAGCTGTAGTTTGTATACATTTCAGAGTCAGATCAGATGAGACAGCTTTAACTCACCTGGCCCTGTGTAGGCCCAGCAGAGAACATCACGTGCAGTAGCTGATGCAATGTGAGAAGTAATGATGGCACTTCTGGGAGGAAGGAGCTGGTGTACAAGTTACCACTTTTCTCGACCAGTTCTTTGACCACTGGCTTGGCCAGTTCCCCTTGAAACATTCCAGACTGTTCACAAGGTTTGCATTCACCTTTCCACCTGAGCAGGTGGGCAGCTATGGACATGGCTAGGGCCTCCTCCCATGGGCAGGAAACACGCACTGGAAATACCTCTGTGCTGTATGAAACCACCGGTCTTTACTGTTATCGCAGCAAAGCCTGACTAACAACTGAAAAACAAACAAACCTATATATCCTGCACTCACAAATATTTATAGACCACCCAAACCTAAGCTAGGAGCCAAGGATACAGTGATGAGCAAGAACAGATCTGATCCTTGCTATCAGCGATGTCCTCATTGCCAGAGAAGGACAAATATTCATCAAAATCAGACATGCTTAAATCCCCCATCGTGGCAAATGCCTGGCGATGGTGCATACAAGGTCTCGATACACCCTCATGGGACCAGAAAGCCAAAGGAAACTTCTTTGGGGGAAATGTTTGATTATTCAGAGAACTGCAGGATGAGAAAGAAGAGTTGGGGGAAAGGTTTGGGGGGAAAGGAGAAAACAACATGGAAGACGGAGAAACGGTGTAGGCAAAGGCTTTCTGACAAGATCCCCCCCGCCCACCCTGGGTTTAAGGGACTGAAAGAAGGTATGTGTGACCCCAGTGAGACTCCCTAATACTTCGTGTAGTCTCTGATCTCCAGCAGGATGGACCACGCGGGTGCTATGGGCTGGGGAGGTCTTGTGTGCGTGGCCCAAAGGCAACTGGGACTTAGCAGGTCTCCAACAGATGCCAGTCCAGCCTGAGCCCCTAGCTGCAGGCACTATCTTCCTGCCATCAGGTTTCTTTACCCAACAAGTAACCTGAGTCTAGCAGCCACAGGCCCGAGGAGCTTAGATCTTTGGGAGGAAATGGGACAAAAGCACCCTGGTTTCCTGTTTCATCTCATAACCCTCTTACTTCCTGAGTCTCGGGCACTTTTCTCATCCTCTCATTCCCCTGCTATGTTGTGTGCTGATATTCTTATTTGGCAGACACTCACTAGAGCTCATCAATGCAATTACCTTACCTATTGTATTAAAAAAAATGGAGGCTCAGATAATCCCAAAGATGATAATTGAGGAAGTGAGTACCTGAATCCAGCTTCACTTGATTCTGAATCATTTTCTGCCTGCCTAGGGTCAGAATGATGAAAGCCAACAGTGGGGGTCCATGAAGGAAGCAGACTGGATAGGGGGGCAGAGGGGAGCAGAGGAGAACCCCTGGAGATCTGGGAGCCTATAGATTTTGCAAAAGGGGTAACTGCTCCTATTGTTTAATTGTCATAAGTCAGGAAGACCCAAATTCACTAGCTCTCCACTATTTCAAGAACCGCCCCCCACCCCGCAACCACACACACATAGATAATTATATGAAATCTCCAAGCAGTTAAAATGGCAGAATCTAAAAGTAACTAACAGCTGGGCACCAGTGGGGCACCGGTGGCTCACCCCTGTAATCCTAGCTACTTAGGAGGCTGAGCTGTGAGGATCATGGTTCAAAGACACCCAGGGCAGAAATGTCCCTGTGAGACTCTTATTTCCAATTAACCACTCAAAAACAGGAAGTGGCACTGTGGCTCAAGTGGTAGAGCACTAGCCTTGAGCACAAAAAGGCTTAGGGACAGTGCCCAGTCCCTGAGTTCAAGCCCCACAACTGATAATAAGAAAGAAAGAAAACAAACAAATAAAAGACCCCTGCAATCACCAAATGAAGTTGTGTTCAGGTCTCATTTCCCCAGTAATTATCAGTGGTGAGGAGTTCCATCAGACTTTTGACAATTCTGGAGACCTATTTATCCAGCAGAATGGAGAGTCAAGGAGGCTACTCCGGCCTAGGCATGGGTACACAGAGACATCGTGCAATGCCCAGGACAATCTCACAGAAGAATTACTCAGCTCCAAATGGCAACCGTGCCAAAGATGCAGAAATCCTGGTTTAACCAGGCGTCTTTCTCATTCTGATCTCTGCTTGAATGGTTTCTTCCTTCAGCTAAGTGTTCTCCAGGGCTTCCTCTCTCCTCCAAGCTACCCCTTTGCCAGGATTGGCTTGATGATCTTTATTTGCTTTGTATTTGGGTTGCCTTGTTCCAGACCTGGGCTAATGCGAACTAATTCTGAAGGTCTTGAGTTACACTTGCAAATCCAGCTTGCTGTTCAAGTGTATAAGGAACGGGAGCAATTCAAATCCAGTCAATAACTGTAAACAAAGCCCAACTTAAGGCTTAGAATAAAGCCCATTACCAGGCCAGGAGTGGCCCAGGGCACCTCTGCTACTGCTGATTAGCGTAAATGCTAAACACAAACCAATTAACACACTCTAAGGCTGCTTATCTCCTGTCACTTAGTGTGGGAATAAAGCCCAACGCTAAATACACATATTGATTTAGCCATTAAACCCCAGCATCACTCAAAATGAAACTCATTATATTATCGAGGAAAAACAAAGTCACCTTAGTTTGCAGAATGGTCTGGATTATGAAGGAATTTCACTTTCTTCCTTTACGGTGAATTTCTCCACAGAGGCTGGGTTTCTCCTGCTGCAGCTCTAAGATCAGACTGACAATGAAGCCTTTTGTATTTATCTGGATAGGAGCCCTCTCTTTTGCACTTTTTTTTTTTTTAGCCCTACACATCTAAGTTTCCATGAGAATCCTTCCCCTTTAAGAAGGTATTTTAGCATAGCAGGGGAAACGTTATGCTTGGAAGAAAGGTTATTAAACGGGAAAGTGAGCTGGGATATTAAAAAACAACAACAACAACGACGACAAATGGCAAAAAAAAAAAAAAAAGAGCCCACAGGCAATATAATAAAAACCGGTTTAACTCTGAACATTAACCATAGGCACTGATCCGATGCTTATGGAGACAGAACACAGAAATACAGTCCAAGTTCAGGTATAAACAACTGAGTGAGGACTCTGGAAAGAGTGCAATCCTGGGCTCACCTCGGATGAGCGTTTTAATTTATTCTGTATTTAGGCAATAGGGGCCAGATTGCACAGGGTGTCGTCTGCCATGGCGGCAGCCACTGAGTTTTGCGAAAGCAATGGAAGTCTCCCTGGTTGAGAGCTCAGCTCTGCCAAAGGCTTTCGTCTTCCTAACCTTGACCCATCCCTGCTCCAAGAACCAGCATCTGGAGGGCACTGCTCAGAGAGCCAAGCCACGGGCCATGCATGCGCAGGCCCCTGAAATGGGCTCAGTGACTTTGTGTTGGAGGCCTGGTTTTTGTTCTCCTTTCATAGACACCTGGTCTTGGCCTTTTGTGAATCTCTCTACGCAATGCTGTTATGAAGACAGCATCTTGATAGAGTACCCCAACCAGCCTACGGAGCAAACCCTGTCCTTAAAGCTGGGTTCTGGGGTGCCATGAAAAGATGGGCGCTCTCTGGTGCTCAGAAATGTTCCCTGCAAACTACAGCACCTCCTTTGTACCCCTGTGGCTCGCAAGCACGTGACTGGCAATCGGGCAGTGGTGGCTCACACCTGTAATCCTAGCTACTCAGGAGGCTGTGATAGGAGGATCGAGGTTCAAAGCCAGCCCTCCCAGGCAGGAAAGTCTGTAAATAGAGTCTTATCTGCAATTGAACACCAAAAAAGGTGGAAGTGGAGCTGTGGCTCAAGTGGTAGAATGCCAGCCTTGAGCAAAAAATGCCAAAGGAGAATGCCCAGGCCCTGATCCTCCAGGCCTCAGCCTCCTGAGAAGCTAAGGATAATAGGCAGGAGCTGTTGACTCCCAGCCCACTCCTCAAGACTCTCCTTCTGAACACCACAGCTATAATTCCAAGCTCCTAACAAATATGTGCCATTGGGAACTTCATAGAACCATCAACGTTAACTGTGGAGGGCTTATCCTTCCTAGGCAGCGCCTGGGGCCTTTGTTCCCCTTCTTATCCCCCTGAGCTTCATTCCCATCAGAAGGGTTATCATTCACCCCCAGTGCTAACACACACAGCCCACTCAGCTTGGCCCCAACCCCCAGTGTTCAATGAATTCCTGACAATTCCCTTCAATTGTCTTTCAAATACATGTTTCCTTCTCTTCTTCTCATTATTTCTTGGCTGAGCCATTGTGATCGGATCGGACCCTCCACTTCCTTCTTACCTACAGGTCAGCTCCCTCCCAGCCTGTTCTCCTCATAGCAACCAGCATGGTCTTTCTTCAAAAGACCCAGAAAACCTCCCAGCCAGAGTTCTCCAATGGTGCAGTCATTGGCGGGCAGTAGGGGAGCCCTTTCTCCAATTCCCTTTCAAATGCCTTCATACGGTCAATAAGAGAACAAGCCCAGGCTAAAATCAATTGCATTCTGAATCAGAGATGAGTTTATATTCAGTGAAGTGTCTCTCAAAAAGACCTAAAAACAGATGGTATGCAAGTTGGTTGAAACTTCAATTATTTCTGTTATTGCTTTTAAAAAAGAGATAAACCCATATATACACATACTTATTTATATTCATATATATAAAGACTATATAGGGGCTGGGAATATGGCCTAGTGGAAAAGTGCTCACCTTGTATACATGGCCCTGGGTTCGATTCCTCAGCACCACATATATAGAAAAAGCCAGAAGTGGTGCTAGCCTTGGGCAAAAAGAAGCCAGGGACAATGCTCAGGCCCTGAGTTCAAGCCCCAGGACTTGCAAAAAATAAAAAAAATTTTTAAAGCTATACATACACATATGTATGTGTGTATGTGAATATGTGTATATTTATACTTTTTGTATATGTAGTAATATAATACATACTTTTCATATATATGCAAATATATGTGCACATATATTTATATATAGTATATATAAATTATATAACATATAGTATTTATATTTTATTTGCAGATAATTTCAAACTTATCAAAAAAAGTTGCAAGCATTAAAAATAGTACAAAAATATAAGCTAGACTGATGGTTCACATCTGTAATCCTAGCCACTCAGGAGGCTGAGATCTGAAGATCATGGTCCAAAGCCAGCCTGGGCAGAAAAGTCTTCTGTCCAATGAACCCACAAAAAGCTAGAAATGGAGGTGGAACTCAAGAGGTAAGAGTACCAGCCTTGAGTGGAAAAAGCCAAGCAAGAGCACGAGGCCCTGAGTTCAAGTCTTAGAACCAGCATATTCATTTTAAAAAAAAAATACAAAACTCATATGTATGTGCACAGATTTACCTGTAGCTAGCATCTCACTGAAGCAAAACACTGTATTTACACACACACAGACACAAGTATTTTTCAGAATCATTTTTAGAGTACATAGCATAGCCCACTGACAGGATAGTAGAAGTAAGTAAGGTATTATCTCACCTAGGTTATCATTTCTATGTAGCCTAGGCCTTTCCCCATCCCCCAAATACTTCTATGCTTAGTATCGCTAAGAAGCATTATTTTTTTATTGAGCTGCAATACACTTTTCCTCTGCTAAATTTAACCCTGATTCAATACTTTTGTCTTATCTACCGTCTGGAATCCGATGCTGTCAATTGACCCAATAATGTCTTTTATTGCTTGTATTTTCCTCAGAGTACAAGAACCGCATAGAGGATCAGAGATTACATTTCCTTGCTATGACAGTCTCTTTAATTTGGAACATTTCCAGAACCTTCCCATAACACTTCCTTTAGTTTTTCTGACGTCAATATATATATATTTTTAAGAGTTCAGTTCTTTCTTTTCCTTTTAAATGGAACTACCCTGTCCTTATCCGATGCTTTCTCATGATGAGAAACCTGTCAGCCATTCCCCAGGGCACTGGAAAGCACACCGTTCTCAGGGTACTGGGTCAATGAAGCCCAGATATTTCAGGGTACCATTCGAAGTCTCAATCTCAGTTGTTCCTGGAGACCACACCACCTTCCTTTTGATACATTCCCCCACTGAGCCTTCAATGGTCAACCTCCCAAGAGCCAACCCTTGTAGAAGTTGTTCGGCTGCCTACCGTTTAGTCCCTCCGATTCTTAGGAATGTGGCTCAGTCCTTAACGGTCTGTGAGCGGCAGAACTTATAGCGATCCAAGAGACAGTGGCAGAGACCAGAGTTGGCCAATGAAACTCCTGTCTGTCTCCCTCCCCCCTCCCGTCGTCTGCCCTTCGTCCTTCTCTCCCTCCCTCCTTCCCTCCCTCACGTGAGTCCCAAGAACATGAGCAAGGAGGGGCGCCTATCCCACATTGAGCCATCCTGTGCTTGCTTGCTGGGGATTTGAATCATGAGGAGTTCGGGTGTTCAGGTCTATGAGGGAGGGGCTTCTTGTCACAATGTGGAGATCTTTCACAAGAAGGAGGGAAGGAATAGCTGTAAGTTGAACCCTGTGCGGGACAGAAAGAAAAGGGATGATAACATCCAAGCACCTGATTCATGCCAGGCCTGAAGCCTTCACCACCCAGGACTTTTGTGCTACATTGTATTGGTACCTTCCTGTGTTGCTTCAGCTAAAATGGAGTGCTTGTGTCTTACCAATAACCAGAGCTTAATGGTCATGGGTTTGTGTTGAACCATGCACTGAAATCCCAGCATGATAATGTAGTGTCTTTGGGAAGCAGGTAGGTTTAGGTTAAGTTCTGAGGGTTGGAAGGTCAGGATGGAATTGGTTCCCTTATAATTGAAAAAGAGGAAGCCAGGCACCACTGGCTCATGTCTAAAATCCTAGCTACTAGAGAGGCTGAGATCTGAGGATTGTGGTTCCAAGCCAACCCAGGCAGGAAAGTCCCTGAGGCTCTTACCTCTAATTAAGTACCAAAAAAACTGGAAGTAGAACTGTGGCCCAAAGTAGTAGACTGCTAGCTTTGGGTGAAAAAGCTTAGCAATAGTACGCAGGCCCCGAATTCAAGCCCTACAACTGACAAATAAAGGATGGAAGGAAGCTAAGAAGGGTTTACACTTCCCACCTCAAGGCCCCACAGAGATGCTGGCTCTGCCCAGGAGGCTTTGGGGGTGTCTGTCAGACCACAGTGGCCTTAGGTAGGAGTTCCCAGCACCCCCAAGCAACCTAGATGCCATGCTTGAAGATTTCCTATTTTGATTATGTACTATAAAGTATACCCTAAATTTCCTTTGGTGTCGAGTCAACAGAAAAAAGTCAGATAAACACGGATTCAACTGTGAGCTCGGTATCATTCTAGAAGCACCTCCCCGGGGAAGGCAGCCGATCTCCTCTACTTCCGTGGCTTGGAATATACTGTCTCCCCCCCCCCCATCCCGCCTCATTTCCGTGGCCAGGATCTGGGTGTAATCTTAGACACCACTGCCTCCAGGCAGCCTGTCTTGACTTCTCCTGAGCTGCACATCAGCTTCACATTTTGCCAGATTTCCAAACCACTTCTGCTCTTCCCTTGTTCTGGCAGCCCATAGCACACTCACAACAATAAGAATCAAAGGATGATCAGAAATATCCAGTAGAGCAAGAAATTCCACAGGGAGGGAGAGGCTCTCCCATGGGGCTCACCAGCAGACCCCAGGCCTAACCATAGTGCACATGCTAAGCTCTTCCCAAACCATTCTTCTTCCTTTTTTCTTTCTTTTCCTTCCTTCCTTCCTTCCTTTATTTTTTTTCCCACCAATCCTGGGACTTGAACTCAGGATCTCAGCAATGTCTCTGAGCTTTTTTGCTGGAGGCGGGTGCTCTATCACTTGAACCACAGCTCCACTTCGGACATTTTTTGTTACTTAATTGGAGATAAGTCTCGAGACTTTTCCTGCCTGCTCTGGCTTCAACCTATGATCCTCCGATCTCAGCTTCCTAAGTGGGAAGGAGTACAGGCATGAGGCACCAGCACCCAGCCCTTTCCTCTTTCTTCCTGAGAGAAAAGACACCAGTGTACCAGCTTCAGAGCTGTCTTGGAGATGACTTGGCATCTCGAAAACCACGCGCGTGCTGGCACCAGTGGGTTTCCCAGAAATCCAGAAATGTTCATTCTATGTGGTGTGCTCTGCAAGAAGTGTTTCTTAACAGAGTCATTCTTTGCTAATCATGAACTTGATGTCCCTGATTGCAGTTAATAAAGCTAATAAAAATCCTCACTGTTTCAGTAGCAGGGAAGGGAGGCCATGACAACTCGGGGGTGAAGGCTAATCTGTCTCAGTTTGACAGTAACACCTAGGTCCCAATCAACAGTGGGAAGATCTTTCTCTCTCTCAGTGGCTGTCAACACCGAAATAAAGCGATTAAAAGTGCTAAAACATCATATATAATAAATGGCGCTGGTATAAAACTTAATGCCCCTAATATTTCCTTCAAGTTGCTACCTTTTTGCATTAATTGAAGCAAGAAATGTTCCACTTAGTTAAAATATCTACTTAGGATCCTTCCCATAAACACAGCTGCAGCCAGAGCTTGCTGGTTCAGTGGGTTTAAATTAGGTGGTATCAATGTTATTGATGCTGAAAAGCGGGCCCAGAATACTGAGTTGGAAATGAGGCCGCGGGAGGCTCTGGGCTTCTCTATTCCTCAGGAAGCACTGGAGCCACCCTGCAAGGATCTGCAAGGAAAGCAGCACTGAGGTTTGCATCCAGTTTGTTTGTAGTGAAACTCACATGGATGCCCAATTCCTTAATGGGGCGGAGTTGGCAGAGGTATGGGGTGATGGGGGACAGCCACCAGGACAGGGTGATGGATGCCCTTCTTCTGAAAGTCTGGAAGCTTTCCTCCTGTAGGACTGGATTGGTAACCTCCAGAGCAGATATGTAGAAAAGGGAATCTGTCCTCCTCCCCTTGCTCCTCTTCCCAGGATGGTAGTGGCTTTGCTCTGCCAGCCCCCCCCCCCATGCCTGTCCCCATAGGCTATCTACCCACAGGCCCAAACCTTCTAAAACCATACGCCAAAGTAATAAACCTTTTCTCCTTGTAAGTTGATCATCTCAGGCATATTCAAATAGCAGCGGAAGATTGTCTAACACACTAATCTAGCAAGAAAAATAAATGGAGGCAAAGCTCAATGGTAATCAGCAGGAGTCAAACCTCTTGGCAGAGACAACACACTGTAGTGGATACTGTTGCTGAAATAATGGGTGCTGGACTATTCTATGTGCCCGGGACAGAAGTCAATTTTTTTTTATTCATTGAGCACCTATTATCTATGAGAGCATGTACAGCACAGAGTTAAGGACCCTGGTCCCAGTGTCAGGTAAGTCTGGATTGAAACCTGCCTGAGTTACTCCCCATCTTACCACAATAGTACTCTGTGACTGACTGCTCCATGGTGGGAGCCTGTAACAGCTCCTATGTGAGGGTGAAACTCAACCTGAGTCTCTTAGAGCTGTGCCTGGTGCCTACCCAGTGTTAGATGTGACCACTCTCCCACGACAGGTGAGATGCTCTGCCAGTCCTGTGCGTGGGTTCGGGAAAGATGCAGAACGACATTGTCCAATGCTGGTGAGCATGAGGAACACTGGGAATGCTCACTTACTGCCGGCGGGGATGCCCGCGGGCCATCTCTCACCAAGGCAGACACACTTCTGCCACTAAACCCACCGGTGCATTCAACAGCCACCCCCAAGCTTCTGCATAGACACACACACACACACACACACACACGCGTGCGTGCGCACACACAGACTCTGTCATACATGCACACTCACACAGACTCTCATACACACACAGACTCACAGACTCTCTCTCTCTCTCTCTCTCTCACACACACACACACACTTTTTGTTTTATCTCAGCTTTATTCAGAATTGTCCTAACTTAGAAACAACCGGATCTGTGCATCCAGACAATGGAACACAACTCGTATGAGGAAGAGATGAGCCATAAGGCCATAAAAAGACATGGCAGAAACCTTAAATGCAAACAACCAGGTGAGAGAAGCCACCGTCCTTCCCATACAAGGCTAAAGATGCAGAAGACCACAAGTTCCTGAGGAGAAGAGCACCGAGAGGGATGAACGTGTGGTGACTGGACCACATGAGGTTTGGATAAGTGAAGCTCTTCCTTCCTTCCTTCCCTCCTTTCTTTCTTCCTTCTCTCCCTCCCTCCTTCCCTCCCTCTCTCCCACCTTCCTTCCTTCCTCCTTTCCCTTCCTCCCGCCCCCTTTTGTTCTTCCTTTTTCCCTTCCTTCCTCCCTCCCTCCTTTTCTTCCTTTCTTTTCTCCTCCCTTCCCCCTCCTCCTGCTCTTTCTCATGTTCCTTTTCCCTCTTTTATCTTCTTCTTCCTCTTCCTTCTTCCTTGTTCTTCTCTTTTTCTCACTCTATTTAAACAGGCCTCCCACTATACTGCCCACAGTGTTCCACAACTCTTAAACAACTCCTCCTGTCTCTCCTTCCCTAGCTGGGACTACAGGCATGTGCCACCCTACCTAGCTGAAGATTTATTATTATTATTATTATTATTATTATTATTATTATTATTCTACAGTGGTGGGTTCATAGCATTACACATTAGTCAAAAACAAACTCTGACTGTACAGCATCGGGAATGTACTTTGGGTAATTAACACCAACTGCTGAGGGAATTTAGACACAAGAGGGGCCCTGGCCAGACGGTGCCCCTGAGCCTCATAACTGACCATAACTGTCCTCAATTTGTAAACAGGAGGGAAACATAGTGAGAACTGCAGCTGAGAGATGCCTGTAGTAGAGGAAGGAAAAAGAAAGTCAAGCTTCTGGCTGGCCAATCAGAAGTTCTCAACTAATATACAGCAGTAGCAGTTTCCAGCAGAATAGATCAAATAAATCAATTATATGACTAATCCATGTAAATATTTGCTTTGCTTTGCTTTACTGTTGCGTTCCTCTTATCAAAGTCTTCCCTTGCTATTTCTCCACGGAGTCGCAAACCACTATTGAAAAATCCATTACCTAGCCACTCACATAAATTCTTTTAAAGACACCAAAGTGCTGTGCCTCCATTTACCTTTTTACCAAGACAAGCAAAACAGGAAATCAACCTCAGTTAACTCTTTTGCTGTGTCACCTTAGGTGACAGGTCTAATTTTTCCAAAGGGTCATGCTGCTATCCATGGAATAGAAACGAACAACTTACATGAAGTCAACCAAGGATCTGTGTAAGGTCACACTGTACGAAACCTGTGCGATCTGTCAACAGGAACTGTTGAACTCCAGGATAAAAGGCACCCACGGTCCTCTACTCTACCCTAGCTGCACTGTGTGTGTGTGTGTGTGTGTGTGTGTGTGTGTGTGTGTGTGTGTGTGTGTCTTTCAGGATGTTCAGTCTGGAGGGAGGGAGGGGAGGGAAGTAGGGAGAGAGGGAGGGAGAGAGGGAAAGAGAGGAGGAGGAGCTGTGGGTAGGCACCTGTCCAGTTCTGAGGGGAGGAAGCAGAGTTGTTTACATCCCTAATTACAGAAAGCAGGGCTTCTGCACAGCCAGGTGTCATTCCAACAGACAAGGTTAATCGGATGTGAGCGGGCCCAGCTGCCACCACTCTGCCAGCGACAATGACAGGCGTGCAGGTGAAGTGAGATGACTTAGCAGGCAGCCTGGCTAATGTGGGGCCACTGGAGCTGTGTGGGGACCTGGGAGAAAATTCAGTCTTGTGGAGTCTTAAGGTTTCTCTTACAACCTCCCAGGGTTCCGGGAAGGCTCGGAAGGCAGCCCTGCCACTGGGCTCTGACGATGTCAGACACTTGGTGACATACAGAATGGAGGAATTTGTGTGGATCTGGCCTCATTTGCCCCCACATCCCCACTTCAGCCAGCTGTCGAATTATTTAGGAATTCAATGTACTCATCCGTAATATGGGAATCGTCTTTATGTTCTTAGGGCTGCCGTGAGAGTAAAGTACTTACAGACACAGAGAAAACTAGCTCAATAAATATTAGTAAAATAAACTATTAGCTGTATTGTTTTAATGGGCTACCAGTGCAAGTGTTGGTACCCAGGCATCTATCAATTTGTAATCCTGGCCTCGCCAGCCAGTGGGGTGCTTTAAGTAGACCTATTAACAACCTGTTTCTGATCAATGATGGATGGTTGATGTTTCCGTGTTAATGAAATGTAATTCCCAAGCCAAAGATGCAGCACTATGGCAGGCAAAATAAACCCCCATGCAAACATCCCAGCCTGAACCTCCTAAGCAAAGCTTCACACCGGGCCAGAATAGCTGAGGATAGAGTTCCAAGCCACCGGCATGACCTTTGGAGGAATTTGCTCTGTTTGAAGGTGGCAAAGCCGGTCCCCTGCCCGCCCACTCTTCTCCATAAAAATCAGCATACACAAACACGTTAACTAACACCTAATCGATGCAGGGGAGGACTTCAACAGTGCAAGTCCTTTGCACCGCCAACTTACAGGCTAACAAGATGAATACCAGGGAGATGGAACTTGAGGTGGGGGAGCCATAAGGTGTGGAGGAGGCAGACCAATGGAGAGAGGGAAGGTTGGCAGATGCCGTCATAATAGTCAATGAAGAAGGTGAAGATGGAACCAGGGAAGTTGAGGAGATAGATAGGGTTGGGAGAGATGGGGGAGAATGATGGAAGCTGTGCCATCGATCTAGACGCACTGCACTCACAAACAGACATGTTAAACTGAAACACTTGTTGAACTAAAGATATTTTTAAAATAACGGTGCCATAACAGGATGTCAAATGGGCTCACCTAGTGAAGTGTGTGTGTGTGTGTGTGTGTGTGTGTGTGTGTGCGTGTGCATATGCTGATCCTGAGACTTGAACTCAGGGTTTCATGCTCTCTATTGGCTTTTTTCTTTTTTACTTTTTTTTTTTTTGCCAGTCCAGGGCCTTGAACTCAGGGCCTGAGCACTGTTCCTGGCTTCTTTTTGCTCAAGGCTAGCACTCTGCCACTTGAGCCACAGTGCCACTTCTGGCCGTTTTCTATATATGTGGTGCCGGGGAATTGAACCCAGGGCTTTATGTATACGAGGCAAGCACTCTTGCCACTAGGCCATATTCCCAGCCCTCTATTGCTTTTTTTCTACTCAAGGCTGATGCTCTACTGTTTGGATCATAACCGACTTCCAGCTTTTTGCTGGTTAGCTGGAGATAAGAAAGTCTCTTAAATGTGGCTTCTGTAGGCTGGCTTCAAGCCTTGAATCTCCGATTTCAGCCTCCTGAGTAGCTAGGGTTCCAGACGTGAGCCACTAGCCCACGATGCTGTTATAATTCTGTTTGGCAATGTCGGCATCAAGACCATCACTTTTCAGGCCGGGAGGAGCAGAAGCAGCAGTGTTGAGGAGCAGCACTGTGGAGGAAGCTGCCACCGGATTTTGACGTTTTGTCCCAATCACAGGCCCCAAAAGCAAGATGGCGTGGGCTCTGATCCTTCTTCTGGGTGCTCCTATTTTATGCTTTTGGAGAGCTGGGTGAGAGTTAACTCAAAACACCCCTTTGCCCTCATCTCAGTCTTGCCACTTGTAAAGTAGGGTGAAGAATAACCTCACAGAGGTGTTGCAGAGATCACAGGCATTTACTCATTCATCCCTAATGCCAGCTTGCCAGCTTGCTCCTGGACGTAATTAAGAGAGAAACACATGATGCCTGTGGAATTGACACTCTTAGAGGGAGGGGACAAGTGGTAGGAGATAAAGTATGCTGTATGTTGTGCCACATAGAGATCATTTTGGAAAAAAAAAAAAAAAGAACCCAAAGAAGAGAGAGGCTGGGGAGTGGAGGGTGTGGTGGCCAGGGAAGTTAGAATTGGAAGAGCCTTGGGGTGGCACGCTGTAGCTCACACCTGTCGCCTCAACTAGGCAGGAGGAAGACTGTAGGAGGATCAAAGTTCAAGGCCAGCCTGAGCAAAAACTTAGAGAGATCCCATCTCAGCAAACAATCCAGGCACCTGTCTGTCACCTTTAGCCACATAGGAGGCTGAAACAGAAGGATGGATATCTCAAGCCAGCCAGGGCCTCAGCAGTCAGGCATGTTTGGCTGGCCCTCCACCACTAGAACCACATCCCCAGCTGATAAGTCAGTTCTCGTTCATCTACAATAAACTCATTTTATGCACGATGTAATTTCCTCCTGTATGAAGAATACAGGCCCATTTGTTGTGTGGAGAATCAACTCAGTCCACAAATTTTCCTACCGTTAAAATTCTTCAAACAGATCTTGGAGACGGAGAAGCTTAATCAGTGTACTTACCTTGCAAGGTGGGAAGAGGTAGGCTCAGTCTGTGTGCTATAATGAAGGCATTGCAAAGAATTTATTTTATAAATCTTAAAGGAGATGTGATTAAAAGTCTTGATGTTTTCTTGGCGTTTCCTCCTGAACACTTATCTCTTAACAAGTGAACCACATAATGGTTTAAAAATCTAATTGTTGGTAAATGATTGGTGCCCAGATGCCAAGATTAATATCTACCATTTACCACCCTGTTAAATAGGCATGGCCATACCAATTACCTTGCTTGAAGATGTCTTCGACAAAAGAAGCAGTATCTATTATTTGTAAGTTTTCTTGTTTTAAATAATGCAGTTATATCCTTTAGACATAAATTACATCAATAGAAGTCATTTTAAGCCAGGCGCTGGTGGCTCATGACTATAGTCTTAGCTACTTGGGAGCCCAAGATTGCAGTTCAAAGCCAGCTCAGGCAGGAAAGTCCATGAGAATCTTATCTTCAAGTAACTACTCTGAAAAAGCCAGAAGTGGCAGTGAGGCTCAAGTGATAAAGCACTAGCATTGAGCAAAATGAAGCCCAGGGACAAGGTCCAGGCCCTGAGTTCAATCTCCAGGACTGGCAAAAAAGTTATTTTATACCAAATAACAGCCCTCTATCTATCTATCTATCTATCTATCTATCTATCTATCTATCTATCTATCTATCTGTCTGTCTGTCTGTCTGTCTGTCTGTCTGTCTCATCTATGTTTTCTATTATCTATCAATTATCAATCATCTATCTATCAGTACCATGTTTATATATTTCCTATCTATCCATCTATCTCTATCATCTATGTATCTATGTGTTATCTATCATCTATCAATCAATATATCCAGATATCTAGCTATCATCTATTTAAGCCGGGAAGTCCAGAGAGGCTGAGTAACTCATCCCAGATGATAGGATCAGGCCAGGATTTGACCTCAGGCAGTGTTCAAGGTTGAGACTATAAGCAACTCTTGCACAAAATAAGCATGGCTCATCTCAGGCCACTTGAGCCACAGTGCCACTTCTATCTTTTCCTGAGTAATTTTCTAGAGATAAGAGTCTTGTATACTTTCCTTCCTGGGCTAGCTTTGAATTGCAATCCTCAGATCTAGAAGGGAAGAAACAAGTGGACACAAAGAATAAGACAGGAAACAGGCAGGGGTTAGGTTGCATTATGGAAACCAAAGGGCAAAAAAGAACTTCAAAGAGAGCCTGCTTCCACACAGGCCAGGCTCTCTGCCATGATCGAGTTGGAAACTGGAAGCAAATTACCTCTCTCCTCCGAAATACATCTTGCATTCCACCACTTCATTGAAACCACCATTCTGTCTACAAAGAACTACAGCCAGCCAGCCTGTGACAGCGGCACATATCCCCAATCCCCCTTCGGAACACTGATTGCTTCCTAACATTCTGAGGCTCTTCTCCACATTATTTCAAGTCACAATACCCTGGCCCTGGTAATGGGTAGATTCTCCAACACCTTGAATTATTATGTTCTATCTCCACTGGAGATATTTACCCAGTGCTAGGTCTCTCTTACCAAAGTAGGACTCAGAGACTCCATCTCAAACACCAGGCCAAGCACTGGGCAATCAGAGTTCATCTGTTACATGTGGCTATGGGTGTGTGTGTGGGGGGGGTGAGTCCAGCTGCAATTTCTCTTCTCTGTAAAACATACTGTGGTCCCCCTGAGACCTAGAATCACTAATAGGACTGAAGATACAGAAGCCATGTACCTCCCCTGCCCCCAACCCCTGCCCCAGCCCCAGCTTCTCCTTTAATGCACTCCTATTCCAGGAAAGAGCACTCCTGTATGAGTCTATTCCTCTGGGTTCAAAGAACCCTAATTCACAAGCCACTGAATTCTGTGTTCTACCTGGAAGACACTTTGCACATTCATTCATTCATTCATTCATTCATTCATTCATTCAACAGACTGTCAGAGCCCTGAAGATGAGTGTACGAGGCTCTGCTACAGACTGGGTAATCAGAGCTGAGTGAGACAGAGTTTACAGCCTCCAGGGACTGAGTTATCTACCAGAAATGACAACACACAGAGGTTGACTGTGTCCAGAAAAATAGCAAAAGGATGTTTTGAGGCACCCAGAGAGAATGATTACCCCAGAGAGATGGGGACACTGCTGATAGAGACATATAAAAAAGGAATCTAGGCGTCAGTGGCTTACACCTGTAATCCTAGCTATTCAGAAGGCCAAGTTTTGAAGGATTCTTGTTTGTAGCCAGTCTAGGAAGAAAAGTCCACTAGATTCCATTTCCAATTAATTAGCAAGAAGCTGGTCTGACCAGCACAACAATGTTCATCGTAGCACAATTTGTCATAGCGAGAATCTGGAATCAACCCAGATGCCCTTCAGTAGACGAATGGATCAGGAAAATGTGGTACATATACACAATGGAATATTATGCCTCTATCAGAAAGAATGACATTGCCCCATTTGTAAGGAAATGGAAGGACTTGGAAAAAATTATACTAAGTGAAGTGAGCCAGACCCAAAGAAACATGGACTCTATGGTCTCCCTTATTGGGAATAATTAGTGCAGGTTTAGGCTAGTTACAGCAAAGGATCACAAGAGCCCAATAGCTATACCCTTATGAACACATAAGATGATGCTAAGTGAAATGAACTCCATGTTATGGAAACGATTGTTATATCACAGTTGTAGCTACTTTCAACGTCCCATGTGTATCTGTAGCTTCTATTATTGATGATGTTCTTGTATCACCTTCCTGTGGTTGTACCTACACTATCTCTGTAATCTTATCTGAGTATATTGGAAACCATGTATATTGGTACTAGGTACCAGTTGGTACATGTATATTGGAACTAGGAAATTGAAAGGGAATACCAAAATTGAAAGACACAGGGTAAAAAAAGAAAAACAACTACAAAAGCAATACTTGCAAAACTGTTTGGTCTAAGTGAACTGAATACCTCATGGGGGGAAAGGGAAAGGGGGAGGAGAGAGGGGGTTATGAGGGACAAGGTAACAAACAGTACAAGTAATGTATCAAATGCCTAACGTATGAAACTGTAACCTCTCTGTACATCAGTTTGATAATAAAAATTTGAAAAAAATAAAAATAAAAATAAAAAATAAAAAAAGAAGAAGCTGGTCTGGAGGCGTGGCTCAAGTGGTAGAGCACCATCTGAGGAGTGGTGTAGCCCTGAGTTCAAACCCTGGTACTCATAAAACCCAATTATTTCTAAAAGATATTTCAGCTGGGCACTGGTAGCTCATACCTCTAATCCTAGCTACTCAGGAGGCTGAGATCTGAGGATCAAAGTTCGAAGCTAGTCTGGGCAGGCAAGTCTGTGAGACTCTTACCTCCCAAAAGAAAAAAAAGAAACTACTCAAAAACAAAAGCTGGAAGTGGCGCTGTGGCTCAAGTGGTAGAGCGCTAGCCTTGAGCATCAAGAAGCTCTGGGACAACATCTAGGCCCCAAGTTCAATCTCCAGGACCAGCGCAAAAGAGAAAAAAAAGATATAGAGAGATTCAGTAAGTCAATAAGTGAAATGACCAATCAAGATTTACACTGGGGCAGTAGGCACTTCGTGGAGTGACCACTCACAGTGCTGTGGGGTGTGGAGTTGGTAGCTTCCTGGGGTAGCTGTCGTAAAGCAAAGGTTATACAAAGCCAGGAATGTGGGACTTCTGTTCCCCGAAACCTCGACACATGCATAGAGAAGTAAAACGGGGGCCAGGGAGCCGGTGGATCAAGGTAGACAGTTGTTCAGAGAAGCTGAAGAAGGTAGGGCTTGTCTAGCTGACTGAAGTCAATGCTATTCTTCACTCCCATTCTTTCTAGAATGTACCATCATGCAACAAGAATGTATTTACTTATTTGCTCATATGACATCCTCTCTGCCTTTCCCTGGGATGAAAATATCAGGGGTTTTAAAATCTGCTTTCCACCCTTCTGTCTCCTTGGGTCCCCCCAAAAGGTGCCTGTCACCCAGGGTTCAACAAATACTGGCTGACAAGTTTGTAAACGAGCTTGGAGGGTTTAGGGAGATGTGTCCTATGGACACTGGACTGTTACTGGGGCATTTGGAAGGTACCGTGTTGACAATCTGTCAGAGTAAATAAGGAGAACACCCAGAATTCAGACCTCAGCTGGGGAAGGGGAGGGGTTGAAGAACAAGGAACACAAGGAAATGGACTTGTAAATGAATCTCTTGGGAGTCCCTAGCAGCCTGCTGTGCCTCCAGATCGCCAGCTTCCTCAGGCGGGTCTCAATGTCCCCCAGAAGCCCCAAGGATGTGTAAGAATTCCCCAGCAGCCTCAGATGCATCCCAGCATCCTCCGGCATCCCTGGGAATATCCCAGCATCCCCTGGCATCGCTGGGAATATCTCAGCATCCCCCAGCATCCCTGGGAATGTATTAGCATCCCTGGGACTATCCCAGAATTGCTCAACAGCCTTGGAAATACCCCAGCATCCCTGGGAATATCCCAGAAGCCCTGAAAATATCCCAGCATCCTTCACTAAGTCCTGAAAAATCTCACCTTAGCTAGATGCTCTTGACTGTACTGGAGATTTCTGAAAGGTGGGAAGTGTAAACATAAGCAAGAGCAATTGATACATGGATAGAAACCCTGTGCGTGTAAGTGCACATATAAGTATCACACCCATGTGGCTGCACAACTGTTGCACCATCTCATAAATTCCCCAGAGACCATAACTGGAGCTGCTGACAAAGCTTCATACCAGAGGTCATTTGCTGACGGCCAGCTAGGCATCACAGCCATGGCAAGCATGTCCACATAGGTCTCAAAGCATGGGCTGTAATTGCCACTCCCACTCTGTTGGTATAGAAATGAGCTCCGGAGATCAGTCAGCTCATTTAACAAGTCTTTGCTGGGTGCCAACCACGTACCAGGCTGGGAATCTAATGGATGGGAAAATATACTTCCTGTTTCTGACCACTGGGGCTTCAGTCTAGGGTAAGATATGAATGTTTCCTCTCATAACTCCATGAAGAGCTTGGCTCAGTGATACAAAGCTATATCGCACTGTGTGTGATAGTCCAGCCTGAGGAAGGGCACTGAAGTCAGGTGTGAGATCAGGAAGAGATTATTCTTCACTGACACCATCTTGGCATCTTCCTCACACTAAATAAGGCAGCTCCATCCTGGGCTTAGCAAATTCCTAGAGGTGAGAGATGAATTGCATTTTTTGCTTCTTCTTCTTAGCAAGTCCACCATGCAAGACGTAAAGACAAGGTAAGCTTGCGAGGTCTGTGTCCATCAGAATCTGGGCACAATATTCATCAAGAGCAATGTCACTCTTAGTCTCATTCTCAGGACAAGAAATTGAGGTTCAAACTATGTAACTTGATGAGAGGGAGAAAAAGAGGGGAGAACAAAGGATGCCTAACTTGACTTGCATACATAACTTGACTTATGGCATTCTAACACCCTTGTACAACTAGTTAATAATAACAATGACAGTGATGGTAATGATAATAATCAGAGAAATGGGGGTTCAGTCCCTCAAGATCATCCACTGCATCATCAAAAGCCAGGAAATGTGAACACTGTTCTAGGCAAGTTAAGTTCTGGGCTTTGATCACCACACCGTACCCCACGTGGACTGGAGCAAGCTACACAGCCTCGGGCCAAATTCACTTGACATCTATCTTTGTTATGCAGCATTGCTGTCACATGATCCTGTCCATTCTGTGTTGCCCGTGGCTTTTGTACACCACTGTGGTAATGCGGAATTGCTATAAGAGGGACTGAAATGTCCTGTTGAGACTAAGATGTTGTGTTTTTTTTTTTTTGAGCTCTTTACACACAAAAGGTGACTGACCTTTGTTCTGGAAAATTCCTCTGTCCTTTCTTCTAATCATTGGAATCTCTGAGTCTGGGAGAAGATTGCATATGGGGATATGGCCTGGAAACCTATTTCAACTTTTTTAAAATTCCCAACCACTCTGGATGCGACAGAACTGGCTATGATCTACCAGGCTTGGCCACCTACTGTGTGTCGGGCACACTCAAAGCAGACTCACTCGCACTTTCCACATTCAAGTATAGAAGACGTTCGTGTGACCATAATGCAGATGGAACAGATGCTTCAGCATTTTTGAAGGCACTGGCTGAAGGGGACACAGTGAAGTGCACAGCGTGGCCATCATCTCACCAACACCTTGATTCTTGACATCATAACTCACTGACCTCCAAGAACCACTGCTGACTGGGGACTCCATGCACCACCAACCCCCACTTTCTCCACACGAAAGAGTTTGAATCAGATTCTTAACACTCACAATCTCTCTCTCTTCTCCTTTCTTTTCACAAACCAACTACCGTGGGACTGGGAATTTGAATTCATGAAGTCTGCTGCTTGCTATGGTATTTACTGTGTCCTGCTCTAATGTTGACAGCTCTCATGTTGCTCTAATGTTAACTGTTTGGGGGAGGGGGGGTGAGGTTTTCAAAATTATCCAAGGGCAGACTCAGAAAACTTGGATGCGATTCTCTGGTGGAAACCATTTAAAAGAAAAGAAACTTGGGACTGGAAATTGCCATGATGGATGTATAAAGGCTGGTGAGGTTTTAGAGCTCTGTATTATTCATTGTTTTCAATGTTGAAGGGGAAACGGGTCACGTCATGTTTCAAGAATTAAGATAGAGAATGTGATGAGAATGCATAGGTGAAAAAGAGGATGGTGTGTCCAAGAGTCTGGGAGAGCTTCTGTGGGCTCAGAGAAGAGAATTCAGGGAAAGCAGCAAGAAATGAGAGGAGTTTTATTATCCACATTTACGTGGGGCAAGAGAAACAAAAACATCTAAATGCCTACTGTGAGCCAGAGATGTCTGCGCAAACCAAATCATTTCAGTCATGCTCTGGCAAGTATGTGAGGATTAGTCCTCACTTTTAAAAAACAACAACCATGCTAATAATATAGTACAGAATCATATTAGTATAACGAGAATCATACTAAGACATAGTAAGCAGTTAATCGGTGCCCAGCAATCGCCAAGTTATAGATAAACACAGTTGTCTTTCTCATCATAACTGTAAATGCTTTCTTCTCCAAAATACCAAAATCTTTAGATGCTCGAGGCCCTCATATAAAAGGACACAATATTTGCACATAACCAGTGTACATCCTCACGCATACTTGAAATCATCTTTAGATGACTCAGATTACCCAGCAATATGCAAATACTTTCTAGACCCTATTGTCTATGGATTAATTTGAAAAATTTTCAATCACCTACCTCTTTAGTTACAACTGCATTAGGTTTTTTTGGCAGTCATGAGATTTGAAGTCAGAGCCTCACATTCACAGCTAGCACTCTACCAGTTCAGCCATGCCTCTAGCCTGGCTTTTTGCTGGTTAATTGGCGATGGAGACTCAATGGACATTTCTGCCTGGGCTGGCCTCAAACTATGATTCTTCTAGCCATCCTCCTGAGTAGTTAGGATTACAGAGTTGAGCCACCAGTGCCTGGCGCCGATGCATTCATTTCCTCAAGTATTTTAAATCAGCAATCAGCTGAATCTGGGGATATCAAACCCATCCGCATGGATGGTGACTAGATCTTTTTGTTCCATCTGCTCAAGGCCCTAGGAGAAGGGCTGGCAGTTTTGAGCTGATGAGCCAAGCCCTGCCAGTCCATTCATAATAGTTTTGCATTATTAAGTGTTGGAAGAGAAACTAAAGACTATTTTGTGACAAAAGAAAATGATAAGACACTTGTGTGTCAGATTTATTGGGACACACTACATCCCTTTCAGTAATGCATTGCCTCTGGCTGCTTTTGCAAGGGCAGAAATGATTAGTAAAAGGAGTAACTGTGTGGTCCACAAAGCCAAAAGCATGCATTATCCCTAATGCATCATAGAAAGAGCTTTTGGACTACGGTCTTACAAAAGAGGGAAGCGCTGTTCCTAGATCCATGTTACTGGTGTAGAAAACAGAATGCTGGAAGTGCCAAGCTCATGAAGTAGAATCCTAGACAGAAACTAGCACTCTGATTTCACATCTCATGGCTAACTAAAAACTCACTCTGAGCCCCACCACCAACAGCTCCCCACATGTATCTAAAGAAAGCACTCAAAGTATTCTTCAGATCTCTGTGAATGACCGTTGGGAAGAAATTAAATTAACACCCTTAGATATGTCAATCTATGTATTCATCCATCCGTCTACCTACCCATCATTCATTCATCCATCTCTTCTCCATCTACCAAATCATCTGTCCATCTGCCCACCAATCTATCCATCCATTTACCCATCATCCATCCATCCATTCATCATTTTTAATCCAACTGTCTATCCATCCACCCATCCATTCACCTATTTTCCCACTCACTGATATTGGATTGATTTAAAAGTAACATGCAAAAAAATAGTGTTTAAAACAAAATGTCATTTAAAAGACATCTACTTATCATAGGGAAAATGTGTAAAACTCATTGCTATTGAGGGTCTTGTTTTGTATACTTGGCTATAGTCTGTGGAAATAAGAACTGGGAAGACCTAAAGAAACTAAATGAGTGGTGACATTAAATGTCTCTCCTGGTTCCATAAAGGTGATTCCACCTGTAAGAATCTCTACCTTTGGTAAAGCATCTGAGGTGCAAGCGAGGACCCATGTTTAGGTGTATTAAGGTAAAATGTCAATCAGTGGAAAGAGGAAGTGCACAACAATTGGTCCAGAAATCAAATAGGTTGTGCAGCAAGTGTCACGATATAGAAATTGTAACTATTTGGAATAAGAAAAGCATCTTTTTGAAGAAGGTTGACTATGTGGATTTTATTCTCAGGAAGAACAGAAGCCCTTGGAAGAGATCTGACAGAAAAGGACATGTTGGAGCTGAGCATTTACAAAACATCTCTCTCCCAGCTGGGAGAAAGTATACATGAGAGGAGGAGTCAGCATACCCATGGGGATGTTTTTGAACCTTCTAAGCCAGACATGATGCTGACAGGTGAGGTTAGCATGGGGAGCAGAGGTCATCTGGATATTTTTGGGGAAAAAATGACGAGATTTGCTCATGTTTTATTGCAAGCAAACAGCAAGAGAGGAATTAAGGATGTGTCTAGGACTTTGGCCTGAAAAGTTAAAAGAATGGATCATATATTGGCTGCTATTGAAAAATTGACATTAGAAGAAATCTGAGAAGTGAAAAAGAAAGCCAAGTAAGGCCACAGCGCCCTGAGTTCAAGTCCCAGAACCAACACACACACACACACACACACACACACACACACTCCAGGTGTACTTTAATACATGGCTTTAGGTCTCCTCAGCTTGTCCCCACGCTTCTAGGTCATTCGTCTACATCTATGACAATTATCATCTTCAAAGCCCTCCCTGATTCTCCCCTCCACAGGAGATGAATTCCAAACTCCTGTCAAAAATCTGGCACTAACCTGATTTTCCAACCTTCAGATGTCCTGCCTTCCAGCCAAACTGAACACGGCTAATCTCTGCACATCCAGAGCCTTCCAGCTCTGGATCCCGGCTCCTCTCCTGACAATACAACAATCATTTTCAACTCTGTAGTCTTTATATTCTAAATGAGCAGTCAGCCCCCAGAGCCACAGGAGTGCTTTGAAGAAGGACCCGCTTATAATTCATCTGCTCCGTTTTCCCCTTCTAATGATATCCAATAGAGACGAGAAGAGCATATTTGATCTAGTGGGAAACGCGTAGGAACATTTGCCAAAAAGATACATAAATAGTAATGTAAGTAATAATAACAGCTAAGAGTTGTTAAGTGTGAAGGACAGCCCTGACACTTCCAACCGTGTTGCGTGCATAACTCATGACATTTTCACCACAGTGGGAAGCTTCGAAGGCTCCGTGGGATCTGCCTTCCCCTTTCCCACACTCACACCCAGTGTGATCCACTCGTGTGGCGGGTGGGATGAATCTAATGACTCACCTTCGATAAACATAACACGCATAAAAATGAGGGCACAAAAGCCAGAGGCGTCTGCTTTGCTGGTGCTCCCTCGCTGGTCTTCCTTCTTGCTTATTTTATTAAGCAAATGACATGTTGTAAGCTGCCTCATGTCCGATGGGACCAGCGGAAGCCATGAGGCCATAGCTTGGCAGCAATTGAGACTCGATCTAACAAGCTTGCATGGAAGTGGATCCACCAGCATCCTCCTAAGTGAGATCAGCTGTGGACTTATACCAAGCCTGAACATGTCACACAGTCTTGAGATTGACTAAGAACCCTAGGGAAGCTAGGTCGGACCCCCAAACCCAAAGAAAGTGGGGGATGATAACTATTCTTTCAAGCCACCAAATTGGGGGCTCACATAGGAAACAGAAATAGCAATATAATCTCTTTCTATGTTACATAGGTAACTGATACAACCACCTGTTACACAGAAATCCTTGGATAACACTGGCACTTTCGCAATCTCATTTAATTAGATCAGGAAAACAAGCCATCAAAGAATTCAGGCGTTTCATGTGAATCATGTAGCTAAAAAGAGTAGAGGCAAGATTTCAATCCAGGAGTCTGGCTCCAGAGGCTTTGCTATTAACTATATCATCCACTACAGTATTATTACATACTAATTATTATAATATAATAATATAACCTATTACATATTACACTAATATGCCATAATTATCATTCACTACAATATTTCATGCTACTTTAAGGACAGGAGTTATATGGATGCATATGTGGATGGATGGAGGTTGGGTCAGGTGGATGGACGGTAAGTAGGGAGATAGAGGATGTGTGGGGTGCAGGGGTGAGGTGCAGAGGATGAGTGGTGCAGGGGTGGATGAATGAATGATGAATGGTAGATGAAAGAGAGTGGATGGTTAGGTAAGTAGATGGAGGAAGGGGGATAGAGAGAGGATATGTAAATGAATGAATGGCTGGGCGGTCAGACAGATGGCTGGGTGGGGATGGATGGTGGATGGTAGGAATGGAAGAAGAGTGGATGGATGGGTAGGTAGATGAAGGATGGGTGAATGGATAGATGGACGGATGGATGGATGTGTGGATGATGGGTAGATAGATGAATGGATGGATGGTAGGTGGATGGATGGTTAGGTGGATGGAGGAGAGATGGATAGATGGATGGATGGATGGATAGATGAATGTTAAGTACAAGTGAATTGACAGAAAAACATCTAGATTTCTTGTTCTCTCCTCACTTGCTGTCTTGTCTTGTTTCTCATCCCTTAGGGAGCCCAGAAAACAGGGGAAACTCATTCTTAAACTTTGCTGTATTGACTCTCAACCCCGGACAGAGCATTTCACTTGAAAAGTAGCCTCTTGTAAGAATATCTAACATGGCCCCGCTGAAGGCCATGTTAGAATAGGAAGGGTCTAATGAGTAGAAAACAGATTATGTAAGTTGAGAAATGATGTAATTATGCAACTGCAATAAGCTTACAGCCAGCTTCCCTCAGACGCATGGTCCTGTCAAGTTGTGTTATACTTTCTTGCTCAGAAGAATGTAAAGTCCTCAAGGAAATAATTTGTCATTATTCATTTTCTTCCCCCACCCACCTTGTCTTTTAAAGATCTGCCATAGAAAAAGCACTTGTAAAATGTAGATGGTTTGTAAGGTGTCCTGTGGAAGGAATGATTTAGTGGATAAATAAAATGAAACATGAACCAGTGAATGAACGAGTTTTTGGTGGTCAGCACAGAATTATATATAAGTATTTAAATACCTAGTTTGAGAATAAAAGTACTTATTCAGAAGCCCAATTTTCACCCTAACTTTGGAAGAACAAGCAGAAAGAGAAAAAGAAACCATTATTTAATAAGTACCTATTTTACATTCCAGGCATGTCCTGAAGTCATGTCTCCTTCCCATAGTACTTTGGTTTTCCTATTTTCATGTTTCCACAGGGGAACCTGAGGGTCAGACAAGTGAGGGACCTACCGATCCATGGGCTTCTGAATCCGCAATCTCGAGGCTGTTTCTCTGCTTGTCCTACCACCGACAGTGCTGAAGGGGTGGGTGGGGAAGGGTGGTGGGCTCATGTCTGTCGGGGATGGCTTGTGCCTTTTAAGAGGGAACAGCTGGCTTTGGCCCGCCCTGCCTCTTTCCGGCTTCAACCAGAAAAGAAGCCAGGCCAGCCCCGGCCCCTCAGCGGCAAGCATGTGTGCTACCATGGCGGCCGGAAACCCCAGAGGCCCGGTCCTTGGGGGGCTGCGGTCTCCGCCCATAGAGGAAGTTCCGTGACATCACCGTGATGGACACGCTCGTAGCCTATCGTTGGCTCCTGGCCAGTCCCTCTCCTTCGGGCATCTCTGCTGGTATAAGACTGTTAGCCCCTCCCTTATTAAAACTCAGAACATCCCTTGAGAGTTCTCTGGGACCCCACGCGCCTGTGTCTTCCTTGGGGAGAAAGGGGAAGGGGGCAGAGCGTCCCGCGGCCACGCGCTAACCGAGGCTGCACGTGGCCTTCGCTCCCGCAGTCAATCCCTAGCAGCCAGGGGATGCATGAGAGCGAGAGAGCATGTCCATCACGGTGATGTCACCGAACTTCCTCTATGGGCGGAGACCACAGGCCCCCACGTGCTTGCCGCTGAGGGGCGGGGGCTGGCCTGGCTTCTTTTCTGGTTGAAGCCAGAAAGAGGCGGGATGGGCTAAAGCCAGCTGTCCCCTCTTAAAGGCACAGCCATCCCCGACACATGTCTAAGATGAGGTCCCCGATGAAGGGAAGGGCAGGACCCACATACTTATCTGCTCATTTATAAATTCAGTCCACAGGAACACACTGTGCCAGGCCGTGCTGTGGGCACCACAGTTGTTTGCACTATGGGCACCATGCTTGTTTGGAATTAGGGAGGAAGATGGAGATGTAATGCTGGCAAAGCCTGGCACGGTTGCCTCAAGTCTGAGCATGGGAACACAAACAGGACTCAGATTGAAGCAGGGAGGCTGGGGATGGGGGTGCTCATCTTCTCGGGCTCCTGAATGGTCTAAAAGGGGATCCCCCTGTTCCTTCCCATTATGGGGCCAGCTCAAGTTCAAGTTCACGCTGGAGCAAGCCCTGCCTTTCCCATTAGGAAAGGTGGAAATGGATACAAACAAGCATCATCAGCCAGGTGCCAGGCTCCTTACAGGCACAGGAGTCAACCAGTCACCTCGGCCTGTACATTAGAAGAAACTGACCCTTAGAGAGGCCTAGTGATGTCCCCTGGGCATAGCTGGGACGAGGAAGGCAGGGAGTGGGATGGAAGGCATTCAGCAATACAGCCTGGGTGTTTGGCCACCGTGATGTGAGGATCACTAACTGATTTTCAAAGCACTCTTACACACACACACATGCACACACCACTTACACACATGTGATCACATTTACTCACACATATTCTCTGCCCTCCTCGAGTGCTGTGTGGGGAGATTGCCAGGGCCCTCATTCACTAACAAAACACCATTCTTTTACTCTTTAACTAAGATGGACTTCCCACTATGGCTAAGAACTCAGAAAATTCCCAATCTCAAGGAACACAAATGTCTTCCTTCCATCATTTTATGTATTCCCCTCTGCTCCTAAGTGATGCTCTAAAGGACTTTTGGGCTTCCACCTGGGAGCAGGATTGAAAGGCCAATGGAGGCCAAAGCAGTCCCTGGATGCAAACATAAATGAACAGCCACAGTAACCATGAGAACCTTCACTGAGGGCCAATGTCAGGCCCTGGGGCAGGCCCCTTATCTGAATTAACCCAATCACTTCCCAGAGCCATGCAGATCTACAGTTATACAATGCACAGAGGAACAAAGGCTGATCAGGGACACTGTGGGTCTTGAACCCACACACTGAAATACTACATCATGTGATGTTTAATTATATGCATTCAGGAAGAGGCCAATGCATCTCTGTCTGTCTGTCTTTCTGTCTGTCTGTCTCTCTCTCTCTCTCACACACACACACACACATACACACAGTATGTGTGTGACTCCATGTCCATGTAAGTCAGAGTAAGCTGTGTGCATGGAGCCCCCGCATCAGCTAAAAGAACAACCTCTATTCCCTACTTTCCAGATTGCAGTTGAAAATTCTGAATTCAGGATATGACCGTTACAATGGGCATATGCAGGTGGCTGTAATTCTAGCTACTCGGGAGGCTGGGCTCTGAGGGTCTTAGGAGTCAGCCCAGCAGGCAAGTCCCTGTGACTCTTATCTCTGAAACAGAGCCTGTACTGAGCCTCTTGCACAGGGCTCTGGCCCACACAATCCCAGTGTGCTCCCATCATCTCTGCCCATCTCCCTCATTATTTCCCCTTAGTATTTGCTCTCACTCATTCAGAGATAAACATAGCCACCCTATCTGTTTTGAGATACCTGCAACTTGCATGGTTGGATAGTAACAGGATCTCCTGAGAGCTGATTCTTTTCTTTTGGTAATGCTGTGATGGTTGCACCTGGCCAAAAATGGAATTAGTGACTGATAGCCTTGCAAATTTTCTCAAAGTCTAAAGTGGCATCTCCCCACCCCCCAAATATCAATAGCATAACCCTACTTGCATGCCCTTCTTCAAAATTTCAAGGTGAATAAGCATGCATAAATTGGGAGCTAGGCATAAGTGCAACATAAAGGTTAATGGCATGGTTTTTTAAGTTAAGAAAACATTTTGTGCAAACTCCTTCATTTACTGACTGTGTTCAACTTCTCTCTCTCTCTTTCTCCCTCTCTGTGTGTGTGTGTGTGTGAGAGAGAGAGAGAAAGAAAGCATGCATGCGAGTACTAGGGCTTAAACTCAGGGCCTGGGTGCTTTCCCATAGCTTTTTCACTCAAGGATGGTGGCTTGTTGGTAGCTAACTGGAAATAAGAGTCACATGGACTTTCCTGCCTCGGGTTGGCTTTGAACTACAATACTTAAATCTCATCCTCCTGAGTAGCTAAGATTATAGGCATGAGTTACCAGGGCCTGGCTTCATTCATTTCTTTTTAATAATTGAAGTGTATCTGGACATATTGCTTTGACATTTCAATAAAATAATGCTAGGTTTGAACTAGGATAAGTTG
Source organism: Perognathus longimembris pacificus (assembly GCF_023159225.1). Classification (NCBI taxonomy): domain Eukaryota; kingdom Metazoa; phylum Chordata; class Mammalia; order Rodentia; family Heteromyidae; genus Perognathus; species Perognathus longimembris. The sequence goes on along the minus strand of NC_063183.1, from coordinate 4,702,581 downwards.
GAATGAAAAAGAAAATCAGTGTCTAAAGACCACATGGAATTTCCCTTAGGTACCAAACACACTGTGTGTGGATATTATTATCTAATTTTTATTATTTCTTGAAGGCAGGAAGCACATCATAGTCATGTTTACACTTCTGTTGCATAGAAAAAATACAATCCAAAATTAGTGTCTAAGCCGGGTGCCAATGGCTCATGCCTACAATCCTAGCTACTCAGGAGACTGAGAACTGAGGATTATGGTTCAAAGCCAGTTGGAAAAGGAAAGTCGTGACACTTATCTCCAATAAACTATTCAGAAAAAAACATAAGTGGCACTGTGGCTCAAGTGGTAGGGTGCTACCCTACACAGAAGGTACAGGGACAGGCCCTGAGTTCAAGCCTCAGGACTGGCAAAATAAATAAATGGTTAGTGAATGCTTGTGGAAAGGACGATGAGTAATTCCAACATGAAACCATATGAAGAAAGAGGTAGGGATATTACTTGGAAAAGTACAGCAGGCCAGACCAGCAAACCCCAAGGACAATAAGATGCCACAGGCTATTTTCAGCATGTTCTTCCCAAAGCTGGCCTAAGGAGAACTGCTACTCCACCCTTCTTTGCACTCATCTACATCTCCCAACAAAAGGAAGTCAGCATTCATCTAATAGATTTCCAAACCCCTAGGGGGCACTTTGGATAGTGAATGTGGCTGCTGTACATGGACTGACAGGTTAGGTCAAGAGAAGAGATCTTGCTCTCTCCTTTCTTTCCACCATGCCGAGGGTGGAATAAGTGTAATTAAATGTCCCCAAGACTGACTGAAGAGCAATTATCTCACACATGCCCTACTAAGTGTCAGACCCCATGCATCTTAATGGATAAGAAGAGGCAGAAGTTGGCATGTGGAAAAAATAACAGGTCAGATACACCAATTTAATTATCTTAGTACCTCAGCAGGGAGTTTGGATAGAATCTCAATTAGCAATTGTTACCTTTACTATACAGATTTCTTTGGAAGGATGTTCCTTGCCTCATATTTCCTTTAAGAATGAACCAAGAGACATTTGGGGTTAGCTAGATAAGATTAAAAAAATCACTGTAAGTTGGAATATCCCTGTAACACTATTTTCAAAACTTCCTCATAGTTCTGTATTTTGGACAGATTTGGAGGCCCAGGATCTGGTTTGTAACATCACTGGGCCAAGATCACAAGAGCAAAGGTTAATAGATGGAGTAGGCTTGGCCCTCAGAACTTCCAATGTCAAACTAATTAACATTGTTCACACTAGCCAAAACATGATTCTATTAGAGAATGAAACTTCTCTTTCATTCTATTCATTAGATTCAAACAGTACTTGAGAAGTAGCATGGTAAATTCCCAACTTCAGGAATCACTTCAGAAGTTGAGCTGCATGATGTATTCCATAGTTTCTCTGTATCTTCTTCATTGGTACCCAGATGCTGTCTCTGGGAAGCTGTGGGAGAATGCATTTGCAGACATGGTAGCAATAGTCTTTCTGATGCTCTGGGCTCTTCTGAAATATGGCCTTCTCTCTCTCTCAAAAGAGGAAGTCTATCTACCCTTTGATTTTGAGCTGACCTTAAGGACATCTTTGACTCAGGGAATGTGGTACAAGTGACATACAGGTGTACCTAAAGTAGGCCATTGTGAAGGGCTTGGAACTTGCGCTTATTTATTTTTCTGTGCCAGTAACTGGGGGCTTGAACTGAGGCCTGGGAAATTTTCCTTAGCTGTTTTTTCTTAGGGCTGGTGCTCTACCACTTGAACCAATTTCACTTTCACATTTTTGGTGATTCATCAGCAATCAGCATCTCATGAACTTTTCCTGCTCAGGCTGGCTTCAAACCACAGACCTCAGCCTCCTGAGTAGTTAAGATCACAGGCATGAGCCTCCAGCACCTGGCTAGCATGGGTGGATATTATGTACTAGGTTGAATTTCTGACTAGCCTGGTACCACTGTGATGGGACGAGCCAACACTGGCTCGTCCAACACTGGATGGGAAGAGATTTTGCAAGAATGAGAGCTGCCCCATCACTACTGAGTTTCCAGTCCAGTCACAGATCACCAACCTTGGGAGTGAGGGAAACAGCCATAGATGAGCCAGTTTAGTTGGTGCTCCAGAGATCAAAGAAATATCTTCCTCACCTGGCTCTCCTCCAGGTACAGAATGGTAAATTAAAATGTCTGCTATTATTTAAGGCACTGAAGCTTCAAGGAAGTTCATTCTGGGGCAAAGTAACCAAACAATTCTCTAGCATTTGCACCATCAGATCAGTTCTTAATCTGACCATTCTTTTTTGCTGCTGTATTTATCACTCTCCCTAACTTGACACCCAAGGCTTATTCTTTGTGAGAATGTTCAAGAATATAGAAGAATATCACAATAGTAAGTATGCAAACATTCCTTCAGAGGGTCTCTTTGAGTGCTGTGACTTTGGGCCACCCTTTGCTTTGCCCATTACAATATTATATGCTATAGTAGGTGTCCTAACATACATGTGCATTATATAATGCATATACAATAATATCCATGTGCAGTAATTCATAGCAATACGAACTCCTTGAACAGCAATGAGATATCCTGATGGGAATCGATGGACACTCAAGAACCTGTTGATCCCCCCATTATAAACCACAACCATCCATCTCCATGTCTGCTTCTGTCTCCAGAACTCAGTTGGCTCCAGGAAAATGCTGGCCTTAGCCAAAAGACAAGCCTCTTTTCCCTCCCAGGGTTGCTTTGGGACTTCAAGGGCATGTGTGAAGAGACAGCAGTAGAGGCTGGCTGATTTCTCTTAGGCGACATGGCTAGAGATAAAATTTAATTAAACAGATTCCTGCAGTGATGTCCCCATTGCTCCAAATCACAGGCAATTATTTTCCCTTTCTTGGCCGTTATCAAGGAAGATGCAGGGGAGCAGCTCCAGCCACTGCTTTACTATACAACCTAAGCAAGAGGAGTTAGCTTCAAAGAAGAATGGCAGCACGGCAGCCAGACCAGCCCTGGCCTTTGTGCCTCTGAGATCCCAGCTCTCCAGCCTCCTCCCACCTTTGTGACGAGTCACCCTTGTCTGGACTCTGATCTTCTCTTCATAGAAATACTGTAACCCTCTAAGACCCCAATACCAAACCCACACTTATGCTGCATTTCTCTCTCTCTTTTTTAAGATCTCCCCTTTGCCTCATCATGTCAGCCTCTTGCTTCTGGAAGGCATCCTCAGAAAATGAAAATCTCTCCTGATCTCTTGTAGCTGTTGGAGTGCTTAGAGGGCATTGGGCGGGTGGGGGGGGGAATGGGAAGAGGATAGGAAAATGATGGAAGTCACACAGTGGTGGCTCCTATAGGTGTGAGCCAACGGCACCCTGCTGTTCTTATGACATTCTTAATGGAGCCCAGTTGTACAACCAGCTCACTCTTCCCCTGTTGCAATAGTTCCCGAATCAAATCCGCCTCTACCACTTTTGCTCCTGTCCGACTCTGGTTTTCATGGATACATGGAGACCCTAGAAGGAAGTCACATGGGAAGGACTCATTGGCTTAGCCATAAACAATGCCATGAGGCATTCTCTGAAAAGTAATCCCAAGACAGGAAGTCTCTGCTCCCATCTGGACATTGTAGTCTTTGGGCTGATTCAATGCAGCGGCAGCATCCATAGTTCCCCATATTTTTCAGCTGGCATGGTATTATGTCTTTCTTCACTTGCATTTTCCCATCTATAAAATAAACCTGGTAGCAGTCCCACCACTTAGGGGTGTAGGCATCAGTCAGGTCATGAGTATTAAGGTCACACACAGCATGGGGCCCAGGCTTGTCTTTTGGCTAAGGCCAGCATAGTCCTTGTCAAGGGGCATGAAAGAAGAGACAGAAGATGAGATTCACACAATCCCCCAATGAAGAAATCAATAGGCATCATTAGAACAATGGGGTACAAGACATATCAATGTTGTGAGAACACGCTGCCAACCAATCTTCAAAGAATGAGATGATATTTGGGGTAGTGGCTTGACTAGAATTTATCTATAGAGCAGTGTCCAGAATGTATTCACAGAGGCAAGAAGAGGTGACTACAGTGCCTTTACATTGGACAGAAAGGCTGCCTGCCTCACACACCATGTCTCAAAATGAACACCAGCCTTTATCCATTATCCTCCATTATTCACAAAAAAAAAATGCTCTGAGAATAAAGAAAGTTAAAAAAAAAGGAAAAGAAAAAAAGGTGTCATTTTAGTGACATATACTTGAGCTGGTCTGACTTAAATGTATTGATAAATTTTATTTTCCCACTGTAATGGTAAAGGATCATGTTTTTGGGGTGTCATTTAAGAGTTTGGTTACAGGCTATTGTCCTAGTCCTTTCAGGATGTTATGTACTATGGGATGTAGGCACAACATTGCCTTTCTAAAACAAGAAATAACTAACATTTCAAAGCGTGTATGGTTGAGAGTGAGGAGATATGAAGCCACATTAATAACACTTCCAGTTTATGAAGCCATTATGATGTGACAGGTATTTCTCCAGGCAATCCTAATGAAGGAAATCCTCCTGATTTGCGGTAGGTTCTGCTGTTTTCTTCTCTGCACAGATAAGGACACTAATGCACAAAGAATGACCTGCTCAGACCAGGACTCAAAGCCCCAAAGCCAGTCGAGTATAATGGCTAATGCCAGCAAACCCAGTAACTCTGTATGTTGACACTGGGGGAACAAAAAAATCAAGGTTTTAGGGCAGCCTAGGCAAAAGGTTCTCAAGAGACCCTGTGTCAACCAATAAGTCTAAGCATGGTAGCACACACGCCTGTCATCCTAGCTTTGTGGGGAGCTGAAATTGGAGGATCACAACCCAGTTCCACCCAACACAAGAAGTGAGATCATAAGCAAGGAAGGCTGGGGCATGGCTCAAGAGGCAAAGCACCTGCAAGCATGTATGAGGCCCTGATTTAAAATCCCTGAACAGACAAAAATAAACAAACACAAACCACTTGGCCATGTGTATATGGTATATGTGTGACTGTTTGTATTATTGAGTCATAATTCTTTTTCCCTTTGCCTTTCTTCCCACAATGCCCCATACTTCTCCCCACAGTGATACTGGGCTTGGCTTTAGCCAATGAAACATCATCAAGAATGAGTAAGTGTGAGACTTTTCTGAGATAAGGATTCCCTGTGGTCACTTACCATGTTGAGAAATAACTGATAAAACAAGGGGAAAGAATTTCCATTTCATCCTGATGCCAATGGAGAATCTTCAAATGGCATTCTTTTTTACCGGGGTGGGGGGCAGTGAGGGAGATCCTGGGGCTTGAACTCAGGGCCTGGGTGCTGTCCTCGAGCTCTTATGCTCAAGGCTAGTGCTCTACCACTTGAACCATAGTTCTACTTCTGGATTTTTTGGGTGGTGCTTAATTGGAGGTAAGAGTCCCATGGACTTTCCTGCCCAGGCTGGCTTCAACTGAGATCCTCAGATCTCAGTCTCCCAAGTAGGTAGGATTGCAGGGATAATTCACCTGTACCCAGCTAAAACTTCAAATTCATGACATCATTCAGGATCCTTCTGCGTGGACCCTGCTCAATTGCCCACCATACCACGGGACCCCAATGTCCATCTTGCAGTGCCCTGGTTATACATTGCTTCTGGCTTTTGCTACAGCACCTCTGCACCTACTTCTTTCACTGCTAGAAAAGTGCTTTGGGACCTGCTGTCTGATTTACCCTCTCACTTCTCTATTCAATTGTAACTTCCTCTCTGAAGGCTTGCCTGACCTCTGTGGTGAGCCATGTGTCCCAGCGTACCTGCTCTAAGAATGTGTCTCTATCATTCCACTTACGCCAGCTGCAAGTTCACATCTGTGCCTAAAGCCTGACCAGCGCACAGCGCGGCTGCCAACTCATCCATTTTCCTGATCGCCGCTCAGGGTTCCCTTGCACTTACTCATCGTTAGCACAGTCTTGCTGTGCTCCATAAAGTGCTGAGTGACAAGATGCTACAGAATGACCCCTTGGGTAGCGGGGAGGGCTTAGATTACTTGAGGGTGCCCAAAGAACATAACCAATTCTTCTCTCCCACAGCAACTCCTTTCAACACCCACTTCCTTTCTCTGAGAGTTTGTGCCAATATGCTTCTCTCACAAAATGACAGTGTGGTGAGAATGCATTATCCATCCGTTATTATGGGCTCGGCAGATCTGACCTTCACCCCAGGCAGTATGCTCAGTCTACATGACAGGTGTTTGTCCTGCACCCCTCCACATCCACACTGTAATCTTACAATCCCGAAGACTGCTGTAATTGGAAGGGGGCGGAACATCTGGATGTGGCCAACTCTCTCGACAGGTTGTCTATACCATCGCCTTCAAAATCGATGCACAAGAAATGAGAGCCTCTTGAACTGCAGGGATGGGGGCTGGCAGCTGGATGTACTGCTTAATTCTTCTCACGCCATCAAGTTGGGAACTGTTTGGATTTCCTTTGGGAGTGGCTGCGCATTGGGATATGGCAACAAGGGGGTCAGTGGCCAGGACAGAAAGGACAGCCTCCACTCACATACTACGTGAAGAAGGAATGAATTGATTCAGTGAGTAGCTAGGACCTAGGGACCATGCAGGTTAGAAGATGGATGAGGGAAAAGCAAGAAAGGATAGGTGAATGTGGGGAAATGGAGAACATGAGTGCAAGAAATAAGGCAATACATGTGCACAACTGTGTTCACAGAAGCACTATTCACTACAGCCAAGGTATGGAATCAGCCCATATGCCCCTCAGTGGACAAATAGATGGGAAAGAATGGGGTGTCAATACACAATGGAATTGTACTCATCCATTAGAAAGAATGACATTGCATCATTTGCAAAGAAATGGAAGGACCTGGAAAAAAAATATCATGGCCAGTGTAGTAAGTTAGGCACAGAGAGACAAGGATGCATGCTTTTTCTCATATGTGGGAGCTAGAACTAATTTATAAATGTGCAAGTAGACACATACAAGTTTGTATGCTAGTGAGCATACTTATTAACTGAAGTATGGTCTTTGCAGGGGAGAATTCAATGGCATAATTCCTTAGAAAAATGAACTCACAGTCAAAACAAAATGAATGGCAGGAAACTGCCACTTGAAAGGTGGGGTGGGGGTGGAGCCAAAGGGAGGGAAGTAGAGAAAAGAAGAGAGGAAAGTGAGAGAATTCAGTCCTAATATTCAATGCATTATCATGTGAAATGAAGAAAATGGAGGGGAAGGGTTGGGTGGGGAGGGATGGGGAGACTAATGAAAGGGTGACATCAATCAAGCTGCACTGTACTTAGAAACTGATCTGTTGAGTGGTAACTCCTTTGTACAATATTTAAAGGTAGTAAAAAAAATACAATTTTTAAAAAGAATTAAAGCAGTAGAGAAGCAGGACAATGATCTGATTTCCTTATGATTCCCAAATCAACCCAGGGAGACCTCGCAATTAAACTTCTCAGACTATGACAGAAGAAACATCCAATTATCTGCGAGGGTGGGGGTGGGGTGTAGGGAGCTTAGTATTGAAGCTTGAACTCAGGGCCTCAGATCTCAGAGACTTCTGAGTAGCTAGGATTACAGGTGTGAGTCACCAGTGCCCAGGTAAACACACAATTTTGAAAGGAGGCATAAGAGGAGACGTTTACTGTGGTAGGTTCCCACACAGCCAGAAGCTGAGACCCAAGTCGGTATTAAGGACCAACTGAACAAACACTATTAAATAGTTACCTGTGGAATACTGTGCAGCCCTGAAGAAAGAATTGACCTGTAAAGATTTTGCTGAGAAAGAGGAAAACTGCCACTTGCTCGATGACATAGTCGGTATACTATTTGTTTCTGAAACACACGCACAACACGGTGAGGTATGTATCGTGTGTTTCTGTCTCCCATGTGTTTAAGTGAGATTGTGTGGCAGACTGGCCAGTGACATGTTCCCAACCACGACCTATAGACACCTTTGGGAATGCAGTATGCGGATGTAGATGTAAGGGGGTCAAATGGAGGGTGTTAACACTGTAATATTCTATGTGTGTGTGTTGGGGGGAGGGGGAATACCCCAAGGAATACTATAATCAAGCTTTACTTGTAAAATCGAAAGAAATTTGTGTGTGTATGTGCGCACGTGCGCGTGCGCATGCCAGTACTGGGGCTTGAACTTATGGCCTGAGCACTGTCACTTAAGGCTGATGCTACACCTCCACTTCCGGCTTTGTGATGGTTAACTGGAGATAATGAGTCTCTCTAATTTGTCTGCCTTGGCTGACTTTAAACTGCGGTCCTCAGATCTCAGCCTCCTGAGTAGCTAGGATTATAGGCACGAGCCATTGCCAGCTAGCTTTGAAAGTCATTAAAAGCCAGGCACTGGTGGCTCACACCTGTAATCCTAGGTACTCAGGAGGCTGAGATCTGAGGATTGAGGTTCAAAGCCAGCTCAGGCAGAAAAGGCCCCCTGAGACTCTTACCTGCAATCTAACTACTGAAAAACCAGAAGTGGTGCAGTGGCTCCAGAGCCCAGGCCCTGAGTTCAAGCCCCATGACTAACACACAAAAAAGTCATAAAAAAAAAAAAAACAACCCAAAAGAAATCCATTGTCCATGTACAAAGACTCAGTGAGTGGACTCGTACCTGAGCTGACAGCCCTGGAACAGAACTGGAGATTGCCGTGACTGTGATCCAGCTCTCCTGACGCCTTCATGTGGCTCCCAGGGCTTTCTCCTACCTGCTGGCCCCTCTGCCTTCACCATCCCTCCTCTAGGTGATCAAGGGAATTCTGACAAAGCTGTTTTATAATGGATCATCCAAGGGGCATGGGAAGGCAAGCATTAAGAAGCGGGGGAGATTGCCACATATCTTAAAACAAAGGTTTCCCAAGAGTCATTGCTGACACTGGGCTTATCCAGAGTGCATAAATCAACCGAGAGAGACTTCCAGCTAAATATCTAAATGTACAAAGTACATAGAAGCAACTGTGCTAGGAAAATGCCAGGCTGATAAGGATAAACAAACCACCAGGCTGTGATGGCTACAGGTTTGACCCAGTCTAATAATTCTTAAATCTTACCAAGTCACGAGGATTAAATAAAATGGCTCATGCATGCCTTTGGAAAACTGTAAAATGGTATATATGAATGTCGCTTATCACTCCGATGGTGCTGTAGTTGCTTTTATATCAGAATCCAATAGCAGACCTAAAAATGAAACCTGTAATGGATTTCGGTTATTCTCTTCAGCCATTTGCTCTGACTGTGAGCACTTTACAAGAATGGTTTTGCTTTTACAAGGTATCTACCTCAGGGGTTTGTTGTTATTTTGTTAGCTTAAGAAGAAATACTATATCCAAATTTAAAAGTTTGGAAAGCAGAAAAAAAATAAAGCCACCCCCTACATTTTTTTCAGTAGTTTCCCCCAAAAGTCACAAAGTGTATGCTGTGGGAAAGATGGAAAGAACAAGAGATTGAATGGAAGGAATTTTGATCACTTCGTCACCCCCTAACTTTGGCTATCAGTCTTTTCTCATTAGCATGGTAAAGTGTAGTTTGATAGCCCTCTGCCCTTTGCGCAAATATCACTAGGTATTGTTCAGAACTGGGCAGTGTTTCTGAGACTCAGCATATAATAATACATTTAATCCATCCTCCTTGGGAGAAGAAATTTCATACACTCTTCAAGCTTTCCCAGGGGGCTATCTTGGTATTGAAATTTCCCTGTCTCCAATGTTTACTGATATTCCAGAATTTAAAATACAGTCTATGTCTAAAAACGATCCAGACTCCGTTTTTTTTTTTCAGATTTTTATTTCTAGTTTTTGTTGTGGTGGTGGTTTATGATTATCACTTTGTGGATATAAAGAAGACTGTTTGCTGGTTTATTTACTTAATTTTTAAGATAAAGAAAAAAAAGAGAAATAAAATGTTGCCTTGGTGTTACAGATTTTATCTGAAAAAAAATAAGATAGGACAGAACTCACACCTGATAATAAATTTTATATACAAGTCAAAGGGCCACAAAGGAAAACAAATTCAATGGGGAGGAAACCCATTTTAAGAAGTAACTCAGAAGAGCTGAGGATGTAGCTCGGTGCAGGAGTATGTGTGAAGCACATGAGCAACACACACACACACACACACACACACACACACACACACACACACACACGGTCCAGGATGACAAAAAACCCATTTTCTCAGTGTTCCCAAAGGGAACCTCAGGTTATAGCCAACTATTCTAGAGCTCATCTTTTTTTTTTTTTTGGCCAGTCCTGGGCCTTGGACTCAGGGCCTGAGCACTGTCCCTGGCTTCTTCCCGCTCAAGGCTAGCACTCTGCCACTTGAGCCACAGCGCCGCTTCTGGCCGTTTTCTGTATATGTGGTGCTGGGGAATTGAACCTAGGGCCTCGTGTATCCGAGGCAGGCACTCTTGCCACTAGGCTATATCCCCAGCCCCTAGAGCTCATCTTTTTAATTAGCCAGCCATGCAGCCAGTCCATCTTTTGGCTGGCTAATTAAAAAAGATAGGTTCTTGCAGGCTTTTCTGTCCAGGTTGGCTTTTGAAGCTCTGTCCTCCAGGTCTCAGTCTTCTGAGCAGCAAGGATTACAAGCCTGAATAAAGCCTGGAGTAAAAGCCTGAATTCAAACCCCAGTACTGGCAAGAGTGAATAAATGAATTAACTAATAACACAAATTTGGATTGTTATGGGAAAATATCAAATGGGGTCCTTGGCTGAGAGTAAAATTGGGGAGCTACTACTGTGTTACTTTGATGGTGAGAAATAACTTTCAGAGGTGAATACTCGGGATGAGAAGAAACCCAGGAAATACAATTGGAAAGCAACAGTTCCCAGGTACAAATTCCCTGAGCCGAGGTGCATCGGACGTACTCAAGGAGTTAAAAGAAAACCACAGGTTGGCTTTTTTGGTTTGACACTCATCCAGGTAAGAGATAAAAGGGCAAGTGAAGCCAGAGAGCTCCTCACGAGGTAGGGGAGGCTTGGGAGGGAGTTTAGTGCTCATCCCTAGGCCAGATTTTGGGCCATGGTGTGATCTCACCCACCTGCTCAACTTCCTCCCATGCTCCCATTACCCAGGACAACTGGAGCAGCCTCACACACTTCTACTCACACAATTTCTGCAGGGCTTTCTTGAACTTTCTTCCCTGAGAGCTCTCCAAGCACCTGCTTCAGCCTTGCAGACTCGCCTCTAAAGAAGGGTTCTGCTAGAGCTCTGCGGGCCCTGCTTCCAACACTCTCGTTCACCCTACTCACCCTGGGCCTTCTGAACCAAGTAGCATTTCCACACGCTGTGTAGACCGGCCATTTGGCCAGGTTGGAGCCAAGTGACCACAGCCTGAGTCCATATTCCATCATAACTACAGAAGGTGCCACTTGGTTGTGCCTCCCTTTTCCACCTCCCCCTCCCCATCCCCCTCCTCCCTCTCTTCCTCCCCCTCCTCCCCTCTTCCTTCTCCTCTTGGTCCTAGGCCTAATCTTCTCATGTCTGTTCCTAACCATGCTCTCTCTCTCTCTCTCTCTCTCTCTCTCTCATTAGGGCCTAATCCTGTATTACAGCAGGCCCCAAACAGCACTCTTACGCTTAATCATTGGACTAATTCACTGGACTTAGCTCCAAATACCACTTGGCAGTTAGAACAACAACAGCAACAACTCAAATCTAGAGATTTGTCACAATTGAGGACATTTAAAAAGTGATGTTCCAGGCTCAGAAAGCAATTTCAAGTTCTCTGTAGGGCTGGGAAGTTGCCCTACTACCAGAATAACACGGTGCCCATTTCTGGATGACGGACCCAACCCCAAGAATACATCAAAGCCGTCAATGTATTGTTTAATAATCGGCCTCACTACCTGCCTACCACCCTCTGCATTTATGGTCATAGCTCTCAGGCCCTGTGGAGATTGGGGTTTTCTCTGGTAAATTAGGCACCAAACCTGGAAAGACAGGAAAGCAAAGCTTAAATATTTGCATTCTGGGCAACAGTTCCTTTGGTGGCATGATTTCTAAAACCTTCGTTATTTACCTTCACCACTGGTTTTCAATAAGAATGCATTTATTTATTGTTTTTTTCAGTGCTGCAGCTTCCATTGGGAGCCTTGTGCTCTCTTGGCTTGCTCAAAAACAGTATTCTACCACTTGAGTCATGCTTGCAGCCTGGCGTTTGGCTGGTTAATTGGAGATAGAGTCTCAAGGACTTTTCTACTTAGACTGGCTTCGAACCTTGGTCCTCCAGGTCTCAGACTCCTGAGGAGCTAGGATTGTACGTGTAAAGCACCAGCAGCCTGGTTCAAAAACATGTAGAAAAATGGCACTGAGCACAGAATTCCTGGCATGTAGTGCAGCCCAAGCAGCGCCAAAAGGCAAGTATGGTTAGCTTCTCTCCTGGAAGCTCCAGCTCATCGCCTGCACTGAACGTACTCCTCAAATGCCTACTTTGACCACTGTAGTGTTTACTTACGAAAAATATGCTTTAACATTGACATGGTATCCAGAAAAAAAATAAACATTTCAAATTTCTTAACAAAATTTCAAACCCTTGCAACGTTGGATCCAAGTTTGCTCACAAAACAAGCCAAGAACCAGGCGCAGGTGGCTCACGCCTATTATCCTAGCTGCTCAGGAGGCTGAGATCTGAAGATCACTGCTCAAAGCCAACCCAGGCAAGCAAGCAAGTTCATGTGACTCTTATCGCCAATGAACTACCAAAAAGCCAGAAGTGGAGTTGTGGCTCAAGTGGTAGCATGCTAATCTTGGGTGTAAAAGCTAAGGGACCAAGCCTAGGTCCTAAGTTTAAGACTCAACAATGGCACACACACACACACACACACACACACACACACACACACGTGTGGTTCCAGTAGTAGAACACCAGCCTTGGGCCATAAAGCTAAGCAAGAGCATGAAGCCCTGAGTTCAAACCCCAGTACTAGCAAAAAGAAAAAAAGTACAAGGCAATCTTAGAAGCTTCTACTTCCTGTGGGTAAGATAAGAGATTCCTGCCTGGCCAATGTGTATTCTGGCTCTACATGCAGATATCTGAGACCCAGCAATTGACAGTGGCAAATGCATGTAATTGGGAGCCAGAAGGGTTAATGTTATGCCCTCAGCCCTCATTGGTCATTATTTATCACTTGCTCATTGGGAGACACCATACCAGAAGCAATGATACTACAGCGGTGACAGGTGACAAGACACAGGAACTGTCCAGGCAGAATTCTGGGTATCTCAGAGGAGGAAGGGAACAAGCAAGAGTAACCTGCCTCACTTATTGATTGTCCAGGGAAATCATGCTCTACGACAAAAACAAATCATAGAAAAACGTGCCCTGTCTGTGGGAAGAGGGGCATCCCTCTCCGATACTGTGAAATATAAACAGAGCTGCCAGACAAGAGGGCGAGTGAGCTATGGAAGAAGGGAATACCGGGTACACAGGCCGGGAGGCAGGAAGGAGACTGGCACGTTTTAGGAAATAAAAGATGGTGCTTTTTTTTTCCACCACTTATTGTAAATTCTGGAGATAATACCTTGGGAAGATGTTATTACTGTTTCTCTCCTAAGAACAGGTGCCAGCTCATCCTCACAATGGACTCAAAGGAGAGAGTGAGCCTGAGTTCTTACAGATATGTGCATGGACCCCCAGCAAGAAGATGAACACTTCACTGTCAGTTATTTTGTCCCTAAAAAAGACAGTGAAATAAATGTGACTCATAAACCCTCAACCTCTGCAGCCTGTTGCCAACAAAATGAGATTCCACTTTTCTCACCAATGCCAATTATTACAGCCTGAAGCCCCTCCAACTGTCTGCCAGCTGTTTCCATTCTCCCTGTGCTTCCTGGGTGTCCAGAATCGAGGACGGTAACTACCAGGCTGGCCCTGGCTTTGGGGAGAGGATTTCCTGCTATTGGGTCAGATCTGGTAGCTTTATTACCTGCTAGAGGAGTCTGGACTTGAAAGCACCTGCAAGCTGGACACAATGGCCTGGCTCCTAATAAATCGTGGCTGTTCAGAATCAAGTCCTGAGCATAGGTCTCCATGCCAGCCTTCTCTCTCCTGCCTCCTGGTACTCAGAAGGGCAACTTGTTCTCACTAAAGGATGCAAGAGATAATCCAGGGTAATGGCTTCATTGGTCTGCCCATTTCTACCCCCACAGCCCTCTCCCTTTATCTGCAGGAGATTCATTCCAAGAGGTTCCATGGATATCTAAACCCACGGTTCGTACTCAACCCTACACAGCACACCATGTACATTCATGCCGATTGATAAAGTTTAATTTAGAAATTAGGTACAGCCAGCCGTTCATACCATCTAATAATAAGACAGGAACATTGTAACAATATACTGCAATAGGGGTTATGTGGGATTTATGAACTGTTTAGTTCGGGAATTTTCCATGTGATAGTTCCAGACTGTGTTTGAACTGTGGGTTCCTGAACCTATATGAAATGAAACCAGGGGAAGAGCAGGGTGACCACTGTCATCACAGAAGAGCTATCCCTAGTGACTTCCCTTACCCTGAGGATGCCAAGAGGGGCAAATGAAGGTAGAAGCATCCAGTACATTCTGGAACAGTCCCCAGAAGCATTCCACAACAGATCATGTCTAACAGGTAAAGGTTTCCAGATTTACATACCAGCCTGACAACCTGGGTTTATCCCATGAATGCCTGGCAGTATTGAAGAAGGCCACACCTTCAGACAGGAGGCAAGAAACAAGTCAAAAACACAGCTGCCAGGAATTCCCAAGACACCTCGCTTGCTCAGGAAACCACCTGGCCCTTTAGGAAAGAAATGAGAAGCTATTTGTGGATGGATCCTGGGGGAAAGAAAACAAAACCAGCCAGAGTTTACTTCCTAGAGTCGGGGAGGTAGAGGATCTAAGTAGATAAAAATTGCTCCGATTCTTGTGACAACCGCCACAGAGTTGAGAAAGCAGGGTCAGCCTCCATCGTAGCATGCAAATTTCAGTTCCCTGCTCTCAGAGAGAGTGGTAAAACAGAACAATGTGGTCTCTCTCTCTCTCTCTCTCTCTCTCTCTCTCTCTCTCTCTCTCTCTCTCTCTCTCTCTCTCTCTCTCGTGTGCGAAACCTCACTTCCAAATGCAAGGGAAAGGTGGAAAGCCAACACAAGATGCCTGTTGGAGATGAGGCTTCATCTGGGAGCCAATTATCACCAGGAAACGTGTTGAAGAATTAGGGAAACTAACCTTTCCTAATCTGCTGTCTCACAGAAAGCTCTCGGCAGCCGATCAATAACAGTGAGGTGGAGAGGCTTAGGAGCCTCTGTCTTCGCCTCCTCATCAGTAATTAAAGCCAGTGTAATGAGATTGCCCGAGAGCTGGATGTCTGAGTGCAAAAGAACTAGACAGCGACGGGCACAGAGGCCAGGCCTGCAGGAGGAAGCAGACACGGAAGCAAAATACAATTGAGTGAGAAGTGTTGGCTGTCAGTCACCCCACAGCCTCTCCAGCAAAATGTGAGATGGTGAAACCTGGCAGGCAGGCACTTTATTAATTGCACAGAAAGGTAGCTTCCATTACCTGTCACAGCTGACAGCGCAGGGAAGGGAGGAACTAGAAAAGAGCAGAGTTGGAGATCTATCTACTCCTACCAGTTTTGTTGGAGGTGGGGGTGAAGGTGGTGGGTGGGGGCAGAATTGAGGAGGATTCAATCAAGAGTCTTGATTTATTTACTAGGCAGGTACCCTACCACTTGAGCCACTCCTCAGTCTTTTTTTTTTTACTGGGGGGGGTGGTGGTGGTATTGGTTATTTTCAAAATAGGTTCTCACTTTATACCTGGTACACCTCGGCCATGATCTTCCTAACTAAGCTTCCTAGTGTTGTGACCAGACTCAGCCGTTGCTTGAGATGGGGGGAAGGGGTGTCTCTCGCCAGCTTTCCTGCCCAGGGTGGCCTCAAACCACAATCTTCCCAATCCGTGGCTTGCCAAGCGTCTAGGATCACAAACTTGAGCGTCTTGCTCCTGGTTCCCTTTTTTCCTCATTTCCTGTATCTCCATCTCCCTTTAGTCCACTAGGGGAAGACCTTGGATTCAGGCATCAGACTGAATGGAGTGTTCAGTGGAGACCCTCCGCCTCCTGAACCCTCCATGGCCATGAAAACACGACGCACTCCTGAGGATTGGGTAACGCGGGAGTGGGTCATACACTTCAGCTGCCGAGTCCAGTGTGGCACTTCCTCCCGGCTCACAGGTGACGTGGCAAGTATTACACACAGCATTGCTGGACCTGAGTCTTAGCCTTTCCCTGCTCCATTTGGGGAGGGGCCACGTTGCTTGGAGAGACACAGCTAGAAAGACTCAATTACAGGTGACCAAAAGCATGTCTGTAATCCCAGCGACTAGGAAGGCAGGGGTAGTAGGATTATGGTCTGCGACCCGCCCAGGCAAAAATGAAAGACCTCGCAAAAGCAAGAGGCATGGCTCAAGTGATAGAGTACCTGTCTGCCTAGCAAGCATAAGACTTTGAGTTCAAACTCCAGTACTATAATATGTACATGTAGGTATACAGGTAGAGGAAAAAATGGCATTACCATTCTTCTGAAGACAAAAAAAAATGAGGGTTAGCTATCAGCAAAGAGTGAAAAAGTAGATGACTATTGTGAAGAGCTGAACAGTGATTTGTGGGAATAGAAGGTAGAGAACAAAGAGAAAGAAGATATAGTTTTCTGTGCCAGCCAGGGTCTGGACACTGTCCCTGAGCATTTTGTTCAAGGCTAATGCTCTATCACTTGAGCCACAGCTCCACTTCCGGCTTTTTTGCCCGTTAACTGGAAGTGAGTCTCATGGAATTTCCTACCCTGTCTGGCTTCAAAGTGTGATCCTCAGATCTCAGCCTCCTAAGTAGCTAGGACAACAGGCGTGAGCCACCAACACCTGGCTCCCCATTACCTTTGGACACTGAGCAAAACAAAAGGAACTAAAAATAATTCTAAAATTTTAGTAACAGATCCCTTTCCCAGGAACCATTTTCCTACAAAACAGCATCAATCTGCATACGGCTGAGCCAAAGGCAACCTGGTCAGCTGCCCTGTGATTTAAGCCCCACCATTTCTTGTCTCCACCCAATGTAACGAAGCCAGTCAGGTTTTATTGCAAAATGGCTCTGGTGATGCCTCTGTAACTGCTCACAGAGGGTGCTTCTGCATTCGGGAATAAAGAGCGAATCTGAATTCCACCAAGATAAACTCATGGCTGGGTCAATACATCGAATGGCTATCGTTTGTGCTCTGCACTTTATCTATTTTTAGGCCCTTGTTCCTGAAAGGAAATAAAAATGCATTACCTGAGAACACTGAAGCCAGCGACCCAGAGGAAAGGGAGGGCCATTTGTTAACTGTTTTCTGGAAGGTAGGGGATAAACAAAGCATAGCTTCCTTGCAGGGAGGAAAGAAATGTAACAGGGAGAAGAGGGCAATAAAAAAAAAAAAAGGAAAAATTGCCTCTCCTAGCACCAACCCTACATTTTACAAGGTTCTTTGTTTTAGGGGTGACAGTCCTGCTGGAGTTTCCCAGTGATTCACCCCCATTTTCTACAAGAACTAAGGACCCAGCATGCACTGGGGTCCAGGACAAGCAAAGGGGACTTATCCAAGCCCCCTGCATTACAAAATCGCAGCTGCAGACCATGTTTCTTGTGCTCCTCATCCCTGGGAAGTCACGCTCCTCTGGCATTTTGGAGTGAGATGGGGCGTGTGATTCGTTCTTGGCCTGTGATGTGCGCGTGCGCGCACACACACACACACACACACACACACACACACATACACGGAAGGCCATGGGAGTTTTCTGAGCCAGAGCATCACTCATGACTTTCCCTGTGGAGACACTGACAATCCTGCAGACCATGGCTGCCCCTCCAGCTTGGGTCCTGCAGTAAGAAAATATGGCTGGGTAGATTACTAGCTCTGCTGTGGTAGGCAGAGAGCAAGTGAAAGAAAATACACTCTCTGTCTCAGGCAGTGGAGATGTGGGGACTGATTGTTACTGTAGCAGAATCCAACCCATTCAGACTCTCCAACTCTGGTGCTGGAGTGTTGTATTTTATTTTTTCACTCTTCCCTTTAAAGTCAGAGCTTGATAGAGTCTAGGTCTCCCAAAGCTAAGTCGTGTGTGTGTGTGTGTGTGTGTGTGTGTGTGTGTGTGTGTGTGTGTGTGTACTGAATTCTGGGGTTTGAAATCAGGGCCTGGGCACTGTCCCTAAGCTTTTTCACTCAAAATCGGTCCTCTACCACTTGAGCCACTGCTTTACTTCCAGCTTTTTAATGATTCATTGGAAGTAAGAGTCTCATAGACTTTCCTATCCAGCTGGCTTTGAACTGTGGTCCTCACATCTTAACGCCCTGCATAGCTAGGATTACAGGTGTGAGCCATCAGTGCCCATTTCACCTTAAGTTTTTTTTAAAGTAATGCAACAATCTTTTGTTTAAGCCAATTTGAATGAGTTTCTGTCACTTGTAAAAAAAAAAAAAAAGAGAGAGAGCATGACATAGTAGATCTCCTAAGTTGGGGGGACCTAAATTTTATTGCAATGTTTCTGTTGGAAATGGGCAGGGCTAGCCCAGACAGCTCTGCAAGGTGTGGTCTGTTTTTCCCCCACAGGCCTCAACCAGAAACAAAGCTGTTCTCTTTCACTTACTCATCCATTTGGGAACGGTTCACCAATCAGCTTGCCATCTTGTCTTCCTGGTGTCACCCCACATGTCAGTGTGTGCACTGTCCCTGTGAACACAGAGGCCCGCCATTCTCTAGACCGGACCACTGTCATCTGGTGTTGCTTTGTCCTAGGACAAACTGGAATACAGCTGTTTCTTTCCACTCCCTCGCTGGTGCCAACCTTCTGGGTGGTCAGCTTTGCCCAGGGTGTGACGGACTTTAGTCAAATGGACACTGATTTTTCCAAGTCTTTGATTTGGTCAAGCTGAAGTCACCAAAGGTGTGACCTCAGAGAGTCCCAGGGAGTCACTGTGCCCTGCTTTTGGGCTTCGCATAGGGCATCCAGAAGAGCGACCACCACAGTGCTGAATTCAGAAGCAAGATAGGAAAGCTGGAAGCCCAGAGGAGGACCAGCAATCCTGGATCCTTATATATGACCTTGAAGATAACTTTTAACTTGCCCGAGACTCAGTTTCCCCAACTGTCACTTGCCAAATGGTTGCTTTCACCATCTCCCCCTTTCTAATTTTTTTTGTTTGTTTATACTACTTTCCTACATTGGTTTTGGGCCTGGAACTGAAGTGCTCTCTGGATTGTTTACTGTTCTCTCCTACTCCTACATCATAACCACCTCATTTCTAACCATTACCTACCAGCATATAAGCATATAAGTTTCCTGGCTATGTGCTAAGATTTTCTAGATTATGTCTACTCTAGTCCCTGAGGCTGGCACCCCAAAAGAGCTAGAGTTACTACATGCATTGCCCCTCCTACATCATTTGCCCCAAGACAGCAGAAGCCTCCTTTTTGGCAAATGTCTAAGGGCTATAGGAAGACTCAGTGTTATAAACTCATCACCCAAGATCTTGCTCTTCCTTTGCTTCTAATATTCCCAAAATGTTGAACAGGACTCCTTCCATATTCAAAGGAATCCAGTTCGGTTCTTCTAGTAAGCCCCCTCCCCCACCCCTAAATGCTTTACCAATTCCATCCAAGTTCTTACTTTCTCTCCCATAAGGCCATCATCTGCAAGGAATCCATGAGGAAGGAAAGCATACAGGAGATTTAGCTGATCAGGAAAATCAAATGGCTTCACGCTAAATTACTCAAAGTCCTCAAAGTATTCTTTTTTTTTTTTTTCATATCATGGAGCATTTCACCCCAGGGCTTTTTATTTGGCATTATTGTCCAGACAGGTATAAGTAGTAAGAAATCATCTTAAAGCCTTTTTACTAGAATGGCTTTATCTTCCCATTTTCTTTCTTAAAGCTTTTTTTTTTTTCAAATTTTTATTATCAAACTGATGTACAGAGAGGTTACAGTTTCATACGTTAGGCATTGGATACATTTCTTGTACTGTTTGTTACCTTGTCCCTCATACCCCCCTCCCCCCTCCCCCTTACCCTTCCCCCCCCAATCACAGTTGTAACTACTTTCAACGTCCCATGTGTATCTGTAGTTTCTATTATTGATGATGTTCTTGTATCACCTTCCTGTGGTTGTACCTACACTATCTCTGTAATCTTATCTGAGTATATTGGAAACCGTGTATACTGGTATTGGAACTAGGAAATTGAAAGGGAATACCAAAATTGAGAGACACAGGGTAAAAAAAAGACAAACAACTACAAAAGCAATACTTGCAAAACTGTTTGGTGTAAGTGAACTCAAAGTATTCTTGATAGCCCCACATATCTGGAGGTGTTATGCCAGATTTCCAGTCCCCAAAGACCACCAAGGAGCTGATATCGATGCAAACGCACGAGAGTCTTTTTTGCAAGCTCGAGCCTGGACTCCCAACCATCACCAACACAGCGGCTCAGGATTGAGAGGGTTTTTATTGTGATTACAACAGGGGCAGGGTATTTCCAACTTGGCAGATACTTGATTGGATGGCATTTAGCAAGCAAGTTTTGTCCTATTTCTATTGGCTATCTACCCTTTCAGTTATCTATTTTGGCTTTGATATCGGGAACTGGCCTCGATATCAGGAATTGACAACAGGTGGTCACGTAGCACTGATGCAGGGGGTTAGTACAGGTGGTAGAGCAAGTCACAAATGGGTTAAGCAAGCTGTTTACAGAAGCAGAATATGTAGTCAGGCTGACCTAGTACCAACTTTATTTTAACAACTGCAACCATGTTTTGCCATTACCACTAAGCAAGCTTGAGCGGGCTAAAACAATCCAGTACTCAATCATAAGTAAACCAACCCAACAGTTACCATGGCATTTCTACTACTATTATGGTTGTTTCTATAGTCTATGACTACGATCATTTTTTACTGTTCGTTACCATGGTTGTTACCCAGGTACAGAGGGGAACAAGTGCTCCCTACATTTTTAAATGTCAAACTATAAGAAACTAGTGTCACGGGTGAGGGTGCAGCCCTCTATCATGGAGTCATCACCAGAGTTTAGAAGCTGTTATAATTTTAACACTAAAACTTATATTTAGTTACTCCAGTTTTCAGGTCATCCCTAACAGAGGGGCCCCAGGTGAATGCGAAGAGTGCCATCATGGTGGGGAGAGTGTGGCTGAGTAGGTCACATCATGGTGGAAGGGAAGTAGAGTGGAGCTATCCTGGGAAGTGGGTGGGACAATATCTATTCTACTCTCCACCATACACCCCAATGCCTGACTTCCTCCACGGCTCCACCTTCCACAGTCCTACCACCTCCTGATAGTCTACTCGGAACTAGATTTTTTTAAATCCACCCCTAGATTCAAATGCTCCTTGTCTCCATCCAGTCAAGTGGAGGCTCAAGATGATCACAGGAGAGGTTCTGTGAACGCTAGCTGTGTGATTCTAGAATAGGAAAAGCAGGAATGTTTGCCCCGGGGAGTCAGATGCTGAACACAGCTGAGGGCTGCATTGAGTCAAACACAGAGGAGTCTAAGTCTATTGACCACCTGCAGAGGGCAGATCAGAAAGAAGTGGTCATGGAATCCAAACCCTACTTGGAGGAAGATCATGGAGACAGAAACTGCCAGACCATCTGTCAAGTAAGTACAAAGGATGCCTATGCACTGCTCCTCCGGGCTATAGAGTCCACGGAGTGACAGATCTAAAGATGAAGAGGACAGGTCACTTGGGGCAGAGGGTGGTCGTAGAGATTGACTAGCAAAAGGCTTGAAAGACTTTGGGGAGGGGTGGAGGGCAGGTAGAAGGAAATATTCTAAATTGTGGTAATGGTTGTGCTATCCTGTGAACCTTCTAAAAACCTTGGAATATTACACTTGCAATGCGAAGAGTGGGTTTTGATATATAAATCCTATCTTAGAAAGGTGTTTTATTATTTTTTTAATGACAGTGTAATCCTACCTACTCAGGAGGCTGAGATCTGAGGATCCTGGTCTGAAGCTAGCCTGGCCAAGGAAACTCTCAGAGACTCTGATCTCCAATTAAACACAAAAAATGGAGCTGTGGCTCAAGTGGTAGAGCACTAGCTGTGAGCAAAGAGGAAAAAGCCCAACACACACACACACACTCACACACACACGCACACATACACACACACACTGACAATGGAAGTGCATACCTTCAGATATGGTTTCCTCCGAGAGAGAGGGGCCTGGCATAGAGGGAAGGAAAAGAGGGGGTGGTGCTCACCTGAGGAGGGGTGGGCAGCATGGTAGGTGGGGAGGAAGATGAAAGCTGTGGGTGGGAAGACTTCTCACCTGGTGTTCAACTGGGGCAGGGGACTTCCTGTGGACAGAGACATCACCATCACCCTGCCCTGGGTAGTGCTTGGTTTCTGCTTGTTTGACATTCTATCTCTCACTTCTGTGGCAGGCTGTGGCTTTGCAAAAGACAACTCGAAGCTGACTGTTTGAAGCCACAAATCCCCTCCTAGGACATGAGAGCGCTGCAAAAGTGTTTGATTTCTCTGATGTTTCCCCAGCGAAACTCCCCCTTCACCGGCACTTAGGGGATTTGCAGCTTCTTTGCTGAACTGACACAAGAGGGCTTTCCGCTTAATCCCCAGATCTTCTGGAGGCTGGGCTGCATTCGGTGTGTGTTTCAAGAGCATGGCGGGGTAATATGTGAGCTTCAAGCTCTTGGCGTTGGGGAGCAAGCTGGGAGAACTCGAGGTGCTCAGAAAGCTTTTGAAGAGGAGGAAGCCCCACAGCAGCACCTCCTAGAGTTTCTGGAGGTGCTGCCATTTTCTTTCCAAGCACTCAACCTTCTGCTTTGGCAGACAGGGTTAGATCCCAAGACACAGTACTCCTGGAGAATGATGATTGGGTGGCTGCACCCAGACCGGACACTCAGATGAGCTCTCCAGAGTTTAGAGCTGAAGTGAATGATGCTCACTGCCCTTTGTTCGTCACTGGGCTTGTAGAAGTACAAATCCTGTGCATTTCAAAGCATTGGCATCAGCCAGGCACCAGTGGCTTATTTCTGTAATCCTAGCTAGAGGTTGAGATCTGAGGACTGCAGTTCAAAGCCAGCCTGAGCAGGAAAGGCCATGAGTTTCTTGTCTCCAATGAAACACCCAAAAAGGGAGAAATGGAACTGTGGTTCAAAGTAGTAGAGCACCAGCCTGGAGCATAAAAGCTCAGGGACAGCACCTAGGCCCCAAGTTCAAGCCCCAAGACCAGCACAACTGAAAATGAAAATAAAAACATAAGTTAGCACCTGGTCTAGAGAGAGCTGTCATTGGTCTCCAACTTCCATCTTGATTACCTCTGCTTCCTGGGTCTCATCCTCTGAGCTTAGGCTCGCTTTTGCCTAGTTCTGAGATTTGTAGGTGTTCTATGTTTCCAGAAAAATCCCCCTATATTTTACTTAAGCAAATTGAAAATGGATGCATTTACATTCAAAGCATCCTGCGACCAAGGCAAGTGTGGGGAGGGATACTTGTAATATATGGAATAATTCTTTTGTATTCAGGTACTATCTCAATAAAGGGATTAAAAACTGACAGTGGAAGTACTATCGCATGCCTTTAGGCATCCAGTGTCTAGAGTGACTTGCCCATATCACAGAGTAGAACGGACACTACTCCCTTGTCTCTTACCAGCCCAGGGCTCTTGATGTTCACCATGGCAGGCATTAGTTGTCATTCAGTTTAATCACCTCCATAGAACACCCATGACTGTTCACAAAGGCAGGTCCCCTTCAGATCCTTTTACAAATAGAGGAGAGATGTACAGTGCAGAAATCACAAAGATAAGCCACGAGGGGGGCAGGTAGGGCAGAAGCATTGACCAAGGACTTTGTGGCTACAGCAAGGATTTTGGCTTGGCTTTGATGGGTTAATATATGAAAATAGGTGAAAACAGGTACCTCGTCTAGAAGAATAGGAACTACTCCGAGTAAATGATATCAGTATTATCTTGAGGGTAACAAGAAGGATCTGAAGGACTTGGGGCCAAGGAGGAACATCAGGTTTGGATTAGGAAAGTTTTCCCTGGATGCTGGATGGAGAATGTATCCATCCAAAGCTGCACTGGGTACCAGAAAAAGATTAGGAGAAGGACTATGCTTAGCTCGAAGACTATCAGTGCACACAGCAGGAAGTTGATAAATAAGACAGACAGAGACAGATTTACAAGGCCAATCTGAGAGGATTTGGTGAAGGCCTGACTGAAAGAATGAAAGAAGTGAGAAGAGTAGCTCGGCGATGTCTTGCAGATGTTATGCTGACCAACTGGAAAGTTGATCATCTCCTTCCACAGAGACCATGAACATCAGAACAGAGCCTGGTTACATAGGAAAGGTCACGCATTGAAGTCTCTGGGTTACCGTGAAGGTGAAATGAACCTAGACTCTCCAAATGGAGATGTGGAATAAGCACTTGGACACTGAGCTCTGAAGCTTGAAAGACAAAGGTACAAAAGGAAATCTGACAGGGTTATCACTGTTCCCAAACAAGCCATTAGGTAAACATGAGCTGTTCCAAGAGGAGTGTCCAGGGTGACATTCCCCAAAAAGCCAATGCGATCCACTTAGGCATGATAGATGTTACAGCCTATCTAAAATGTCCCCTTAGGCCTCACGCCCAGCTCAAGAAATATTTATTTATTGAACAAAACAAATCAATCAATCGATTCATGAATAGAATTGAAAGTCAGAATTTCCCAGAAGGTCTTTTTGTGGAGGTAGAAAGGGAGAAAGAGAAAGAGAGAGAAAAACAAAGAGAGACAGAGACAGAAAGAACAACAGCTTACAGTCAACTAATTTCCCAAATCCTAGGCTCTATCTCCTTTTTTGTTAATTTTAGGAAAAACAAGTATCAAGCCAACAGTTTCAGGTAAATATATAACATATCCAAGTTCCATTCCAGAAAACAAACAAACAAAAATTCAATTCAGTTTTAGAAATCTGTTCACTATTGCTCTGCCAAAATTTCTTTCTCTTTGAAAGACAACTTGAGTTCCAGGCAACAGAATTCCTGTGGTAGTCCACGAGAGATTCAACAAGCCAAGCCTGAGCTTTCCAAGTTGGACATGAGAGAAAAGGAAAGAATCAAGCAAGCTTGGCTAAGAGGAGGCAGTTAATGACTTTGGTTAATACCAAGATAGAACATAGCCTTGAGTCGTGTGAATATGTTCCAATTAGCATCCAACAGCTACCTCCACAGATGACATTGCAGGGAAGAAGAGGCTAGCATAAGACTAGAATTTGCAAAGGCAACCTACAATGTCTTCTTCACAGTTCTCTCAGAATATGGGTTTGGGCAATAACAGTTAAAAAATGAATGACACAAGAGCAAGAAAAACAGGGTTGGTGAACTTTACATAGCAGTCTGTAAACCTTATTTCTAAAGATGGCTGCGGTGGTCACCAGAGACATGTAGATTCTGTTTCAGACACCTGTCACTCTCTCTTACCAGTCTTTCCAGAAGAAAGCTCTGCCATGGTTGAAGGGACCAGGGTGACATCTGGTAGCCCAATAGAGGCCATTCTCGATGTTCATGGTTCTTATATATTGGAAAAGCATCTGGAAAGCTCTTTAGAACACAGCTTTCTGGACTCACAGATTGTAACATATGTGTGTGCATTGCAAACATTTTCATGTACACCCAAGTTCCTGTGGTGGCAAAGTTGTTGTAAGAATGATACAAGAACATCGGTGGCCAGCTGT
Organism: Perognathus longimembris pacificus; assembly: GCF_023159225.1. Lineage (NCBI taxonomy): Eukaryota > Metazoa > Chordata > Mammalia > Rodentia > Heteromyidae > Perognathus > Perognathus longimembris. The sequence continues at coordinate 4,676,803 of NC_063183.1, read as the reverse complement.
TCTCCCTGAAAGGGTAAGTGTTCTCAGGGAGCCAACGTGCCGTGGACAGGATAGGCACTAGCCAACTGCTTGGTATGTATTTGTTGAATAAGTAATCTTTTCCATCAAAGATTCAGTATTTCTGATGGCCTTGGTCTGGGTCTTTGGGGGTGGGGGGGAATCTATAATAAACATACCACTGACTGGGTAGGTCATGAACAACAGAAACTATTCTTCCTTACTGTTCCAGAAGCTGAGAAATTGAAGATCAAGATGCCAGCAGATACTATGTCTGGTGCAACTTACTTCCTGATGCCCGTTTGACGTCTTCCACAAGATGGAAGGGCAGGATAGTTCTCTGGAGGCCAGTGTGTGTGTGTGTACACGTGCACACATACACACACACATACATGCTGGTACTGGGGCTTGAGCTCAGGGCCTTGAGCTCTTGTTTGGATTTCCCACCTAAGGCTGGTGCTCTACCACCACAGCCACGCACCTCAACTGTTGGCTTTTTTGCTGGTCAGTTGGAGATAAAAGTCTCACAGACTTTTCTGCCTGGGCTGGCTTCAAACCTGGATCTTCCAATCCCACTCTGCCGGTTGGTTAGGATTGCAAGTGTGAACCACCAGGCTCTCTGGAGCCTCTATAAGGAAGACTGTAACTCCTATCAGCCTTCTGAGGTACAGCTCCTAATAGCATCATGGTGGTGATTGGATTTCAGCATAAGGCTTTCTTAGTGGCACTAGCATTACAACTGTAGAAGCTAGTTATGGGAGAAGAGAAAGTCAAAGACATCAGTGGAGACAGCAGCAGGAAGAAGCCATGGACTTATACTAGATTGTGTGAGTCCAAACTGAGAGGAGACAAATTACTCAGTAGCTTCCAGGCTAATGGAAGCAAAAGCTGAGATTCATTGAGTAGTTACGCTTAGCAGGCTATGTTAGGCATTGGAAAGATCTGCTGATGAGATGACAAGAAATCCTGATTGTACAAAGTTGTATTATGTATTTATGTATGTATGTATGGTCTGTCATGGGGCATGAACTCAGAGAGCTGGTCCCTAGCTCTGAGCTCTTTTGTTGTTCAAGGCTAGCACTCTACCACTTTGAGCCACAGCTCCTCTTCTTGTTTTCTGGTGGTTCATTGGAGATAAGGGTCTTAGGAACTTTCCTGCCTGGTCTGGCTTTGAGCTGTGATCCTCAGATCTTAGCCGCCTGGATAGCTAGGATTATGGGCATGAGTTACCAGAGCCCAGCAAGGTTCTTTTTTTTTTTTTTTTTGAAACTTCCTTGAATCATTATAAAGGAAAGTAATACTTACTTCCTTCTCAATCAGTATGTCCTCCTTGAGCTTCCTTTCCTCAGAATGATGAGGTCAGCCAATAAAGGCTTCATATCCCCTCAACTTTATCTTGGATCCAAAAGTTGCCTTTGTGACTCATATCTTGGTCAGCCAGAAAAAAAAAATTGCTAGAATCCTCTGAATCATATCTTAACTGTCTCTGAGTCATAGAAATAGGATCTCCTCCTTCTAGGAACAATGGACATAAACTTGCAAGATACAACAATATAGTGAGTACGTCGTAGTCCAAGCTCAGCACATGCATGTAGGTTGTGAAACCCTTGACTCAACTTTGTGCAATGCCAGGTGTTTGAGAACGTATTCATGTAATGAGCACCATTCCTTCTTCATCCACTGACTCCACATTTTTAGTACCAGCTACTGTTCTGGGCATTAGGGACAGAGTTGTAAACAAGAGAGATAAAGACCTCTTCCCACTGAGCTTCCACCAAAGCACAACAGAGCCACAATGGGTAATATGGAGACTGTACTTAAAGGTGTATTATTATTGGATAGAGTTGAGTCCTAGACAGAAGGTCAGGAAGAGTAAGGGTTACAATTTTAGATATGGCAACCATGAAAGACATGACTGCTTTAAAGAAGGCCCGAGGAAAGGGAAGGAATGAGTCTTCGAGAAACAGGTGGACAAACATTCTAGAGAAATGTAGTATCAAGCGTTCTGTGAGCACCAAGCACCCATGGCTCACATCTGTAATCCTTCCTACTCAGAAGGCTGAGATCTGGAGATCTCAGATCCAAATTAGCCTAGCAGGAATGTCTATGAGACTTTTATTTCTTATTCACCACTGAAAAGCTGGAAGTGGAGCTATGGCTCAAGTGGTAGAGCACCAACTGTGAGCAAAAAAGCTAAGGGACAGATACCAGGCCCTGAGTTCAAGTCCCAGTATAGTGGTACACACACACACACACACACACAAACACACAAACACCCACACAAACTCTGGAAACCATCACAACTTGTGCATATGATGAAGCATGAATAAAGTCAGTGTGATCTGAGGCATACTCCAAGAAGGTGTGACTTCACAGATGAGTTGTGTGTCATGTACCTCCCTGTAGGTTGTGAAAGGACCCCATGTGAATCACCATGCAGCTTTGAGAAGTGTGGGGCACATTGTCACTTACTGTGAGGGGTCACTCTCCTGTGCAACTGAAACCTCACGAAGGAAGGTGGCAGGAAGAGCTTCTCATATTTGGACAAGAATCCAGACAAGACTTGGTGGGAGTTTCAAGTCAGGTGGAGAGACAGAAATAAGAAGACCAATGTCATCATGAACAGAAGTAAACATGGATCAGCAGGAAAAGGTGATAACACCAGAGTACAGCAAGGCACAATCCTCAGATCAACCTCCTCTCCTTGGTGGCCTCAGAGCCTGCAGCCTCACTGAGGCCTTGTGGAGAGGTGCCGGGTCTTCTTGTCTGATCTCTGTGTGTAGCCAAGCTCCTTCAAAACTTGCTGACATACTGACTCCAATTCTTTGTCTCCCATTCATTCTTTGGTGTCCTTAATGACTGCCGAATTTGCAGGACACATTTAAAGGCCCATCTTATACTCCAAGCTACATCCAGGCACATTGGGGCCGTCCATCTTCTTCTGCCCCCTAGCTCCATCTAGGCACACACTAGGGTGGCCTATCTTCTTCTGGACCCTAGCTACATATGGGCACACTGGGCCCGCCCATCTTCTTGAGTGCTACCTTCCTTTTGGATGATGTACCCGCAGCTCTCCTGACTGTTCCCCAGATCCTCTGGCCAATCTCAGCCTCTGAACCCCAATCCACCTGTTGCTCCTTCCATTCTGAAATTCACCAAGGCCCTCTTCTCTTCTCACTGCATATTTCCTCACATGACTCCACCAAGTTCTGTGGGTTACAATGCCAGCTATTTATTACCTATGACTCCCCAAAGTGGCCTGCACTCTGACCTCACACAGGCTAGAGTCTCTCTGGGTGGGTAGCTAACAAGTATTTCAAAAATAACAACTCAATCGATTGCTTGGTGTCTTCCCCATCTCCCTATAAAATGTCCTAAGGTTTACTCAATAGGCTCCCTTTCCTGTCTGTAAACGAACGAGTGCTTTTCTGCCTTGGTATCTTCTGTTACACCGAGAAAAATGCTTTCATTCTTCACCATGATATTCATAAGCATGGTTCAAACATCATCACCTCCTTCCACCATCGACTTCTTACCAGCTCCCACCTAAGCTCATCTTGTCATGTCACAGTCTCTTGGGCTGTAAACCTGTTGTATGTAACATGTATACTAAGTGCAGATTAAATGATGGAGCCATATCAACGCCATCTGCTCTAAAATATGCCGAGGATCGGTTTCCTCATCGTAGCAGGGAAAGCCCTTCTTTGCACGTTACCTGATGCACTTCATAAAATCAGGAAGCAGCATGTCATTGCATCACATTTTTATTCTCCAAGAAAGACCATTCTGCCCTTATCTGTCTCCCCAGCACCCAACACAGAGTTACGGTGGAACAAATGTGTGTTGAATTGTATTGCCATTACTATACGTCTTCAGAAAGGTAAAACAAAAAGTCGATGTCAGCAGGCCAGTCTGCAAATAATGGCCCCTACCCTTCTGATCTCAAAAAAGTGCTTTGCCTGGATCGTAAGGTTTGGAGATCTTAAAGTAAGCCTGCTCAGGATGAGTCAATAAATGTATGGCCTTTGGGCAAAAGCTTTTCCACCCCTGAACAAGTTCCTGGGGTTTTTCTTATTTTGTTTTCACCTGTTTGTTTTATTATTTTTTTGAAAGACATCTAGAATTTGTCAATAAAGGTGAAGTTTATTGCTTGAAGGGTTGACGAGCAAGAGGAAAGAGTTACAGATTACAAAATTTCTGTCTTCTCCAAAGAAGCCTCCTCATATAAAATATTGGCTTGATGCTCACAGCAAGGGTCAAAGCCCAGGTGTGCAGCGATGGGAAGGGGAGGCTCACAGTGGGCCTGCCCACGTGCTCAGTGGGTGGGACACACACTTGTCCAAAACACTCGGCTCATCCCCTCCGTGGGGTTCTAAAACAGAAGAGATGGGAAGCCACACAAACTTGGTTTACACTCTCCATCACTGCCCTCTCCAGCTCATATTCTGGGGGTAATAACAGAATGTTCTGTAGAGCTCTAGTATGTGTACACCTAGACTAGGCAGTTCCCACTTAATTACAATAGCTTATACGGCCTCTGCACACAAGAATTATTGATTTCCAGAGTGGTTAAAAAACACAACAAGGGCTGGGAATATGGCCTAGTGGCAAGAGAGCTCGCCTCATATACATGAAGCCCTGGGTTTGATTCTCCAGCACCACATATCTAGAAAACGGCCAGAAGTGGCGCTGTGGCTCAAGTGGCAGAGTGTGAGCCTTGAGCAAAAAGGAAGCCAGGGACAGTGCTCAGGCCCTGAGTCCAAGCCCCAGGACTGGCCAAAAAAACACACACACAAAAAAAAAAACACAACAAAACTAAGATTCTACTTGGTGATATAACTTTGCCAAGGTCATCAAATTGGCACACAGTGGCAAGCAGTATTAAGACGCCAGGGCTCACACCTATATGATCCTAACTACTCAGAAGAACCAAAGGAAGCTTGGGAATAAAAGTCCTTGAGACCCACTCCCCCCATCTCAACCAGTAGTTGAGGGGATGGGGGCAAGTATCCGTCATCCCAGAGAGCAAAGTACAAATAGGAGGAATATGGTCCAGGTTGGAGCAGGAAAAGAGTGAGGACTAGGCTAAAAAATAACCAAGGCAAAAAGGCTGGGGACTTGACCAGTGTGATAGAATAAGGTATAGCAAGCATACAGCTCTGAGTTCAAATGCAAGTATTTCAAAAAATAAAAATAAAAATGAGATGAAGAGAAAAGGACAGACAGACACACAGACTGAAGGAGGGAGGGAAGGAGGAAGAGAGGGAATGAATGAATGAATATGTATCCAGGACTAGGGAGGGAGGGTCAGCTCTTGCCTAGGAAGTCCTTTCCTGGGCCTTCTCTGCTTGCTCAATTTGACCAGGAAAACTCTAGAATGGCTGGCAGACATCCACTCAAGCTATGTAACAAGCAGCCAGATCGGATGTACTGTTAGGCTGGATAGGCCAGCAGTAGAAGTTCCGGACATCTGTGTGAATTTGGGTCAGGGCTGGTCTCATTTCTGTAGTGATGTGTCCCAAAGAGGCAAAGGACTTGGAATTTTTTCCTTCAGGTGACTGTGAATCTTCCTCACTGGACTCCCTGAACATCAAGAGATGAAAAAAGGGGGCCAAGAAAGGAAGGAAAAGACAACTAATTTTCTTATTTTTAAAACAGAATTTATAAGCAGATGTATCTCAGCGTTTCTCACTCCAGGCCGGCCTCTTTTCTTCACTGCAGCTTCAGAGAACAGCAAACAGATCGATCAGCTACTCTGAGGTACCTCTTGCGGGGGCTGCTGAATATTTCAAGGCTCTGGGCTTCCATGGAGCACATAACGGGGGAGAAGGAAGCAGCCTCGCATGCTGCGGAGCAGCGGTTTCAACCGCAGGCAAGTTGGTGGACCTTTGGCCGTGTCTGGAGTTGCTGCTGGCTGTCAAGGCTGGGGCTGGCCTGGGGAAGGGGGAGCCGCTGCTGGCAGCCGCTGGGCAGGTGATCTTAAACGTGCCACCAACATCTGTCTGACGAACATGCCAACAGCTCCAAGCTTGAGAAACCCTTGCTTGAGAGGGATTGTCTCTTTTTTTGTTTTGTTTTTTTCTTAATTCTTTTTTTATCTTTGGCAACACAAATTACTGTCAGTCTGTCAAGGAAAAGATCTTTCTAAAACCCAGTCTTCAAGATTAGTTCCTTAATGAGCCTCCGTGGCTCCTCTCTCCTCGAGTGGGGCCCAAGTGCTTCAGCACAGAGCTGAGATTCACCTCACTTGGTGGGTGCTGATGGGCAGCTCGCAACCCTCACCAGCTTCCTGCAGCCCTCAAATTCCACCCTACTCACATCTCCCAGGCACACACACACACACACACACACACACACGGCACACACAAGCACACAAGCACACACAAAAACACACCACACAGGCACATCTACAAAAATGCAACTCTCAGACACCAGAATACACATCCACACACCCCACACACGAGTGCCACGTATGTGGGTACCACACATACATACAGGCATAGAATGTGTATACAACCCAGACTTCACATATGTACACACACACAACCCAATGCATTCACACAAATACACACAGTACAAGTAAGTGTCCCAAACACACATACACACCTACCTATACTTATGCACACCACACAACTACACACATACACACACACACACACACAAACACACCCCTTTGCATTCTGTTTTCTCTTGCTTGGGTAACCCTCTCCTTTCTTTCCTACCTTGCAACCCTTTTTTCCATTTCTATTCACTCTTTGTGGTTTACCTACACCACCTCTTTCAACTCTCTCTGGAGCCCTTTCCTGCTCCTCGGAGGGTTCATGGACTGGTCCTAGTCCACTCAAGCCACTGCCCTCCCCCCCCCACACACAAACCACACACACAGCTTGGCTTACAATCAAAAGACACTGACTTCTGACAGACTAGAGGCTAGGATCCAATATGGAGCCCTGGCCTTGTGAATACCCAGTGAGGGCGGCTCTCTGCCTCAGGGACAGCTCCTTCACAGTAAGTGCTCCCCAGGTAGAGTGCCAGACAAGCTCCCCCAGGGCCCTTGCTATGAGGGCACCCACCCCATTCCTGGGAGCTCACCCTTGTGACCTCTTCTCCCCAGAGCCCACTTCTCAGCACCGCCCCCTGCAGGCGAGTCTTCACTTAAAAACTGGCATCACCTGAGGCCAGCAGGAGACCGAAATCTTCCACCCATCCTCTGCCTGCCGGGTCAGAACTTGCCTTTCCACAAGCATTCCCTTTTCATGGGTGCAGCTGAGAGATGCTGCTGTGAACACCAACCCACCCCGAGCATTCTGAACAGACCTCAACACGCAGATCATCTACTGATAAGCAACAGTCTCCCTGTGCAACCCCACTCCTTTTCTGATTCATCATCCTGGACTGAGGAAGGAAGGATGGTGTTTTATTTGTCTTCCTACCACTGGCATCACAATAGAACTGACACTCAGTAGGTGCCTGTGTGCTCAGCTGCATCATTTCTCTGTCCATGCCTCTCTAGTTCGTGCCAGATGGAAATGCTGTGTCCTTCTCCAGATTACTGACCTGAGGAACGGTGCAGAGCCAGTGGGGGTGGGGGGGTAGGGTAGGGGGTTCATCAGCACCAACCACCCATATCTCTCAGGAACACTGATGGATGCAGACCTGGTCCCTCCTTTTGCCAGGGGAAAGGAATGGTACTATCTGCGTGTCTCTGGATGCTCTTGCTGCAGAGCCTCTGTGTTATGTGGGGTGGGGACAGTGCTAGTCACAAAGTCTTCCTTCCTGAAGGAACTAAGTAAGCAAGCTTACTTAGCACAGTGAGTAAGCATTTGATCCTGAAGACATGGAGATGAAAGTGCTCTGGGAGTCAGGTGATGGCTCATCTTGTAATCCTAGCTACTTAGGAGGCTGAGATCTGAAGATCATGGTTCAAAGCCATCCCAGGCAGGAAAGTCTATGAGACTCTTATCTCTAATGAACCACCAGAAAACTGGAAGTAGTGCTGTGGCTCAAAGTGGTAGAGTGCTAGCCAGGAGCAAAAGAGCCCAGGGATAACATCCTGGCCCTGATTTCAAGTCCCACAACTGACAGAAAAGGCAAAGCAGAAAGTAAACTTCAATAGGTCAGTCCAGAGCTCTACTTTATGTAGACTTAAATTAATGTGAGGTATATACCTTTATATTCAGAAATCTGTATGTTTCCTTCATACATTAAACTATTAATAAGCATTTAAAAAAATAGTGCACTGGGACAAGGAAACTCAGCAAGTGAAGAACCAAAGATGAGAGAGAGAAAAAAGTAGTGAGCTCACAGCTGAGCACTGAGTCAACACAGGACAGCTGAGGCGAGTCAGGAGGACTTGAACTCAGTACTGCTGCTTCAGCTCACTGGCTAGTGCGCTGGACCAATGAAGCTACACCTCCAGTCCCCTGAGGCTCGGTATATAGCCCTGGTCTCAACTTCAGCCCATCCCTCCTGGGCTAATCAGCAAGCACAAAACAAGCTTTACCTTCTGGGTCCAACTAATGCTTTGCTTTCCTTGATGAACTTGAGACCTTCAAGGTCAAAAGCGCTCTTAGCTGAAAGCCTGCATACCTTTTCCAGTCTCTCTGGAAGACTAGATCTTGTGCTGAATTCTGTACTTACCTCCACTCCCCACCTCCTTCACCTGCCTCCCTCATGTCCTTTGTAATAAATGGTGGCAGGCAGTCATCCCTTCGGGGGCCTGCCTTTGTGATTTTGGAAGGTTCTATCAGGCATGAGAATCACCGGAAGACAGTGGCCTTCCTGGAATAACTCTGATCTGGTGGACTCTGCCTTGGAGAGATTCATTCTGTAATTTCTGAGCCACCGGGGGAATGTCTTCATATTTTTCCAGTATGATACATTGTGGTGACGACCTATTTATTGGCCCGAACAACTCCATTACCAAAGAGCCCAATATTACCAGCCATTACATTCCCTATAATTATTTTGTTTTATTCACCATTTAGGTGAGATAAGGCATTCAGACCAGGCAGGGCTGGAACATCATTGGCCATTTACAGGTGAAGTAAACAAAATGGTGTCTGTTGCATGGAGCTTTGTCTGTCTCCTTCCCTGGGCTGTCACATGGGCTGCTCTCTAGCTGAACCTCTCTTAGCTCAATAATAGCCAACCACAGGTTGGCAGACTATGACCTATGAACCAGTCACAATCTGTCACCTTTTATAAACGGAATTTTCCCAGAAAACAGCCACACCCACTCATTTACATATGACCCATTTGGTTCTCATAGGGAAGCAGGGGAATTGAATAGCTACCATAAGTGAGACCTCAGGACTCCAGGAACTGGAAATCCTTGTCATCTGACCCTTTTTAGGGATTGCCAACTTCTACCTAACAGGCAGATTTTTTAACGTATAACAATTTGTGGCCTTTCACCCACATACCATCTATTTTTACACAGCAGACCAGTAAAAGTGCTTAAACAATGGCCCAGTCTCATTGCACTAGGTAACACAATGAAGCTGAAGGTAGATACTGTATCAGTGAAGAATGACAGATCCTGCCCAGTGGTCTTCCTCTGAGATCTCCATATCGGACCTGCATGTACCTTGACATGCGACGAGATTCTTGTTGAATGAGGCAAGTCACTTCATCTAAGTTTGCACACATTTGTTCAAAGGGACTCTGTTCATGTGTCTGAATTCTTCTCCGCTGTCTCTACTTCACATCTCAACATCTGGAGCTTGAGAGAAATGCAGAATCTCCAGTCCCAATCCCCAGACATACTAGAGGTCCCTCAAGGTGACTGGCAGGGGCACTGCTTTTGGAGATGCTAATGCAGTCCTGACCAGGGCAGAGATGATGTCACCAGCCATGGCCAATGCGGAGGAAAGGGACCCAGGCACGTCATGGGCAAGGTGCTGAGGGCAGCTCTGCAACTTCATCTCATCGGCCAGATGGGTGACTACCCCGATTATCTCTCCTTAATTCCTTCAGCAATGGCATCCCATGCTATCTTGGAGCCCAGTGGGTGGGGCTCTGACATCTCTGGTGGTTATTATGGGCTCTGCCACGCCCTGCTTGGTCTCCTAAGGGTACAGGCTTCCACCAGGGTCCCTAACCCTTCAATGCAATTGGGCTTCTGCCTAGCACAGTGTAAATGCTGCGTGTATACTCGCAGCTCTCCTGCCTTCTCACACTTGAGCTTGAAGGCTGATCCTCAAGCTGTCCTTCTCCCGATGCCCAGCCAGCCTCCTATCTGTGAAGTGACATCCAGTGATTCCTTAAGAGCAATGTAAAGAGGACAGACACTCACCTTGGGGTGAGAACCCCCAGCCCACCACCAGGAGCTGGAATCCATTTCTTACAGTTCAAGGGCAGGGCCTACAACTGACATTCAACCACAACTCCTAGAGCTAAATTTCCAATTTCAGGTCTTCTACCCACCATATTTTTAGGTATATAAGAAAATAAGAGTCAGTGAATGCCCTAAGCAGCTGGGCAGTACCACAGACAGAAGATGCAAGGAAACACATTGTCTTAGGAACTTGACCCTTCTCCGCCTGTTACTTTGGCATCTTGGCTTCTTAGGGGCTCAACTGTGACATGAGACCCTTGCAGAGCTTGCTCGCACTGTTTGCCAACCTCCGAAAATCAGATATTCAACTAAAGATGCCAGCAGTTTCTCACCTCCCTCCTCCACACCTATGATTCATTCTCCCCTTCCCTTCTCTATCACAGACATACATCTGTTCTGACTTAGGATAACTAAAGGAAAATTAAATGAATCTGTTTCGCGTGTCTCTAGGGTTATTTATGGGGCTTTAATATAGGCTGATACAAAATAAAGAAATAAAGAGAGAAATAAAAAATAAGTTATCTTCCCAGGAAGCCAAGAGAAGTTCAAGGAAGAGGGAAATAAGTCATGTCCTTTGGGCTGCTGAAGCTGTAAGAGTCTTTGGTTTATCATAGTCTTTCTTTCAAGGTGCAGTGAAAAAAAATCAATCAATGAGGCCTCCTTGGACTTCTTTTTTTGAGAGATCGATATTAAAAATGCTCCCTTTGCAATGCAGAGCATGTGCGCCGTGTATGAGTTTCAAGGGGCTGGTGTGCTGATGGTGCCAACCTAAGCAGGCACTGGGAAGAGTGTAAATATTGACTGTTGGGATAAAGGCAGCTATGTCCAGGTCAGTCTTGATTCTGACCCCCTCCCTCCTCTCCGTCTCTGCGTGGTGCTCGCTACGGCAGGAGCTAGAGCTGTGGGTCAAGGGTGGCGTTTTAGCTTTCTTTACACCCAGTACATGGTGATAACCTTTCAAACATAGGTGAGCGGGGAAATGCTGAACTTCAAAGGTCCCAGCTTTAATCCAAAAGAAGAAGTAACACATCCCGTGTGTAAATACCTTTGATTTACCTTCCTGTTCCTCATGCTTTATCTGCTCAGCTCTCGAGCTTCCCCTGTATGTCACAATGGAGTCAGCACTCCTAACTCTTCTTGTCTTTCCATCTCCCCATTGTGGATCTGATTATGTCCCTGTCTCCCATCATGCACCATCCATACAGCCAGCTCCCTTCCTATCTCTCTGTAAAAATTCTGGTGGTTCCTCAAGAACCACTTAATTTGATGGGCCTCGATTCTATTCACGCTTGCTTACAATGTGCTTTATACTTGCACACTTCTAAGAATTTGCTCAGTAAACAACTATAGTAGTTCTCCCTGCCCCCAACCCTCTGTGGACGGTTGAAACTGTGGGTTTGGGGTGGTGGCACACACACCACAGACACACTTGGCAAAGGGATGATGCCCCCACAGGCAGCCTGGCCTAAGATGATGGTAGACTTCATCACATGACTTAGGGGGGCATGCAACGTTAAGTGCGGAATTGTTGTGTCTTGTTTTGTGTTGCTTTTTTTTTTTTTTCCTGGAATTTTCCGTGTAGGATTTTCACATCACGGTCAACTTACAGATAACTGAAACCATGAATGTGAGCGATTGCTGCAACCATCAACATGCGGCTCTGGTATTTTCCCTGTGTCCTTCTTTTCTTATTTTCTTTGGCAGAAACCAACAGTTATGTTATCCCACAGAAATATCTCTATTCATTCTATTATGTTATATATGATATTATGTTTCCTATTTATCTGTCTATCTGTTCTATCGCATGGCTTCCCTCAGGAATATAAGCTTTTATGGACAGGAACTTCTCACGTGTACTCTGCTAAATCCATCAACCTACAGCTGGAGTTTGGTACCTAAGTATTAAAAATTCATTTTCCTTGTGCTGCTGGCTCACACCTGTAATCCTAGCTACTCAGGAGGCTGAAGTCTGAGGATCTTGGTTCGAAGGCAGCGTGGACAGGAAACTCCATGAGACTCTTATCTCCAATAAGCTCTCTGTCTCTCTGTCTCTCTCTCTCTCTCTCTCTCTCTCACACACACACACACACAGGAAGTGGTGCATACTCCCTTTAAGCAAAAGAGCTCAAGGGCAGTGCCCAGAGTTAAAGTCCCAGGAGGGGCAAAAAATTGGTAGAAAAATTGAGGGGATGGGTGGGGTTGGGAGAGATGGGGCAGAATGTTGAAAGGGGTAACATTAAAATATATTGTACTCATTATACTCATAAACAGACATGCTGAACTGAAACCCCTTTATACTACTACTTAAAGATAATTTTAAAATATCAAAAAACATGTTGATCCAGGTACCAATGGTTCACAACTGTAATCCTAGCACTCAGAAAGCTGAGATCTGAGGATCATGGTTTCAAGCCAGCCCAGATAGGAAAAGTCTGTCAGACTCTTATTTTGCATTAACTACTGAAGTGGAGCCGTGGTTCAAGCAGTAGAGCAATAGCCTTGAGCACAATGACTCAGGGACAGCACCTAGGCCTGAGTTCAAGCCCCAGGACTGGCATAATAATAATAACAACAACAACAACAACAGCAACACATTTTGTTGAATGAATTAATATCTATTCGTCAGCCTACTTAGTTAAGCACCTGGTATAGAATAAGAGTGAAAAATTAAAATAAAATAAAAACAGCCACAAAGATAGTACTTGAGATGTAAAGTCAAGGAGGTGGTGGGGGTGGAGGCAAATGAATAGAGGAAGTATGTGGGGTGGTGAGGTCCTGATATTCAATGCATGTCCTATGAAACTAGGAAAACTGAAGAGAGGGGTTCGGTTGAGAGGGATGGGGAAAATGGCAAAAGAGGTGACATTCACCAAGATGTACTGTGCTTATAAACTGACATCTTGAATGGTAGCTCTTTTGTACCTCTACTTAAAGATAATAATAAAAATATAATATTTTTAAAGAACATTTTTAACTGAATTGGCTTGAAATTCATTTTCAGAGGAATTTAACCTGGGTGGGGGGAGGAGGGATGTCTTCAGGATTACTTCTTTATGTATGTACAAAGCCAAGTCAAAAGCTAAGAAGTGAGACTGCCTCTCCCATAAAGACAGGGGAGACTTCAGCTAAGATCAAGGACAGAAGATCCCCCAAACCAAACCCCCACACCTCAAATTGCCAATTACACTTCCCAGCCTTCACCACGCTATTTATGAAACGTAAATCCTCACCTTATCTCAAGGAAACATACTGCAATGTCAACTCAATTTTCAAAGAACTTTATAGTCGCCACAACTTTGATATACACATTTTATTGTGGGCCCCATTTGCACGGCAGAAGTTAAGATTGAGTCAGCACTTCAGTAAGAAATCCATGTTCAGGCGATTTATAACTCAGCCATAAACACTTGGTTATGGCTTTACTGATCACACCTGCCCCCATGGGCAAAGATATACACGAGAATCCTCCACAGCTTTCACCCCTCTGGACTCAAGGAGAAACCCTGAATTTGTCTCCCTTTTTATAACACTAAATTCTAAATCAATGACAGGGACCACAAATGGTTCACAAGGAGTAAAACCTTCCCTCCTTTCTCAAGAAGCGATGTCTAGGTCATGTGTGTTGATTTTGTAGAGTTTCTCGTCCCTAATTATTTTTTTCTTCTTTTCACCCAATATTCAGGAGAACCTCAAACACTACATAGTCTCTCTGAGATCTTTCCTATAGGTCAAAACCCCTACAATCCCCTGGAAGTCATGCCAATATGTGGACCCATTAGTCTCTGGTGGAACTGGACAGTTTGCATTTCTTTTGTAAATTAATTTACTTAATTGTTACTATAAAGATGATATACAGAGGAATTAGAATTACATGAGTCAAGTAAGAAGTACATTTCCTTTCATGCAGTGTCTTCTCTTCCCTCCCTCCCTTCCTCTCCCTCTGTCTCTACCCACAAGTTACATAGTTCACTTTTACCAGTGTCCAGTGAGCTCCACTGCTGTACTTTTCCACTTTTTTGCCTTCAAATTCTGTGCCCACCTCCCAGCCCTCTGGAAGATGTCTATGTGAGTATGCCATACATAAAGAAAAGAAGACAGAATCGTTAAAATAAATGAACATTAAAAACAAAGAAAAAAGAGAGGGAGATCTTGTTTCCACATCTTGAAGTTTGTTAAATGGAGAGGGAAGCTAAGGAGACATTTCTCAAAATAAGAGGTAAGAATGGCAAAGAAACACATGATGAAATGCTCATCATTCCTGGCCTTAAAGGAGATGCAAATCAAAACCACTCTGAGATTCCATTTCACTACATTGTGAAATTCGAATAACAAATGTTGGCAGGGATGTGGGGGGAAAGGAACCCTATTACACTGTTGGAGGGAATGTAAACTAGTACAACCACTCTGGAAAACAGTCCATAGGTTCCTCAAAAAAAACAAACATAGGCCTTCCCTATGACCCAGCCATGCCACTCCTGAGCATCATGAGCCAGGATGTGATAAAGACATGCACATCCATGTGCTGGTTTAACCAGTTAGTCATGAGGCCATCAGTATGTTCCCTTCTCCCTTCTCATCTTTTTTTTTAAAATTTATTGTCAAGGTGATGTACAAAGGGATTACAGTTACATACATAAGGCAGTGAGTGCATTTTTTGTCAAACTTATTACCTCCTCCCTCGTTTTTCTCCCACCTTCCCCCACTCTGGAGTTGTACAGTTGGTTTACTACATATTGTGTTGTAAGTGATGCTGTTGCACTGGTTCACCTTTTACCCTTTGTTTCACCATTTTGATGTTCCCCTTCCCTTCCTGGACTCAGACAAATATATATACAATACCAGGGGTACCAAAATCAAACATAATGACAACAGGGGCTAATCCATAGGAAAGATAAACAAAAGAAACAAAAAGAAATAATTTCACATAGTACATTAGAAATATCAACAACGATGTTAACCAACTTGTTTCCATAACTTGGAGTTCATTTCGCTTAGGTTCATCTTATGTGATCATATGTACATAGCTATTGAGCTATTGTGAGCATCTGCTAGGATTATCCTAGACATATACTAATTATTACCAATGAGGGAAGAAACCATAGAGTGTATGTTTCTTTGGGACTGGCTCATTTCACTTAGTATGATTTTTTCCAAGTCTTTCCATTTCCTTACGAATAGGGTAATGGCATTATTTCTAATAGAAGCATAAAATTCCATTGTGTATATATACCACAATTTTTTGATCCATTCATCTACTGAAGTTGGTTCCATATTTTAGCGATGACAAATTGTGCTACAATGAACGTGGTTGTGCTGGTAGCTTTATTATGGTCTTGTTTGTGATCCTTTGGGTAAACGCCCAAAAGTAGGGTTGCTGAGTCATAGGGCAGCTCTCTGTTTGGCCTTTTGAGGAACCTCCATACTGCTTTCCAGAGTGGTTGAACAAGTTTACACTCCCACCAGCAGTGTAGTAGGGTTCCCTTTTGGCCTCATCCCCACCAGCATCTGTTGTTATTAGTTTTCTTGATAATGGCTACTCTGACTGGGGTGAGGTAGAATCTCAGTGTTGTTTTAATTTGCATTTCTTTTATGGTCAGAGATGTTGAGCACTTCTTCATGTGCCCCTTCTCATCTTCTTTATCATGAAGACTACTCAGTTCACACTTGGCTGTGTTAACACCTTCCTACTTTCCATCCCAATCTACTTTTCTATAATCCCTCTTGCCCCTAACCATCTTTCAGTCTGCTATGCAGGAAGCTTTAGGGGGAAACAATCCAGTCATGTCATTTCATAGCTGAAAACACTTTGATAATCCCAACATTAGCTGTCTGACACAATTATACCTGAATTCTTTAGCTACCCCTGGCCATGTGATCGTCTCTCTCCTCAGAGAGGGGAGGCTTTTCTTCACCATTAAATCTCTCTGAGCGTTTTCTAATGATTGACCCATATCTCTATCAAACTCAACTGACTGTGAGATCTTAAAAGCTAGGAAGGATATTTTACTCCGCTCAGGGTCTGCTACTCAATAGGAGTTCGATAAATATTTGATGACAGGAGGAATTCATATATTAGGAAATTTATAATAGGCCCCAACACTTATTGAGCATTGACTCTGTACCCGGTGCTGTACAAAATGATCTACATTTATTAACTCGTTTAATGCTCAGAGAGTCAAAATGATGAGGCTTGCTTTCTACAAAAGATGAGACTTGGAAAAGATGCATGAGTGTCCCAAACATGCACAGGTTACAAAGTGGGAAATCCAATCAAGAATCATATTTTATTAAAATTCAAACATCTTACACACACCAGGCACCACCAGTGGCTCACGCCTGTAATCCTAGCTACTCAGGAGGCAGAGAGAGATCTGGGGGTCACAATTCAAATCCAGCCTGAGCAGGTACATAATTCTGACCTCCAATGAGATGGCAGGAAGTCAGAAATGAGAGTGTGGAAGCCAGAAATGAGGGTGTGGCTCCACTAAGCAAGAGCTCAAGAATACCAGTTCAGGCCCCAAGTACTGGCATATGCGTGCACGTGCGCATGTACACACACACACACACACACACACACACACACACACACACACACACACACACACACCCCTTTCTCTTAATTGCCAAACTGTATTAAAAACCTAACTGAAGTGATCTGTGAAGAATGCAGGAAGGAACAAATGATGCTCATTGTCCTTGGGCATGTGTAAACTGGGAACACCTGTCCCCACAGGTCTGAAAGAGCTCCCTGTTCAGATGCAAACACAGAAAAACAAAAGGCTGATTTATGCTGCCAGTTTTCCACTCTGACTCCTGGCAACTCAAAATAAGATTTGCTTTTACAAAGTAAGTGCCTCCACCTGCTATTCTAGCTCCTTGACAAAGAGATGAAGGACACAAAGATGTTGGACTCAAAGACCCCCAAAGAGTCAGGTGTCTCTTATCTGTGAAGAGTGACAGGCCAGAAAGGTCAAACCTCATTCACATTTTATCCATCCTCCCATCGTCCCCTCTCATCCACCCATTCATTTTATTCTATTTATTCATGGATTTATTCCGATGTTCTCTCGTTCACCAAACGTGTAGTAAGGCTTAGTACATTTTAAGAATTATTAAGTTGCTGGAAATATGTCAAGTTGGGAAGAAGGTGGTCATGGGAGCTCTCCGAAGACAAAGTTTTGCAGCTGCCTAGAAGCTATGCATTTCAGAGAAGCAGAGCATCTGTGTTACTGTGTGATGGAAGTGAGAGGAGGAAATGGAGATGGTGCTGGACACAAGTGACGGTCTCTTGAGTGCAAGCTGGGCACGAGAGGGAGCCTGGCAATGGGGAGACATGGAGGGAAGCTGGGGATAAACAAACAGGAAGTAGGAAACAGAGCCCCCCTCCCCTCCTGGAGGAATGGCAGAGGGGAGATAAGGATGGGGCAAGTAGGAGCCATATTCCCTTTGGCTTCTCGTAACTAGGAGAGGTCAACCATCATGAGGATCTACAAGGGATACCCTGGGGTGGTGGGGGGACATGCAAGGTGAGGAAGCTGAAGAAAGCCACAGTGATGTCTGCATCCCTGAACTATCAAGTAGTGGAGAAACTAGGAACTGGGTGTGAACTTTAGCAGTCCAACAAGGGGCCAAAATATACGTGTATGAGTGTGTGTCTATGTGCATGCATATGTATGTGTTGATATTTATATGTATGTATCTGTCTATGTGTGTGCTAATATTTTATAGTCTGTCTGTGTGTCTGAACGTCTCTGTGTTTATGTGTGTGTTGTTTATATGTATGTACACCTGTCTGTGGACCTATGTGTATGCATGTGTGTATCTCTGTATGTGTATGTGTGTTATATTTAGACATGTTAGCATTTATATATGTGTTAATATTTATGTCTATGTCTGTGTGTACACATGCATGTGTGTACCTGTGGGTCTGTGTGTAACATATGTGTATGCCTGTGTGCAAGTGTATGTGTATGTATGGGTGTAAGAATGCACATGTGTGGCATATGTGTATATGGTGTGTCTGTGTGTATATGCATGCATGTATATTGTGCACATGTACAAGTATTCACACTGTAAAGCTTCTTCATTTTTGGCCCTAAGTCCCTATGATGGGAAGGAATGTGGAGTGCGGAGTCTGGTGCTCCCTGCGGTCCGGTGACCAAGTGTGGTGGGTCTGGGGCTAAGATGCAACGGGCAGCGGCGATCACGAAGCCAGGGCGGCTGTGTGGGCCTTGCTCAGCAGTCGTACCCCAGTGTGCACCTCTGGATCCTGCTCTTCATCTCTACCAGGCTCCTCAGCACAGCCTGGGGTCCCATGTGCCTGGGGTCCCATGTGCCATGAATCACTTGTGCCCCGTGCCCCATGCCCCGTGTGCTTAGGGTCCCATGTGCCATGAATTCCGTGTGCCTTGAATCCCATGTGCCTAGCACGGCCATCTGAAAGCTTCCCTGGTGACCTTGCAGCTTCCTAGGCCCTTGCTGGCATCTCTCTCTTTGCTCATCACCAACCAGATGAGTTGTGTGTAGGAGAGAATCTCCCATGATGCTCTTCCCTGCCCCAACCTAGGACTTTTGCTTTTGAAGACAGAAGTCAAGAAGAAAGCCTACAAAGGAGAGGAAAAAAAATCAATTTTCCTCTTGCCAGATCTCTTTCGCCATACAACAGAAGACAAGGAGAGATGCAAGGAAGGAACACGGATGGACATGACAGAGGTGCTTCCTGGAGATGGATGGAGAGATATAGCCGCAGACCTGGTAGACATGGACACAAACTGATGATCAGATTAAACGACGCACACAGAGTAAGATTCCCACCTTTCCTGTACCCTCCACAGGCTAAACGAACTTGCTCCAACTTCCAAAGATTCTGTGGGAGGCTCTGGCAGCCTGGACAGATTTTTTTGAGGAAAGCTGAAATGGAAAAGATAAAAACAAAAGAAAGGAGCATGAAAAAGCAAGGAAAGCCACAAGGGAAGCAAGGCTGTTTGAGCACAGAGGTTCTGAAAGAGTTCTTCCCAATGAGAACATGGAAAGGAGGGCAAATGGAACGGGGGCATTTTGCTGAACATTTTCTGCCCCACCCCTTGGAGCTGCACCACAGAGCTTGCACCATCAGCTCCCCTGAGCTGAGCTAAGTTTCTGCGGATGGTCAGAGCTATTCTCAGGCCTTTTTAGCCCCCCTTGGAACCCCATGGAACCACAGCTACTAAATAAAAAAAGTGGAAGAAGAAATAATGAAATAAACCAGCCACTACTGGCTCTGTCAGTTCATCCTAGCTACTCAGGGGGCTGAGATCTGAAGACTATGGTATGAAAGTCTGTGGGATTCTCATCTGCAATGAACCACCAAAAAGACAGAAGTGGAGCTGTGGGCTCAAGTGGTGGAATGCCAATGCCAGCCTCTGCGCCCAGCCCCAGAGTTCAAGCTCCAGGATCACACACACACACACACACACACACACACACACACACACACACACACACAGAGAGAGAGAGAGAGAGAGAGAGAGAGAGAGAGAGAGAGAGCTCACAGAGGAATATGCTCAAGATGAGAAGTGAATCATGTTCTAGGAATCATCACACAGAACCCGCACAGGATGGTGAAGTATTAAAGAGGATTCACACAGAAGAGGTGAGGGAAGGCAGAGGCCTCCTCTAAGGCACACCCTCCACCCATGTGCTCCTAGGACACACCAAAAGGCATCCTGTGTCCTGAACATCTCTGGAGAACAAGTCCAAGATGGATGGGGCAGAGCATCCCTGCAGCTTCTTATGCAGCCGCTGCAGATGAGAGAGCAGGAAGCACCCAGCCTCAAAGGACTGTGTTCCAGTACCAACATACCTGTTAACTCTTGGGGCTCAGAACCCCTAGATCTGCAAATGCTCAGCCCCTTATATCAAATGGCATGTGTAACACAGCCCTGCTCATACTCCTAAGTCTTCTCTGGATAGCTTACACCACCTGATGCAATGTGTGTGCCGCGTGTAGCTGTTTAGGGAGTGATGGTAAGACAAGGGCTAGATGTGTTTCACACAGAGGGAATTTAGTTGCTTTAGCTGAACATAGATATGGAAACCAAGGTTAAGGAGGGTCAACGGTATCCTTTCTCTCCCCACGTCCCCGCCTACCCCAAGTCTACCATTCCTGATTTAAAAAAAAAGAGTAGAAACGATTGCACCAAGTGCTGGTGGCTCATGAGTGTAATCCTAGCTGTTTAGGAGGCTGAGAACTGAGGACCACGGTTCAAAGCCAGCCCAGGCAGAAAAGTCTGTGAGACCCTTATCTCCAATGAACCATCAAAAGGTCATAAGTGGAGCTGTGGCACAAGGGATAGAGTGCCAGCCTTGAACAGAAACGCTAAAGGACAGGGCTCAGGCCCTGAGATCAAGCCCAAGTACTGGCACAAAAAGAAAAATAACAATAATTAAATACCCTCTGATTGTGTGACTGGAACAGCCTCGCCAAAAGCTAAAAATGTAAACTTCTGTGAAATTAGGATCAAACAAATGAAAATACATGGATCAAAGCAAAATACAGAATAATGTAACCTCATCTTTTAAAAAAAATTCCAATATAAATTCAAATAAAGTTACTCAAGAAAATTGGCATGAAAACTAATTTGTGCAAATCTTCTGGCTGGTGAGTTATTTATTTCTCAGCCTATTTTACTTTGACCATTGACAAGAATTGTACAACAGTGGTTAAGGACACGAGCTCTCGAGCTGCATAGACAAGAAATGTGAATAATTATAGCTGCTTTTGTTGATACTAAAAATAATAACCACGATAATAAAGATTTTTTTTCCAAGCCCTGTGTGAATGAGAGAATTACAAAGATCAACAGCCCACCTATTGCTTAAAACTCTGGGAAGGGAACCCATAAAGAAACCAGTCAGAATGCTTTCAACACATACAAAACCTTCTAGATGGTTTATCATGTATTTACCAAGAAGCTTGAAAGTTGATGACCCCAGAATTGGTTTGGCAACTCCATGACATTTTAATGAGATGTGTGTATGTTTCTCACACTCAGTACTGTACTACCTAAAGAAAGGCTGGCACAGAGCTGGCAGGTTTATCTCCATACAGAGGGAAAGCTCAGTGGGAGGTTTCTACTACCCCCAAAACAAAACACCACAAAGAGTCATTCAGCCTCACACTGTTGCTTGGCTTCCTTAAAGCTCAAAGCTGGTGCTCTACCCTTTGAGCCATGCCTCCCCTTCCTGCTTTTTTCCAATTAACCAACTGCAGAGGAGAAGCTCTTGGATTTGTCTGCCCTGGCTGACTTTGAACTGTGATCCTCAGATCTCAGCCTCCTGAGTAGGTAGGATTATAGATGTGAGCTGTCTATTGGCACCTAGTAGCTCAGACTGTACTTTTATTTATTTTGTCTTAATTTCTTCATGCCTTTTGTTGTTATTATAAAGGTGATGTACAGAGGAATTACAATCTCAAGAGTTGGGTAAAGAGTACATTTCTTTTTGAATGTCACCCCTTTCCTGTCGCCTAGTTTTCCCCTCCCAACCCCCACCCACAAGTTGTGTAGTTCATTTTCAACAGAATATCCAGTGAGTATCACTGCTGCATGTGTTCAACCTTTGTCCCTCCATTTCTGTGCCCTCTTTTACCCTCCAAAAGACAGTCAAACAAACAAATGAGACAAAAGGAAACAAAAAAGAAAACAGCACCAAAAAAAAAACAACTCATTTCCATTTCTTGGAGTTCATTTCAATGAATAAAATATGCAATAAATATTACTTTATGTGATCAGATGCACACTGCACCTTTGCATTCCTCTCCTAAGAAAATACTCCTTTGGCCTCACTGTGTATGGATGCCTAGAGATATGTATAGTTTATCATGTCCCAGTGTATCTTTTTAGGCCATATTTTTAAACGTATTGACTGCTTTTAGTAGCCATGAGATGACACCAGAAGTAAGAGACATAGTCTTGGTTTTGGGCTTTCAAGAAGAAAGCCATCTTGTTGGTGTTTCTGTGCCTCTACCCTCTCTCACTAAGAGCTTCACGCAGGCACTGAGCATGCTTATCGGTTGTCCCCAGCTGAGATCTAATGATGTTGCTAGGTTTGGTTTTATTTTTCTGTATGTGTGCCAGTCCTATCTAGGCTTGAACTCAGGGCATGAATGCCATTCCTCATCTTTTAATTTTTTTTCTCAAGGCGAGCCAGAGCTCCATTTTTTGCTTTTTAGTAGTTAGTTGAAGATGAGAGTCTCACGGGCTTTCCTTCATAGGCCAATTTTGAACCAAGATCCTCAGATCTCAGCCTCCTGGGTAGCTAGGATTTCCAGGCATGAGCTACCAGCACTCAGCTTTGGTTCTACTTTTATTACATGTATGCTTATGGGTATCTTCTAGGGACTGTAGCTGAAATTGTACATTTGAATGAGAATGATAATTTATTTTACTTTGATGCATGGAAATATTTCTCCAAGTAAGCTGATTTGCAGAAGCATCTTGAGTCTCTGTGGGATAGGTGGAAGACAACTTGGCAGAATCTGTGAAGATCACCCAGTCATTCTCTCCCATTGTGACAATGAAACTGACATGTAAGGGGGCAGTGCGGGGTAGTCTGTTCCAGTGTTTAGGAAAACACTCAGATCTGTACAGGAAAGGAGGGGACTATCACTACAACTTGCTATGAAGAAGAAATGAGTTCTTTTGAACCAAGGGCTCAGAATTGTGTTGTAGCTCATACAACAAACATGAACTATCCAAGCGGTATGTCATTCCACATGTGGAGGCAAAGGAGGTGAAGGGTGAGAGATTGGACTCAGGAAAGAATCAAGAGGTGGTGGGTTTGATATCAATCCAGCAGAACATAGGAAGGGCAGAGACGGCGAGAGCCAGGGAGTCATTGAGAAAGAAACATTTGTGGATTCTTAGGTGGCAGAGCCTGGTGAAGGCTGCCTCTCCTTCTGGTGGGGCTGCGAGAGCCTCTGCTGGCCCATCTGACCTGCTGCCATGTCTCATCTCCCTACTCAGACTTACCCAATGAACACCGCGTACACGTTCCCAAGCACATTCTGTCCCAAATGAAGCATCTTGTCATTTTCTGACTATCAGCTCTCACCTACCATGAGAGTCCGCAGGTGCTCAAATGAGAGAGGGCAAACAAGAGAGAGAATCAGAGAGAGGCTGGCAGACAGAGACAGACAAAGAAAAGGAAGGAAAGAGGGGTAGGGAAGGAGGGAGAGGAGGAAGCAGGAAAGGAGGGAGGAAGGGAGGAAGGAAGGACTTAAACAGGACCTTTCTTAAATATTTAGGAATAAACCTTAACCTTGGTCTAAAGAACACCACAACAACTGCACCATGCTGCCCATGAAATTACCACCCCAGGCAGTGGAAACACCATCTCACACCTCACTATGACCCACAAGTGGAAGGGAGGAGGAGAGCTGGAGAAAGATCATAGTGGTTTCAGCCCCAGCGGAATCTCTAAGAAGAGGCTGAGATTCTGTGGGCCATGCGTGGGTCACACCGCACATCTGCCTCAGCCCCACGCATAACTCAGCCCCTAACACCAGCCCCTTACAGAGGGCTGTCACTATGGCTCCTATTCTCTCAGTAGTCCTGTCTACCCTTGGCCTTCAAACTCCTTGGTTTACTGCTGGAAACCGAATGCTGTATCCTTCAAAAACATACAAAAGCCTAACCCCCCATGGAGTGGTCTCAGAAGATGACTTTTGGAGTTGATTAAGTTAGATGGGTGGAACCTCTTCTTCTTTATGAGACATGACAGGGCTGGCATCCCCAACCTCTCCTGGTTCTCCACCAACAGAGGGCTACAGCAAGAAGGCATTCATCTACCAACAAACGTGCACCCAGCCCCCAAATCTGCCAGAAAAGTGTTTGTTTGTTGTTGTTGTTTTTTGCCAGTCCTGGGCCTTGGACTCAGGGCCTGAGCACTGTCCCTGGCTTCTTTTTGCTCAAGGCTAGCACTCTGCACCTTGGGCCACAGCACCACTTCTGGCCGTTTTCTGTATATGTGGTGCTGGGGAATCGAACCCAGGGCTTCATGTATAAGAGGCAAGCACTCTTGCCACTAGGCCATATCCCCAGCCCCAGAAAAGTGCTTTGACCTTGCACTCGCCAGCCTCCAGAGCAGGAAGAGTTAAACGCCACCATTTAAGCTGTCTGTGGTGTTGGCTGTAACAGTCTCCATCTCAGCCTTAAGTCTCACCTCTTCCCTGGCCATTGCTCTTCTCTCTGAAATGTTCGTGGAGCAGACCTCAGCCGCAGCCGGCTCAACACAGATTTCTCACCCTGACCTGATCTTGTCACTCCCCACGAGTGAAACTCTCAATCACTCCCTGCCGCCCTCGGGCACCATCCCCAGAGGGACCTGGGTGTTCTGATCTCTGTCTACTGGATGAAAGTTAATATCCGGCTGCACCCCTTTTATCTTTCCTCCATCACACACGACCTCGAATCACCCCGTTCCCTCAAACATGACTGGCCTTTGTGCACATTCCTCCCACCGTGCAGAGTTGACACTGGGACTGTTCACACGCCCGCTGCCTCCACAGCCCTCCTCCACCCGGCTTTGCTCTAACTGTCCCCCTCAACCCTCCCTTGCCTTGATTTTTCTGATATGTCTCCCAAAACAAACCAGGTCCTCACCATTTCCTCATCCCTTGTGTCCAATGCCTAGACTATACTAGGTACCGATTCATGTTTGGGGAATTAAAAAGAGAGAGAGAGATGACTCTGGAACATGACTAATTCCACGTGGGCAGGAATTTTCTGACCAACTTTCCGCCTGTAAATACAGAGCCTGCAAACGACAGGATGTCACCACGTTATAGAACATCCACGGTGCCCAGAAGTATTTTCCTCCTAGGAACCTTCCATCCTGTTTTTCAAGCTGCTCTTGGCATCGTCTGCCTCCCCCAGCAGCCCATGAGGTATCGGCGCGTGGCTGGTGTTGCCAGAATGTAGGAACAACTTCATTCGCGTGGCACACTGTTGATTTCAACCACATCAGGCTCAAACGATGAAACGGCTTCTGTGCAAAGAGAAAATGGACCTCCCTGACCCCTCCCAACACAGAGCAGACCACCGTGGAACAATGGGCAGGGAGAAGCACGAGCCACACAGAGGTTACTTAGAGAAGGGAGAAAATGCTTCGGACATGTTCCTTTCTTTTCAAAAGGGCAGACTTGGGAAGGAAGATGGAAGACCACATTGGGGTGGGTGTCAACAGCCCAGAGAAATCTCCTGGGATTTTTTTTCTCTTTCACCATACATTCCCTTACCTAGTTGAATTGTCTCCATTATACTAGTCATGACAATATATGTATATTTCCATTTGTCTACATATTTATGTACTCTTTCTCCCATCTAGGAAGGAAGCCCATGAGGTGCAGGATGTGACTGTAGTCCCAGTGTTTAAACATGCCTCCTGCCTAGCAAGCCCCTGATAAATACTGGACAGACAAACAAATGGATGATTGATTGATTGAATGAATGAATGAATTTACCTTGAGAATAAGTCCCCCAAACAGCAAGGCTCTGGAAAGATAGAGACAAAATTCCTAACGACATCATGGGAATAGGTGGTCTCTAGTCTCTAGTGAGATAATCCACCTTTGGACTGTGAAGTTAAGAGAACACAGATACAGTTCCCTTAGGTGTAAGCTGATTTGGACTGAGATTTTGTCACTTTCAACCAAACAGCTCTGACTTACACCAAAAGTTTTGTGGACAAGGGGAAGAATCTGACCATGAGATACTCTCTCTCCTCTGATTCAACGCCTACATTCTGTGTGTGTGTGTGTGTGTGTGTGTGTGTGTGTGTGTGTGTTGGGGCTTCAATTCAGAGCCTGGCCACTGTCCCCGAGCTCTTTGCTCAAGGCTAGTGCTCTACCCACTTTGAGACACGGCTCCATTTCTGGTTTTCTGGTGGTTCATTGGAGGTAAGAGACTTATGGACTTTCCTGTCTGG
This sequence comes from Perognathus longimembris pacificus, assembly GCF_023159225.1. Lineage (NCBI taxonomy): Eukaryota > Metazoa > Chordata > Mammalia > Rodentia > Heteromyidae > Perognathus > Perognathus longimembris. Next base: position 4,650,501 of record NC_063183.1, on the reverse strand, counting down.
GCTGGCTTTGAACCATGTTCCTCATATCTCAGCCTCCTGAGTAGCTAGGATGACAGGCACAAGCTACCAGTACCCGGCTTCTAGGAACACTAAACAGCCTCTCTCACAATGGCAGAGGTCTCTTTCCCCACTGACACTGCCCTGAGAAAATGGCTTTGTTCCAGACCTTTCATATGACAGGAAGAGGGAGACCACTAGGTTTTGTAGCAGCTTGTTTACACAGCTGGAGTTCCTGTCTACACCTTGTAACTACTCGTCTCCAGAGCTCTACTTTCTGAACTGTGTCTACTCCTGCCCTCAATGCCCAGTATTGAGTCCATCATAATTTAACAGCCTGTTGTGTCACACCATCATTTGTTGTTGGATTTCCCACGTGTCAACAGCCAACTTCAATTACCACTCTCTGTCCGGTGCCAGGCCTTCCTGGCACCAAGCGGTCCTAGCTAAACAGAACCTGCTTCCTTTCCTGCCACTATTTCCCAGCCCCACACAGTATGCCCATCCACGAATGGGAGTTGTTACTGTGATGTTCCTCCTCTCTCCACACAGCCTTAGCCATTTTCAAGCCATGATTCAGAAATGGAGCTGATCCATCTTGTCATACAAAAGATAACAAAAAAAAAAGGGGGGGTGCAGGTGGCTCATACCCATCATTCTAGCTACTCAGGAGGCCAAGATCTGAGGTTCTAGGTTCAAAGCCAACCCAGGTGGGAAAAGCTGTGAAACTCTTATCTCCAATGAACTACTCAGAAAAACCCAGAAGTGAGAGAGCTCAGGCCCTGAGTGCAAGCCCCAGGAATGGCATTTTTAAGAAGTGAAATGAACTCCATGTTATGGAAACGATTGTTATATCACTGTTGTAACTACTTTCAATGTGCTATGTGTAAGCGTAGCTTCTATTATTGATGATCTTCTTGTATCCCCTTCCTGTGGTTGTACCTGCACTATCTCTGTATCTTATCTGAGTACATTGGAAACCATGCATACTTGTATTAGAACTAGGAAACTGAAAGGGAATACTAAAATCGAGAGACACAGGGTAAAAAAGACAAATGACTACAAAAGCAATACTTGCAAAACTGTTTGGTGTAAATGAACTGAACAACTCTAGGGGGAAAAGTGAGAGGGGAGGGGAAAGGGGGGAATGAGGGAGGAGGTAACAAACAGTAAAAGAAATGTATCCAATGCCTAACATATGAAACTGTAACCTCTCTGTACATCAATTTGAAAAAACAACAACAACAACTGGGACTGGGGATATGGCCTAGTGGCAAGAGTGCTTGCCTCATATACATGAGGCCCTGGGTTCGATTCCCCAGCACCACATATACAGAAAACGGCCAGAAGAGGCGCTGTAGCTCAAGTGGCAGAGTGCTAGCCTTGAGCAAAAAGAAGCCAGGGACAGTGCGCAGGCCCTGAGTCCAAGCCCCAGGACTGGCCAAAAAAAAAAAAAAAAAAAAAAACAAAAACCAAAAAACAACAATGACACAGTCAAAAAAAAAAAAAAAGGAAACCCAGCATACTACAATAGGAGCAACTCGCTTCTCATTCTTCCTGTGTATTCCTGTATTGAAACCTCACGCAGTATCCTGGATGGTGAACATTACTGACTCCATTATTCACAGTTAAAAACTGAGACACAAAAGGAGTAGACATGTTTTGGTGGTGGCATTGTACTGAGCTGCCTCCATGACACCACGGGGCTGGGGAGATCTTGTAAGGCTGATGAAGTCTACCAGATCTCCCACTAAGTCAAAACCCTGGTACAGATTTCCTTGGCATTGAAAACACACCCCTATCTCCTCCACATACCTAAGAAATGAAGATGTTCCTTTCCCATGAGTTGGCTAGAACCCTCTAATTTGTGTGTGTATATGTGTGTTTTCTTTTCCTGTCATATTATAGAATATTACACTATAAGGAAGACCTTTAGGTCCTTTCCCTAGGTGAGAGTCATACAATCCATCTTCGATAAAAGTGTGATGCCGTGTGTGTGTGTGTGTGTGTGTGTGTGTGTGTGTGTGTGTATGGAAATAAATACTGGTGGCTCACAGAACACATTCCTCAGAGACTACTCGTTCTACTTATTAGTTTGAGTTGGGGTGCATTGTGGCACCTTCACGAATCTCTGAGCCTTCATGGGCGTAGAGGGAGGGATAACAGAGTATACCTCACAGTGTCTGTGAGGGCTGAGATGGTGCCTAGAGCCTTGCATGGGATAAAAATACAAAACAAAATGACAGGATTATAGTCGTTACATACAGAGATGGAATGGATCCTTACCAAAGAGAAGTAATCAGAAGCTCACTAGGGCCTAGAAGCAGGGAAGAAAGAAAGCCAAATTATCTCAAAGTTGAATATATAAACAATTTCTAAAACCCCACTAAGAGTCACGATCCTGCCTTCAGACTCCCAAGGAAGTGTTCATTCATATGATTTTTACCTACTTATGACTTCCCAAGTAGCTAAGAAAAATTGAGTTGCTTTGTCATTTTCAGCCATTGTAAGATGCTAATCCCTAAATTTCATCCCTCTCTGGGAAACTCTGGTACCTAGGGGCTGGAAGGGGAAAGGCCCGGTTTTATTAGCCTCTAACCTAAATTTTTTTAATTAAATAAGCCAGAAGGATGAACTGAGCCTCTGGCCAAGAAGAGTTCACAAAAGCAAGTGAGAAAAGATTCCATCATAAGCCAACGACAGCCTCCTCAGACAGGAGGGCGGTGGCTATCTGCGGAGGAACATTCCCCATTAGAGAAATCAATTTAGCGTTCGACTTCTGGTGCTGCGGTGCATACTGAAGTGGGAGCTGACAAGGATGGAAGCTAGGTTTGTGTTAAATACTGCCAATAAAGCCTGGAGCTCAAGGTTACAGCCGTCGACGGCAGCCCTGTGCCCTGAACACCAGGAGCCCCTCATCCATCACTGATGTCAGTCAGTGTAAGGAGGCTGGAGATCGGCTCGGGACAGGATGCTATGGAGGTTGGAGTTAGGGACCAGAGTAACCTGAGGTGCTGGTTTTACAATGGATCCTTGAGATGGGCTTGGATTTTCAGGCCTGGGAGCATGTGTGTGTGTGTGGTGGGGGGGTGTGGTTGTTGGGTGCCCATTTTTAACATAAGTTATCTGTTCTTGTTGCTTACCTAGCATGAAGTCCCTTCCCTCTTTTCTATCAACAGAACTCACTCTGCCTTCTCAAGTTCCCAGCCCATGAGATGTTACTGGAATCCAGCCAACCAGCAGGCTCCTGTCAATTCAGCCTGTGCAATCAGAGCAGAGCAGCACCCTGCCTTCAGGGAGTGCCTCTCAGGTCTGTACCCATAAAGCCACCACAATGCATTTTAGCAGCTTAGTCTTGGAACATCTTATTGTTGTTTTTGTGCTAGTACTGGGGCTTGAATTAAGGGCTTAGATGCCATCCTCTAGCTTTTCCACTCAAGGCTAGCAAGTGCCTCCATTTCTGGCTTCTTACCGGTTAATTGGAGATAAGTCTCCCTTCCTAGGCTAGCTTTGAACCAGGATTATCAGTACTCAGCCTCCTAGTAGCTAGGATGATGGAAGTGAGCCACCAGGGTCCTACTGGAATACTTGTATTTGTTTTTGTGATGCTGGGGACCAAACTCAGGGCTTCATGCATGCTAAGGCAAGCATCCTACCACCGAGCTATGCACTCATCTTGGTAATTTTTGATCAAAGAAGTCATCTTTCTACTGAGAAGATGTGAGTCAAAAGCCTGTGGTAACTAACCATCTTGTAATAAGGAAAAATGCAACCCATTCAGAACAAAAAAAGAAGTAAAAGAGATCGTGAGATATGTCCTAGATTATTTCGTCCCCTAGATCAAGTTTTAGCTGAAAATCATCTCCAGGATTTTTTGGGTCCTAGATCCAATAAGTTTAGTTTTAGGGGTTTTCCTGTTGTTGCTGTTTCATTTTGTTTTTGTTTTGTGCTGATGTGAGTGAGACTGATGTCGTGTAATGTATTTTCAATATACAATCTCGATACTGCTAAGTAACACAGAGGCAGCAAGTCTGCTTAAACACTGCCAGGTCTCTCTGGGACCAGAGGTGTAACCGCACCCAGCAGGCAGGCAGTTACATTTCCACTCAGATTCCATTTCCCAAAGCACTAATCACACAGGGGCATGGCACTGTAGATGTCACTTGATGGAAGGGAAAGCAAATGCACATCCCAACGCAAATGCAGCAGCAGGCTGGGGGCGGGGGCACTAGACCCCTCACCTTGGACACGCATGCCGTCTGACCTGACTCTGACCGCTAGGAGGAGCACTCGCTGAGGGAAGGCTCCCCACACAGGCGGCAGAGCCTCACCTTCACCCTTGAAGTCAGTCCTACCCTGGGAATTACAATCCCCACATATGCCACCCTCTATGGATGGTCAAGGAGATGGAATTAAACAAGCCACCTTGCCTTCTTCCAGATGGGGTGGGCTGCGGGGTGGGGGTGGGGTTATCCTAACCCAATAGGTGACATTCCCTTCTCTTTCTTGCTAAGAAGTCAAACTGGACTGGCAGGGAGGGGTGCGGGGAGAGGGGGGGGGTTGCAAAGGCTGCTGGGAACCATTACAGTTTAGAAGATATGTAAAAGTCCGTTGAAAGTTTCCACTCTAGCTCCCATTCCCGGGGGGTGGGATCCCTACCTTTTAAACTCCATTAGTCAAGATTTACACGTTGGACACAACCAGTCAGCTGGTCACAAACAACACAGGTGATCGTCACAACCAAAGTCATGAGGCGGATAATTCCAGGCAATATCCATCCCTGGAATATCCACCTGCCATGGTGACTGGTTACAAAGACGGACCTTTTCATTTGACAGAAAAGATGGTTTCTTCTCACACTTCCTCCCTTCCCAGCCTGTCCTCTCCCATCCACAATGGCTGGCTAACTACACTCACCTTGAACCTGGCAGCTTCCCTTCCCCAAGTCAGGCTCAACGCCTTGGTGCATCGCTGCATCTCCTAAATAAACTGCTTAGGCTGGGAAATTTCTTTTTTGTTTTGTTTTGTTTTTTTGATATGGGGCTCACTGCTTTGTTTTGGTTTACTTTTTTTGTCTTAGGATCTGCCTAAAGAACAGAACCTTCCAGCACAATTTCCCAGTGGGCACCTCTATGGTTCTCCAATGGAAGTGTCTCCCCCATAGAGCCTTTTTATATTTTTTTTCCAACCACACCACCTAAACTTCTATATATAAAAAGAATCTTCTTTCAGATCCTTAGAAATCCACCTCTCCTCTCCGCCTGCCTAGTCCCATGAAGCCAAACAACATCCTATTAGTACTCACATCTCTTCCCCAAACCTTATCACTGGAGGCAGGCGGTTAAAAAAAAAAAAAGAGGGAGAGAAAATAGATCTTTCCAGAAAAGAATGTGGTAGTCACCCCAATAGGATTTACTCCCCATCAATATAAGAACAAAGGATAGACCACAGGCCCAGGGCTCATGTCAAGGCTGGAACTGGAATTCAGGAACACCCCCCATTAGGTCATTTGCTGTCTCACCTCTTCGTACCCCCCTTTGGCATTTCATGTGGATCTCACCATAATGAATGAACTACTTAAGAGTTCCCTCTAAAAATAGGCTGCTCTATCTTTCCCCTTCTGTCTTTGTAAATGTGGTTCCATCTGCCTGAAATGCCTCCTCTGCTCAGAAGATGTTAAGGAACTCGTTTCCTTCTCACCCCACCCAAACCCATGTGTTCCAGAATGTTCTCACCTCCTCCCCCCAAAAAAAGAATGGCTTGTTTCAGACGACAGAGCCTTGGAGTACGGATGGACTTTCGGGCCTAGACCACGGAGTGTTCCCCAAGGTTCATGGCAAACATGTACAATCGTTTTAGGGATTTTGTTGGAGGACCCATAAGTGCCACTTATCCTAAAACACAGACAAGACAGTAAGAAATGTACTTGTTTCTCCATTTCTCTTCCTCTCTTCATTCTGGGCTCCTTACAAAACAGGAAGTCTAATTTCTGATTATTTCCTCTGTTTTCTGTGCCTAAGCATTTGCTTAATCTCTGAGTTTGGCAGACAAGCAACATTGTTAATCACATTGTTTTCCACTGCTTGTATTGTAAGTAGAATTTCCTTTGACTTGTTGAAAATGATACCTTTTGTTCCCTTGACATTTTCTTTATAACAAAGTTTTTACTGAAGTACAAAGAGTCAAACAAAGGAATTAGGTAAACTATATATACACACATACATTTAAAGGTGTCATAAGTGGGATATCGTACACATTAAAATATTATTCTGCAAATACTAAGCATTGATGATACCCGAATAGGGCAAAACAGTGTGAAGGTGATTAATATGTACTGTACATGAAATTTGGGATGGAGGGGACTATAATAAGCATGGTGGAGTAGGTGTAGGTTCATGTCTGTAATCCTAGCTACTCAGGAGGCTGAGATCTGGGTCTAGGTTTGAAGCCAGCACAGGCAGGAAAGTCTTTGAGACTCTTAGCTACAATTAACCACAAAAAAGACAAAAGTGTAAGTGTGGCTCAGTGGTAGAGCATTAAGTTAAGCAGAGAGAGAGAGAGAGAGAGAGAGAGAGAGAGAGAGAGAGAGAGAGAGAGAGAGAGAGAGACAGCGCTAAGGGAAAGCATGAGGCCCTGAGTTCAAGCCCCAATACTGACATGTGCATGCACGCACATGCACACACACACACACACACAAATACACACACATACACACACCACATACACAGTCTCCTCCTTCATTCCTTGGTACCTAATAACTATGTGCAATGTTTGACATCAATGCCCCAAATGAAATATCCTGCCAAAAAAGGGAAGACACTCAGCTTGAGAAACTGGCTCCAGCCACTCCTGACAGCTTCACAGAAAGCTGGGGAAACCAGGTAACAACTTGAACTTTTCCTCCCTGCTTCCCTGCTCTTAGGCGACCTAAGTTGAATTTTCACATCCATGGATGATTTCTTAGTTGACAAAATAACAATATATAATAAAAATAATAATAAACAATGTCTTTAGCTACCTTTGGGTCCTGTGAAGCATAAGACCCAGGAAGGGGCTGGGAAGGTGGGTTAATGACACAGTGCTTGCCTAGCATGCATGAGGCCTTGGGTTCGATTCCTCAGTAACACATAAACAAAAAAAAATAGTCATTAAAAAAAGTAAACCCAGGAAGTTCCCCATCCTTGTTGAGTCCCCACTGTGAAAGGGGACAAAAGCTTTGCTGTCTTTGAGAAACAAATGAAGTTCCATGTTAAAGGTGCTTTCTGATTCTCCTTTAATGGAGCAGTCCCCAAAATAAACGATCCAGACCTTCCTACACTGCTGCCAACATCAAGGCCAACAGGCAGAGAGGAGCTAACTAAGCACACCATCTCTGTGCTGAAATGGGGCTCTGACAGAGGCAGGGAAAGGCTATGACCTCTGACCCTTTCTGATTGCTCTTCGCCATGTAGCCCAAATCAGCCAAGTACATTTACGAAGGATGGGTATTAAGGGAGCCAGCGACTGCTCCAGAACCACTAGAGGTAAACAAGAGGCAGGAATCTACAAAGGATCTGATGGCAAAAGCTGATGTTCTGAAGATGCTAGGAAAAGCAGAGACAGGCGTCAAGTACGTAAGAACATAAGTAAAAAGAGAACATTTGAAGAAGTGGTATAATGTGAAAAATAAGACTCACCACAATGTGTGTGTGTGTGGGGGGGGGGGGGGGTGGATTGTCAGCTGGATAGCCAGAGTAGTCAGCAGTGATCTCTCAAATATTTTTTTACAAGTTATCTTTAAGTAGTTGTACAACAGGGTTTCAATTCAACGTGTTGGTTTAGGAGTACAATGCCTCTTGATCAGTGTCACTGCTTCCATCATTCTCTCCCATCTCTCCCAACCCTACCCCTCCATTTTTATGTATGTACATTGAATATTATGATTGCATTTACCCAACTTTCCTCTCTCCATTTTGTAGCACCCTCTCCTTGGCTGTACCCACCTCCACCTATCCCCACAAACATCTCAAATTCCAGCTTCCTGATGCTCACTCTGTCAGACTATAAGTGAGTTGTTTAAAGAACATAGACCCTCATAGACCCTGCATAGACCACACTTTAGTGAATATGTTTGTGTTTATGGGCACACGATCCTGTATACGTGTACCTATATCTCTATAAATCAAACACTAACCTATGAGAGAAAACATGCAGCCTTTGTGTCTCTGAGCCTGACTTACTTCACAGAACATAATTTGGTTTTGCAGGCCTATCCATTTCTCTGCAAATCACGTAATATTCTTTCTGATGGATGGGTGAGTAAAGCTCCATTGTGTGCATGTGTGCATGAGTGTGTACATACAGGTCACATTTTCTTGATCCTCTTGTCCACTGAAAGGCCTCTGGGCTGTTTCCATAACTTGGCTATGGTGAATAAGGAAGCAATGGACATGGTTGGGTGAGTATCTTTACTGTATCTGGACTTGTAATCTTCTGGATGAATGCCCCAGAAGGTATGTATCACAGCCTCACAGTGTAGTTCTATGTTGGGTTTTTTTTGTTTGTTTTGTTTTGTCTTCTAAGACTTTAATAATAAAAGGATCAACTTTACAATGCCAAGCGGAAAGGTGTTTGGGGAAAAGAGACTGGTATATGCATGGCCCTGCTCTGAGATCCCTTTGTGGTTACCTCTGCTGTGTTTACCTTCCTCTAGCATGCCTCCACTTCCTCAGAGAGCATGGGGGATGAGGCTCTGAAGAGGGAAGGTGGGGCCACTCTAGTCTCATCAAGAACTAAGCCAGTCTGTTCTTGATCAGTCACTTTTCCTACCTGTAAAATGGTAACAAAAACAAATAATGCTTCATTTATAGAGCTGCTGTGGAAACGGGAAGACAGGGACAAAATGCTCAGCATCTTCCTCTGTTGGCGTTCAAAAATGGTTGTGTAAATATTATCCATTTCCTTGGGAAAACTCCAGAAGTTACTTAGGTTTATATGGGTTGAAAAGACAAACAAACACAAACAACAGATCTGTAGTCACTAGTTGGGTATGAATTCCCAGTCCCTTCTTACTTAAATGAGTTTTGGGTTGATTCCGGTGAAACGGGACTTCATGTCATTGTCTTTCTTTTGGCCCCACCTGTTACTCCTTCACTATCTAGAACATTCTATAGCCACAATCCTCAATGTAGAGAGGGTTTTTTTGTCCTTTTTTTCTTTTTTAAAAAAAATTTCAGTAGGAATCCAAAAAGAGAAAGAGTCAATGCTTGGTCTTTGAGGTTCAAAACAGACCTTTGAAATTCAAGGCGGGAAGTACAATCTTGAGCAAAAGGCTCTTTTGAGTTTTGAAAGCCTGTGTCTTTTGAGTTCCAAATGACTAAAATCCTGGGCTAAATAATAGGCATAGAAGAAATACAGTCATTGATCTGTGAGGATGGAGGTTTTCCTCTGCTGAAAGAAAAAAAAAAAATTCTACAAGCCAGGCAGAAGCAGAGAAGAAACATGAGCGTCTGCCAGGCTCACGAGAGGCCATGGAATATAGGACTGAAACAACAGAGGCAAAGATACGGAGAGCATCCTTGAGCATACTTGCCTTCTCCATCGCTTGGCCAAGCACCAGTCCAGCAGCATGAAGAATGACAGCTGGGTGAGGTGCGGGCAAGAAGCCCTGCCTCGTTCTTGTAGGCAGTGTGTGCACAGAGGCAGGATGGGCGTGCCTGAGCACTGAACACCCAGCACTACCCTGAGTGCCCTTCTCTTCTTGAGTGTTGGGTTCAGTCCAATAGCCAGTATTTCTTTCTCTCCTGCATGGCTCAAACCTGTCTGCAAAACCTGCTGAGGCCTTCAGACTTGGCTTGGCGCTCTCTGAGTGGCCGCCCAAGGACAAACCCCTTAATGATGGCTACTCCAGATGGAATGGCGGCTCTAAACACCTAGGGGAAAAGGCTCTGCCTCCATACCTCGGTGAGACTTGAAGGCAAGTGGCTCACGCTCTGCAGCTGAAGGACACTGAAATATGCCTTTGTTATACTCGTAGAGTCAAGGGAGACTCGCTAGAAAGACAGCATGCCATCAACACATTGGCGGTCAACACAAGAGGCAGCTGAAAACTGCTTGTAGCCCCTTCCCGCCCCCGCCATACCCCTCTGTTCTCCAGTTCACCCCTCCCCTGGATCAAATACGAAATGTCAGGAATATGAACAGAAACACTGTGCTAGATCAGGACACCATGCCCAGCAGCACTCTGAGCTCGCCCCTTTCATTGCTGCCTTGGCAGGAAAGGGGTCTGGAAGGTTCTAGGTGGTGGGTCCAGTCAGCTCGGCGAGTCCTGGAATTCTTCGTGATCTCCATGGGAGACGGAACCCAGGATGCTCTCTACTGCTTCCATTTAGATCAACAGGAGAGGACGGAAGGTGAAGTGCCTCAGTTTCTCTGAGGAGAGACCTTAGCAAGAGCATCCGGGCTGCCTCTGCTCAGAAAGGAAAGTGTTCCACCAAGCTCCCTCAGGAAGAACCGTCAAGCAGTCAGTTGATGAACCTGAAGGTTTTCGTGATCTCCAATAGAACGAATGCATAGTTAACTCATACTCACTATGACTCCATGGACCAAGGGGTTAGCTAGTAGCCCTAACATTTGATGGCCTCTCCTTCCCAATTCCTGTCTCATTCACATGTGCCAGCTTCAGCCCACCATGACCACCTAGGGACTTCTAATCTGAAGCCAAAACTCAGCCTCGTGTATATACAGCAAAGCCAATGGTGGCTCACGCCTCGTAATCCTAGCTAGCTATTCAGGAGACTGAGATCTGAGAATCACAGTTCAAAGCCAGCCCAGGCAGCAAAGTCCATGAGACTCTCATCTGCAATGAACCACCAGAAAACTGGAAGTGGTGAGTGGAAAAAGCTCAGGGACAGCACCCAGGCCTCAAGTTCAAACCCATGACCAACAACAACAGAAAAAAGAACCCATACAGTCAGGGTTTCATGCTACATACCAACCAAGATGTAGTTCTCAGCCCACTTCATCTAAATCATTTCTTTACTTAGGGTACACAAATTAAAATATAACTTCCCTTTGTCTATGTACCCAGGCATTTATTTCTATTCTCTGACATCTTATGAAAATATACATATATATGAGTATTGGTCTAGGGATAATTTCATCTCAATCTTATCTAGTAACTGTACAAATCTCAAATGCATGAGAGCAATCTCTCTGATTACTCTATAACTTTGCACCTCTCTAAATTATGAATTTTGGGGTAAGTTCTTTTCTTTAAAATGTAATTTGTATCAGAAGTCAAGGTGTGGCTCAAGTGGTAGAATGGCAGCCTTGAGCAAAAGAGCTAAACAAGAAGGTAATTCAAGCCCCTGTATCAACACAAAGAAAATTCACGTCAACAGATTAAAAAAAAAAAAAAAAAAGATGTGAAAAACTCAAGCTGCAGGTAAAGGTTGGAGAAATGAAAAGAATTAAAGTTTGCCTGAAGGTTTCTCCACACATAGTAAACTGCACCCTAACTTGATATATGAACAGAATGTAACCTACTCTGAAACAAGCAATTAAACCTCAGCCAATCACTAGTGGCCAACTGTTCAAACCAGACAAGCTGTGAGCTGTAACCAATCAGACTCATTTCTGTTTGCTCATCACTTCCTCTTTACTTTTCTGGTTATGAATATTAACCTTCCCCATGTGAAAAAGCCAGCAGATCTAACCAGCCAATTGGGCAATCACAATAAAGCCAATGGAGATTTGCTTCATTAGATTGGTTATAATCTTGTCTTTTTGTCATAATGAGGCAGTAATTATAGGAAACATCTTAGACAAATTCTCCTACAAGTGGTCTCCATCCCCTTCCTTGGATTTCAACCACTCTTTTTTGCCTTTCCCACAGGACTAGCCCTCCTGTTCATTTCCCACCTATTGGGAGATCGTTAAGCTCACAGCTGGTCCTTGTCCCTCTGTGATGGGCTGGCCACAAGTACTCAGCTCTGATCAAGACTCATTCCCCACATCTCACAGGGAGACCACCCATCGAGTATGACTGCCCCTCTCTCTCCCCACAGGACCATCAAAGTATCCCCAAAGTCTATAAAAACCCATTAATGCAATCCTAATGGAGCCGTCCTCTTTATGTAAAAGACATGCCAGCAGGGGAAGTCCTCTGAATCAGGACGCCTCTATTCATTCCACACGCCTGTTCCTATTTTCATTCCATTATTTCATTTCTTAATTTAGCAACCCCAGCGCTCCAGTGAGTTATTTAGCAATTACTGGGGATGCACAGGTTTAACACACTGTGGTGGGAGGGGAGGGGGGAAGGGTGGCAAATGCCCATTAACACCGGACCCAGTAATGGCCCCATAACACTGCCTTGCACTTAGCCGAATGAGAGCAGCTATATATCCTAAGGAATTTTAAAGGGTGTCACAAACCTTAATTAATTCTCAGCACACTGGGAAGAAAATATTTACTCCCATCTGGGATGCTGAGAACTACTGCTTAGCGATGGCCGCGCATCAAAATAACAATGTCTTAAGTCAAGTTCACCTTATACTCTGTGGAAGTTGGTCTGGCGGGAATCTGAACCTGGGCACTGTTAATTCATCCAGGAAGTATTTACAGTATGTCAACAATACTCCAGGCAGAAGACTAGGCCCTGGAAAGCACAAATAAATAGCCGCCACCAGACACAGTCCCCAGATAGAGAGATCTTAAAGAGTTTCATGGATGAAATAGCCAGGAATCCAATATATTTCATGAATCCATTAATCATGCAAAAATCACCTACTGAACAATATAAAGAAAAAGATGTGGGAGGTGAAAACTGGGCAAGGTTGAGAGAAAAGGTGACATTGTTCAAAAACAAATGTACTCTTTACCTGACTTATGTAGCTGTAAAACCTCTGTACATCATTTTAATAATAACAATTTAAAAAAACAAGCAAACCTTATTTTTTTAAAGCAAAGAACAAGTTGCTTGGTGTCGTGAAAAGCCTATGATGATCTTGAGTTTTAAGAGAGACCAGGATCACAATGGCTCAACAACTATGCACACATGACCATATAAAATGATGTTTGCAATAAATGAACTCCAATAAATGGAAACAAGAAGGTTTTTTTAAATCACACTGTTTGAAGTTCTTTCTTTTATTCCCTTTGGTTTATCCCCAGTTATCACACTTTTTAAAATTTCTGTACACTTTGTCTTGTATGTAAGTTTATCTGACTGGGTGGGGGAGGGAAGGGATCACAGAAATGTTGGGACAAAGGGTGAACCAATGCAACAGTGATACTCACGAGACACTGCTAGAAATGAACTTTACAACTTTGGGGGGAAGGGGAGTCTGGAGGGAAAAAAGTGGGAGACAATGAGGGAGGGGATAACACTGTTCCAAAAGAAATGTACTCATTACTTGACTTAGGTAACTGGAACTTCTCTGTACATAACCTTTACAATCAAATTTTAAAAAGAAAAACAGACCTGAGTTTGTGTAACCACACAATTATAATTAGCAACCTTCCCTTAGACACTTTTCTTAACCTTTCTTCCCTTCAGATTCCTCTGCAAAATAGTTCCCTCTTCAGGAGTCTCTGGAAGGGCTGAGACAATGTGTTGCAAGTCTCCCTGAAAGTACTTATTAAAGGTGAGCAGTTAACAGCTGTGATGGTTGTTTCCCAATGGTCTTCAAAACTGTGGGTTGGCTACTCATCCAAAGATACATTGGTAAGGCCAGAAGACCTGGAATTCTCAGAATTAAATGGACTGGCAATGGTTTGCAAAGCACAGTTTCAACCTCATAGACTCAATCTGAGACTCAATCTGAGATTCCTGAGTCAGTCCTCATTTCCTTCCTGATCACTGTTTTCTGTTTTGTTGTCTTTCCTAAAAATACTACTAGAATACACGAGTCTAGGGAGCTGCTCTTGTTTTGTTTGTTTAAAACAGGCAGAGGTCAAGTCCTCTCGTATCCCTTTCCAGAGCCTGCCACCGGAGAGTGTCCTGAGATAATATCCATGACAGAAGGCAGGACAGGCACAGCTCTTGCTTGGCCTGACAGCCAGTATTTCATTGAGGGGTTCAATAAAGGATGAGATAGGTAGATAGATAGATAGATAGATAGATAGATAGATAGATAGATAGATAGATAGACAGAGATAAATAGATCTATACATGCATA